>NC_061102.1:15631380-15676380 GCF_015104395.2 Macrobrachium nipponense
CGAACAGTTTCCCGAATGCTTTCTGTACAGATTTATCTTTGAAATACATTTACATAACCGTGGATTTGTTTCTCTATTTTAAGACTCATGCTACTTGAGTTGATGATGATGATGATGATGATGATGATGATGATATGATGATTATTATTATTGTTATTATTATCATTATTCAAAGATAAACTCTATCCATATGGAACAAGCCACTGACTTGAAATTCAAGCTCCTGAAAGAAATAACAGATTAATATTAATCGAATTCAAGCAAACCAAGGACAATTTCCTTGGAAAGTCTCGTACTTGAAAAGGAAGAGTAAGGAAGGAGCATTTAGCATAACTACACAACACCTTATTGCCTTATACATCTCCTACTAGTTATTAAAACAATATATCGGCTTTTGTCCACACTTTGCTTACATTGCTTTGAGAGAGACGGTCACTGTAAGTTCCAGAAACTGCTTTCATGAGAGAGAGAGAGAGAGAGAGAGAGAGAGAGAGAGAGATGTTAGACAGAAACTACGTACGAAAGAATGCTTTCTTGCTCAAATAAGAGCTATTAATAATCACGCCGAGCACCAGGGCCAAACTCCGAGTATCCCACAAACCGTGAAAAAAAAAGGGAGGACAAAAGTAGAAACCTGCAAGCAATAAACCACGAGTATACGTGCAAAACACTTAACTTGTGCGACTGTGTGCGATCTGTGTGCGTTGTGTGTGTGTGTGTGCGTGTGTGTGTTCGTGTGCGTTTGAGTGTGTGCAGCAGTGCAGTAGGAATCATTGGTGCAGTGTTGGAAAGATGGCTGCTGCCTCCTCTGCTGCTGCTGCTGCTGTTTGACTTTCTCTCTCTCTCTCTCTCTCTTCTCTCTCTCTCTCTCTCTCTCTCTCTCCTCTCTCGACGTTGCTGCTGCTGCTGCTGCTATGCTGCTACTGCTACTGCTGCTTCTGCTGCTGCTGATAGATCCTCTCCTTTTAGTGCAGTGGCTCTGTTCGTCTCCTAAACAACAATTTGATCAAATTTGGTAAATGGGAACAAGGTCCAAGTCGGCGCCTCCTCCACCAGGACAACCCAATTACCCTTCCTTCATAGTCCCGGAGGACCTTCTCTCCCGCCTTCGCGGTAACCTCCCTCCTCCTCCTCCTCCTCCTCATACTCGCTACTTCTCCTCTTCCTTCTTCCATCTCATTCCCTAAGTTCAATCCAAAATCCATCGTCCTTCTCTTTTCCATTTTTTATTTGGCATCTCTGAAACTCCCATTTCATCGGTATTGCTTCCGTCTCCTCTTCTTCTTCTTTCTCATCCACTCCCCCCAACCCCTTGTTTAATCCCAGATCTCTCCTTTCCTTTTCCATTTTTTTATTTAGCCTCTGAAACTCCTATTTTATCAGTACTGCTTCTTCTTCTTCTTCTTTCTTCAAAATCCGCACCTCCATTTCATCTTCTCAACGTCAAACTATAACCCACGACCTATTTGCATGTAACTGATGCTGATACGAGCGCGCTCTCTCTCTCTCTCTCTCCTCTCTCTGTCTCTCCTCTCTCTCTCCTCTATATATATATATATTATATATATATTATATTATATCTATATATATATATAATATATATATATATATATATATATATATATATATATATATATATATATATATATATATACCATGTGCGTAAAAATCAAATCTAACACTCGAGTGGATGAATACTATAAAAAAATTAATATTCGAACAATATTTATAATCAAAAGTAGATATTGGACCAAATATGTCAGTTTTCAGAGCAAACGTTTGTCACAGAAAACAAATAATATTCAAATAAAAAGGTAATTAAGACAAACAACTGCATCATACTTTCAATTCTAAAAATAAATACGCTGTCACTGGTAACTATTAAAATATGAAGCATTATTTAAACGTGATATTTTGGGGAAAATATTAATGTACTGTTAAATATCATTGGAAAATCGGATTTGCTAAACAACGTTGAAAGATGTAATTCCTAAAAACCGAGTTTTCATGATACGAAAGGTACAAAGTTTTGCTGAAATTAATTTCAAATTTGTGCGAATTACTTTCTGACATTATATAGAACATACTGCCGCTGCGATATTTCTGTAATTCCTAATTGTTCACGTACAAATAAATAAATAAATAAATAAATAAATAAATAAATAAATAAATAAATAACCAAACCTGAATGAAAGTCACGCGACACGTCTTCCTACATCTACAGCCAAAGAGCAAAGGCAAGTAAATAGTGTTTCTAAATTGACAGGATTTAAGCCTTATTCCCTCAAACAGATTAACATGGAAGATTATCTCTAATGGGGCTACAGGATCAACCGATCACTGGGGCCTTCGCCTATTTCTTATAAATCACCCTGCGAGAAATAAATACCTAAAAATAAAAAATAAAATAAATAAAATAAAAATTAAAAATTTAAAAAATACTCAGGAGGACTGCCCAAGCCTAGAAAATATTTTTATGGCCATAAAATATCTTGAGAGAGAGAGAGAGAGTGAGAGGAGCAGAGACGAGAGGAGAGAGAGAGAGAGAGAGAGAGAGAGAGTTATTGATGTATTACAAAATAGGTTTACGTCCATGTATTAATTTGGGTACCTCTCTCTACGACGCTTCGCGTGATAAAAGTATTAGAGCACTGGACAGCTATTCTCAGATACATACCATAGAAGACTAGACCATTATCAAAATAAAAAGCAGGAGCTTAAAGGTCACTCCTTCCATATCATATAATGGCCAAAACTCTAATGATTCTCACGATACCCTCAAAACAGGAATGAATATAGACCTGCTAGCAGTCAGTCAAAAAGAAGGAAACAGAGGGTATGGGGCTAACATCCTCATCCCAAAAGATATAAAACGCATGTATATATGTCAGATATATATATATATATATATATATATATATATATATATGTATATATATATTATATATTATATATATATAATATATAATATAATATATATATCTATATATATATTAGAAATAAATGAAGTTCCGTATTTTCGTGATTAAGTTAAACACTATATATACTACATACATACTACAATACTACAAAAATAGAGAGAGAGAGAGAGAGAGAGAGAGAGAGAGAGAGAGAGGCTGGTGTGGATCGAAGTATACTATATAGTACAATGCAGCCTTTTGCTTCTCTCTTATCCAAAGTCCTTTATCGGAACGTCCCGTACGTAAAAAAAACAAACACAGGGAGAAAACGTTCGACTAAAACCGATGAGACAAAGATCATAAAACGGAGGCAAAAGCAAAGGACAAAGAAGACGAAAGAAGAGGAGAGAGGAAGAAAGAAGAGGAAAGGAAGTTCCCTTCAAGGACGATTCTGCTTTAAAACGACCAAGATATCAGCTTAGAAAACCTGACTCTTTTACCGTCCATTTTTTTTTCTTTCTCTTTTTCTTCCAGTCCTTGGACATGGCTAACAATGGGCCAGGCCTTTAGGCCACTGGAATTCGGAAAAGAAGAAAATAAAATTCGACGCTACGGAGAACCCCTATAAAGGAGAGAAAAAAAATAAAATACTAACAATTCTTTTCTCGATGTTTCTCAACAACTTTCTCTCAATGAATTAAACATATGTAATCTCCTCCTCTCCTCATTCTCTCTCGTCTCTCTCTCTCTCTATTATATATATATATATATATATATATATATATATATATATATATATATATATTTATACTTTATTTGTATACATATATAATATACATATATTTATATAACCATTACATACGTACATACATATATATCTAGATATATATGTATATAATATACACATAATACACACGCGCGCATATATATATATATATTATATATATATATATATATATATATATATATATATATCTATATAATTCACTAAATGACAGTACTCATATTCTATATTACAACAATCCCAGGACCTTCAAAAACACCCAAAGTCTTGCATCTGTAATTTACCCTAAGAGAGCAGTAATCGGCTGAAGAGAAAACGTTACTCAAAAGTAATTTAAAACGTCCGAAAATACAATGCTGCGTTTAATCTCGTGGCTCCCTCTATCACAAACTTTCGCTGCATTTAAAAATTTGTTCATGAATGATCTCAAAGTAAATTAAATTCATTCACTATACATTTCAAAATCAATACATTCGTCGTGCAAAAGAGGGAAAACAAAACAGTGGCACAACACAAATAAGGATTCCTGCAACACGAAATGAGTTCATAATTGAACTTGAAGTAATTCGCAAATACAATTCATAGGTTTCATAGGTCAACTACTGTTGTAAGAACCTCATAATTTCACTTGTGCGACTTAGTAAACGCTCGGACTTTGAATTAATAACCGTGGAAATAAATAAATTAATTAATGATCATAGATTTGTTTGTATTGTGTTTTTACGTTGCATGGAACCAGGGGTTATTCATCAACGGGACCATCGGCTTTACGGGACTTCCGAACCACGTCGAGAGTGAACTTCTAGGACCAGAAATACACATCCTTCACACCTCACTGGAATGGCCAAGAATCGAACTCGCGGCCACCGAGGTGGTGCGGCATATATAAGGCTATCTTTTAAATGTATGCTTGTGCTACGACAGAGAGAGAGAGAGAGAGAGAGAGAGAGAGAGAGAGAGAGAGAGAGAGAGAGAGAGAGATTTACAATACTTAGGTTCATAAAGCAAGTAATTCTACATGTTACTTTTGGGAAATGTAATCATATTAGGCAAAATCAACGCGATTGTTCTAGGGAAGTGACGTCAATTTCCGATGAAGTTTGATTTTCGATAGAAGGACAAGTAAACAGCTCCAAATTTTTTTCCAAATGTCAGTTCTCGTTCATTTTATCATTTACTGATTTATTAACGTTCTCATTTATTCCGTATATACGATGAATGACTAAGGATGGACGGACCAACGAATCTAAAGGAGAGAAAAAAGAAAAAAAAAAACCCTAATCACAAGACCCAAAATTATCCGTCTTTTATGAAGTAGTAGTTTACGTTAGAGGAGCGTCAGGGTACCACTGATGACGCAACTCCAATTTGACAGACGAATGTCATCAAATAAGAAGCTCTGAACAGCACCCACTCTCAAGAGAGACGAATTTGCGTCCGGATTCTCAGCGCATCCAAGAAAGAAGATCCCATGAGCTCTCCGATGCAGAATGATATGAAATGGTAACGGCGCTTAAATTCCAAAACTTTCCAATAAAAGGGAACCCAGTCTCTCTCTCTCTCTCTCGCGTCGCCTTCTTACCCACGTTATTCTCTACTCAAACATTCTCTTTCCTACGCTATATGTCTCCATCTGAAGTAATGTCCTATATTCCGGTCTTTACGTAATTTATGTTTCACGGATGGTAGTACCAGAGAGAGAGAGAGAGAGAGAGAGAGAGAGAGAGAGAGAGAGAGAGAGAGAGAGGTAAATAGGGGAACCTATAGCTTGAGAGAAATGTTGTAGAAAGTCCCATAAATATAACACCACGACTTCCTCAGTCTAAACTTGAAGCATTCTCCCCGAAATTTCAGTTTTACATTATATAATTTTTACTTCTACTTATCACTTCATAAGACGCAACTGATGGTGATTCGCCATTTAAGTCGTTCATAAATGTCATGTTTTCGGTGATGTATTAAAGCTCACTCTCTATGATGTCCTCTACATTAAATCAAATTTAATGATGGAATATTCTTCGGGCAAACTCTCTCTCTCTCTCTCTCTCTCTCTCTCTCTCTCTCTCTCTCTCTCTCTAAGAGAGAAAGCAGTTGGCACATTATCTCTCTCTCTCTCTCTCTCTCTCTCAGGCTAAGAAAGACTGCAGTTGGCAAATTCTCTCTCTCTCTCTCTCTCTCTCTCTCTCTCTCTCTCTCTCTCTCTCTCTCTCTCTCTGGCTAAGAGAGAGAGTAGCTGGCAAATCTAACATAAGCCAAAGGAAAAAGTTCACGATACAAATCATTACGGCCAATGTCGATGGGAACCCTGACCGACTTCTATCACCAGAAATACACATCTCTAACCCTCAGTGGAATGCCCGAGAATCGAACTCGCGGCCACAGAGGTGGCAGGCAGAGACCATACCGATCACGCCACTGAGGCGCTCTGTGTACTGTCCTGTCAAACTGTCTGGGCAAAAAAGAAGACGCATGCGCAGTCACCCAAAGTGAAATAATGCACACATCCCGTACTTTTAGGCTGTTCTACAGCTCTTACTTTGTTTATCTTGGCTCTTTCCGGTCTGGGCTACATACGCGCACCATAAAGGGAGTGTTTACAATTCTCCAAAGACTTACATGGAGGGTTGAGATGTTTTAAGAAATGTATGAGGAAAAAATACACACCAAAGACTATTTGATGAAAATTACGTGTAAAAACTAACACAAAGTTGAACATCTTAATCATATGCTCTAAAATATCAAATCTAGAGGTTAGTTATCATTTCACCTGGAAAGGTTTAGTTATGAAACTGATAAATAACATAGTGAAGCCATGATCTGTAGGTACATTTTTAAATAACAAGGGGAATAAATACTAGTGGTTAATTACTTAAGAGAGTTCACGATATCATTAACTGCAATTTTCAACCTTAAAAGAGAGAGAGAGAGAGAGAGAGAGAGAGAGAGAGAGAGAGAGAGAGAGAGAGAATATGTGCTTGAAATACCTCCAATAAGAAGAGGGAGAATGTGTGCTCGAAATACCTCCAATAAGACCAATTCACGGCGACACTGAAACAGCTCGAATCAGTTTCCCTTCAGAAGCGACAGGATTCGCATAAAAAAGAAACCTCTCGCAGCATATCGCTCGTGACCATTTACTCCACTGATTTATTTATTGACTGTTTTGCCTATTCACGTCATCACTCAAGAGAGAGTTGCTGTTCCACCACCACCACCTGAGAGATGCGGAACAAGTGGATCGTTCCGCGGACAATGTCACTGAAATTTCCGTAATCTATGAGGGATCCCTGTCCACACACCCCTACCCCAACCCCCCACCGGCCATCCCAAACCCCCTCTCTGTACCAGCCCATTAAGCAACGGTCCCGTTCCCGGTATCATTTTTCGACAATATGAAGCGAACGAACGCAAGAGCGGGGGAAACAGCGACAAACAAATAAAGAATACATGCAAAACGTTACGGCAGAGCCAGCCAGCCGAGAGAGAAGAGACAAAGAAAGAGAGAGAGAGAGAGAGAGAGAGAGAGAGAGATTCATAATTCACATTTTATAGACTGCAGCTCAGATAAACTCGGACTGCTGCGCTGTGTAACCAACTCTACGTAAAATTCCCCTTTGGGGTCAAAGGAACATTTATGTTTCATTCTCTCTAACGAGAATGACGGCGGGGCAGCCATATTGAAAAATCCCTTACAGCAGTATGACACTAAGGAAGAATCAATTATGTTTACATACACATATATATGTATGTAAACAGACGCGCACACACACAAGTGTTACAGAATACAGTGCTTACTAATATACAACAGGGGTATACTTTAAAAGCCCGTTGTGACTTTATACAGTGTTATTTTTGCCATTTTTTGCAATTATTTTTTGGATGAAGTTGTTGTCACCGAACCTTGGCCATTGGGTAGTCAGGGGGCTTACGCGATGAGAGCCACTAGAGCATTGACTGGGAGTCACCTATCCAAGTACTGACTAGACCTCTAATTTGGTTGATTAATGGATGATCAGTGTTACAGCAAACTGTTTATATATATATATATATATATATATATATATATATATATATATATATATATGTACATATATATATATCATATATATATATGTGTGTGTGTCTGTGTCTGTGTATGTATACATACATTGTACGCAGTAGCACGTCATTCCTAAAATTATTTTCTTCTGTAAACTGAGAAACGCCAGAAAAATAACAATAAATCAAAAGGTGTACAAAAATATATAAGTAAATAAATAAAACAACCAGGCAAAAAAAAGGGTGGGGGGAAGGCACATGAGAGAGAGAGAGAGAGAGAGAGAGAGAGCGACGCGTATCATCCTCCTCCGCAAACTATATTTCCAATTTCGAAACCGACGCCGATCTCTTTATCGCTGGTCAACTGCGTCTCGGCGGACGCATCCGAAGAAAAAAATATTATAAAAATAAATAAATAAATAAATAAAAATAAACAAAAGAGGCAAATAATATTCCTGGAGATCCGTAAAGGCTTACGAAAACACAAAAGAGCAAGCAAACATTTCTCGGAGGCTGGAAGAGAAAATGATAATAAAGAACTCGCGTCAAAAGGGGGTTTATTGAAAATACACGGGAAACACATTTCACCTCCGTATCTCTCTCGTCCCCCCACCTCCCCCCCATCTCCCCAACCCTCCCCATCCCCCAACTGTGTAGATTTTCGCCCAAACGACCAATGATGGTATTACCGCCCGCATTTTTCTTTTTAACTTCTGCTTTACATCTATGAATATTCAGCGGGGCATCATAGCTCATATAATATTTGACATTTTTAAAAGCCTTTGCTGAATTCAAGGGCATCAATAAATTCCGCAGCCTCGATAACTGTAATACCCGATATTCGCGGATATTCTCTCTCCGGCAGCGTTGGTGGCGTGGGCGTGGGCGTTGTGGGAAGGGCGTTCGACCTATTTATCTGTCTATTTACTTATTTACATATTCTCTTACGTCAGCAATTTCCCCAACGCCGTTCGGTAACATTCACAATGCATTACTCCAGTCGCCTATCGAGGAACACAATGCCTGTGTACATAACATCTGATGTTTTACATTACTTGCTTGCTTTTATGTGTGTGTGTGTGTCATGAGAGAGAGAGAGAGAGAGAGAGAGAGAGAGAGAGAGAGAGAGAGAGAGAGAGAGAGAGAGAGAGAGAGGTATTACCTCAATACTCATCTATAAGGAAACCACTGATATGAAAGAGACTTTCATATCAGATAATCGTTGGAAGTTTTAACAGAAAGAAATGCAGAATGGACTCGCAACAATGATTCTAAGAAAGCACATTCAAATTCATGATTTTTTTTTTTTGGGGGGGGAGGGGTTTAAGAGAATTAACAAAAAGCTTGTCACTCTCTTTCACCTCTGTTCGTACTTCAATGGTAACAACAGTTCAAGATCTCCTTATAAGAAAGAAACAAGAATTTAAGAAAGGTAAGCGTTGGATTTCAGCCACATCCATTATAAAGTGAACATTGGAAATATACATTAAGAAACAGTAAAAATTAAGTTTTACTAATATTTAGGGTAATAAAGGATTATAGGAAATACTATGAAATGAAAATTAGATATCTGAGGTTTAAAATGGAAAGAATCGCAATGGATTCCTCTTTTAGTCCAACACAATAGCCGATGATGTGGCAACATTTCACTAACATTTTTCACCGGTTTAACAATATTCTAAATATCAGGAAAATAAAACGTTCCCCTATCAGATTTCATCGTCAACTTTGAAACAGCTCTCTTACAACGCAGGTCTTATTATCGTATAACTTGCAATCTGGTGATTTATCTTGAATCAAAAATTGCCTTAAAGGTGATGCATACATGTTTCGGTTCGCATTACACACCAACGGAAAACTTTGAACGATAAATGTAAGGCTTTATAATTTCTTTTTTTTTTTATTTACTCGATAAAGTGTGAGGAATTCCAAACCTTAAGAGAACCATGCGATCTGCATCTGGAATCTTACCATTTCAATGATCCTAAAGCAAAAAACCATTACAGAATGAAGACCAATGGTACGTAGGGTGAAGGGAAAACCATTTCTCTTGAATTCCCCTCAAATCAAAATGTATAAATTCTCGGAAATCTTAAACATCCCAATATTTCAAACAACCCGGAGCCAAAAACATCTGTCGGAAGCAAAAGAAAACACGATATTCGAAATTCGAGCGATGTATCAAATTCTCCTCCACATATCGCGCGTTCCTTCCCAGGTCTTCAAAGGACCCGAAAACCCCAATAAATCTTCACAGTCCTGTAAAGACTACAAAGAGAACCATTACATCGTTACACGAAAATCAAAAGAAATGTCAGCTTATCGCGGAGGGAATTTCCTATGGAACCTGGGGGAAGGTTTCCCATCATCCCCGAGAGGATTTTCAAAAAATATAATTTTTATTTATTTTTTTTTTTTCTGCTGAAATTTCTTCGTTGATGCAAAAACTCAAGTGTTAAATAAAAATCTATGGCTAACAGCAGAAGAGTCTACGTAGATGCAAACACCTCCTGTTAAAAAAACCATATATATTTATATATATATATATATATATATATATATATATATATATATATATATATATATATATATATATGTGTGTGTGTGTGTGTGTGTGTGTGTGTGTGTGCGTGTGTGTGTGTGTGTGTGTGTGTGTGTGTGTGGCTTACAAGCTTTGGAGACATCGAAGATGACAAAAACCCAGTGTTAACCGCAAAAGTTAGGTCTTACCAATCTGAGGAGAAGCGCAAATTTCCATCTAAGAGTTTTGGAGATCTTAAAAGGGAGGAGAATTCAAAATATGCAATACAACTAACACCGCCTCAACTGCTCAACGCAATCCGAGCGGGCTTTGATGCAAAGGCTTTTTAAACCACCAGGTAATGCAATTTCCTGCTATCCTCGTTTTCTTTCCAGCCTAATTTCAAGGAAGTAACAACATTACGCTGGCATCAGCATGAAAGCATCTCAGACTAACAAAAGAAAAATGAGAGAGAGAGAGAGAGAGAGAGAGAGAGAGAGAGAGAGAGAGAGAGAGAGAGAGAGAGGAAAAAAAAACACTAACGCGAGAGAAGGGGGAAGAAGGCAAGGGGATCCCACCCATTAAAGGGAGAGGATGCAATGGCAATATAAATCTAATTTAAAAGCTTGTTTTCTGAACAATGGGATTTAAAGGGTGCAATTGATGAGTTTTAGTTTAAGGAAAATTTTTAACTTAAGATGAGAACACTTTATTTTTCTCGAAAAAACTATTTACTCGTAGATCCTACAGGGAAATGTCACACTGGATAAATATTTCAGGCATTAAAAAATATCACTAATGCTCAACATATATGTACTTGAGGATTAAAACGTAATTGCTTGTGCATATAAATGAATTCCAAGTTTAAAACCCATATTCTGACATTTGTTCACACTTCCTCGTACTGATAATCATCTGCAACCAAAAGTATTTTTTTCAATATACTGAACAACCAGTAATCATTGCAGCTGCATACTACTGATAGATACTTTACTAATGTAGTAATCTAGTATGAGTATTCATGAAACAGTTTGTGAAATCCTGTATAATGTGCGGCTAATCAATGAACGAACAAACTGCCAATTTTTATGCCCAGGAGAAGTTATCAATATGTATTTACCAATCTATTCTATACTATGAAAACTGTGAATATATAACAAACCTGAACTGTCTTTATTATACTGAAGTGGCATGGAAAAGTGTCTTTATTACATTTGCCTCATTATCAACTCTGTGATTCTGCAAAGTTATATAATTATGATCTTCCAAGAGCTGACAATTGTTTTGTACAAGGTCGTGGAAAGGACTTCTGTGAAACTGTTATAATAGGAATAATTACCTATTGTCTCTTAATTCCAGGTTTTTCTCATTTATTTTGTTCCAGGCGTTTTTCTTTTAACAGAAACTAATACAGAGATGTTCTTCAATTCACACTTTGCAGGATTTTCCACAATTCCAAAAATAGTACATTGTGTTTGGTATCACAGTTTTTATGCTTTAAAACTGACAATTCCTTTTAATGCTATTTATTATTAATTAATTTACTTCAACTTTTATATTAGTATATGTCAATGGAGAAATACGGTAAAATGTTGCTGACTGAAAAGATATAATAATTAAGTTAGTTTCTGTATCATTTTGTGGTAAAAAGTTAGGTATATCTTAGTTTAACCAGACCACTGAGCTGATTAACAGCTCTCCTTGGGCTGGCCCGAAGGATTAGATATTGTTACGTGGCTGGGAACCAATTGGTTACCTAGCAACGGGACCTACAAATTATATCGAGAAATGAATTTCTAATCACTAGAAATATTGTGGTAACTGGCTAAGTGATATTTTGATAGGTGTTTCAACCATCTGGATTACGAGAGTTCAATCTCCTACATCTGAAGAATATTATTCTGAGTATCTGCACTCCTGGGCCAAATCGTTGTCCACACTTCTTGCACTGAATCGAGGCATTGTACCTCTGAAGAACTTCTAAACAACTCTGAAACTTGTAACTCACGACCGAAACCATACATATATATGTACACACACATATGCGCATATATATATACATATATATATATATATATATATATATATATATATATATATATATATATATATAGAATAACTTGATCACGAAGTATATAAAACGTGATGCTATGTATAAATAAAGTTTTTTTTTGCCACGAAGGAAAAAAATGAAAAAGCGAGTTAGCCGAGTACTTTCGGTCCTATTCGCTTTTTCATTTTTTTCCTTCGTGGCAAAAAACCTTTATTTATATATATATATATATATCAAAATTCAAATCACGGCAATGAATTTTATCCCGATATGACACATAAACCTTTTCTTGGTGCCTATTCATTTATCTTATCGCCTTTCAATGCCTCACTCGCCTCGTAAATTTAAGCACCAAAGTTCATTAAAACGCTAAAGTTTAGTTGTTTGTTTTTAAATTTTTTTTTTTATAATACCGGGTATTCCGTTATAAGAGCTCTTTTTTTGTTTGTGGGTTGGGGGTGGGGGTGGGTGGGTGGGTGGGCCGGCACTATGAAATTTCTTTATAAAATGATAACGATTTCTAACTTTGACATAAAAAAAATACTTATATTAAAAGATCAGTGAATTATTTAAGGTGCTCATCATTAATGGATATCTGAACTATCTTTATGTTTATCTTTATAATCTAAATTATCTTTATGCCTATCTTTATTAAAGCCGATATGATATATGCACCAAAGCATGTCTTCCCAACTTAATCCATTGCAAGTATAAAAGACAATCCCGTCTTGTACTTCAACAAGGAATAAGAAGACATACGTGTGTATGTATATATATATATATATATATATATATATATATATATATATATATATATATATATATATATATATATATATACATATATACACATACATTTTTTCACCATGTAAATCTAGTAGCATCTCTAAGAAAGGGATACTATGTTACTCAACCAACAAAGTTTAGGATGAAACTAAAACCAACTAAAGTACTTTGAGCAAAAGGTTTCCAGCGGTTCCTGAGAGTCGTGTATTCTAATAATACAACGTCAACCCACCGGAGATTTAAATGTAAATATTCAATAAATCATAAAGAAGTAAAAAGAAATTAATCCCGTTGATATTAACGACCATTTGAATACGATACCAGAAGTGATGAAAACATTGCTGAAACCATTCAAATTTACTTGAGAGAGAGAGAGAGAGAGAGAGAGAGAGAGAGAGAGAGAGAGAGAGAGGATAATATTATTCGCAACTTGCGTCGGCATCCCTGAATTCTTAACGGCACAACCCCCCCCCCCAACCCACCCGTGGGGGTGAGGGGTGGGGGGGGGGGATATTGGTGGCACAGCGCCAAGGGGATTTATGGGAATCCCTGAGAGACAAAATAATTAGTTCAATCCTGGCATGTCATGCAAAAGAATATGCATCGTTTTTCGCCGTCAGATATCTTATACCTGAATCGGGGTTAACTCTGGTGAGAGAGAGAGAGAGAGAGAGAGAGAGAGAGAGAGAGAGAGAGAGAGAGAGAGCTAAAGAAGGCAATCCGTGTGGCAATGGTGCTTGCACAGAGAAAATATTATGAATCTTACTGCATGCTGACATATATACACAGTTAGTTAGTTTAGTTTCTTGACAAAATATAATATACATTATGCAAGTATAACTTAAATTTACACTAAAGTGCATTATTTTTAATTACAAAATTTCATAGACAGCAAAACATAAATTTTCCTTTATTTCTATATTTCCTCCCCAATTATATATATATATATATAATATATATATATATATATATATATATATATATATATTGTATGTATATATGTGTATAATATATATATAATATATATATCATATATCTATATATATATATATATTATATATATATACATCGTATGTGAAATCATAGACAAAACATTCAAACACTGGGTATCGCTCGAAGCCTCGTTGCCGTAAAATATACCCACCCTATTGCGAAAGAAGACTTCTTTCTGCTGCCACATACATACAATAAGAAGGAAGATCCCAGTACAGCGGCAAAACAGGCAAAAGGGAAGTTTGCCCATCCATTGGAGGTTATAAAATCCTTTTTCCCTGCCGCTTCCGATAGGCGCATCCCAGCAGACTTACCAATGCTGAAAACCGCCAAAGGTCACAAAACTTTTCCCGATAAATGTCAACTGAACCTACACACTGAATTTTCCGATAGGGAGAGAATCAGAGGAAGGAGAGAGAGAGAGAGAGAGAGAGAGAGAGAGAGAGATAATTCTTATTGAAAAATATATAATTTTTACACTTCTAAAAATATAATAATAAATAATAATAATTAATAATAATATAATAGAGAGAGAGAGAGAGAGATGGAGAGAGAGAGAGAGAGAGTGAGAGAGAGAGAGAGAGAATTCTTATTAAAAATATATAATTTTCACATTCTAAATATAATTAATATAATAATAATAATAATAATAAATAGAGAGAGAGAGAGAGAGAGAGAGAGAGAGAGAGAGAGAGAGAGAGAGAGAAATTCTTATTGAAAATGCTATCGCTTTTACACTTCTAAAACTAAGAAGAATAATAAGAAGAAGAAGAGAGAGAGAGAGGGCTATAGTGACTGGGTAGGGAGGGGTGGGGAGGGGGAGGTAGTAGTAGTAGTAGTAGTAGCCACCTTGTGATGGCAGGAAGAAAAAAAATGAGAAGCAGTACCAAAAGGCTAGACGTCGCCGCCGCTAAGATTTCCCCCCCGAAATAAAGAGAAACACAGAAGAGCCATTACCGTGAAAGTTGTGGTTCTGGACCATCTGATCTGTTTCCAGGATTCTTGCCTTACCTTAGTTACAGAGAGAGAGAGAGAGAGAGAGAGAGAGACGAGAGAGAGAGAGAGAGAGAGAGAGAGAGAGAGAGAGAGAGAGGCGACGTCGAATCCAGCCTCAACGCCGGAAGCAGAAGTAACGCTCGGCAGGAAATAACTGGGTTGCCTCCACATGAAGAAAAGGGAAAAATAGGAGACAAGGAGTGGAAAGGATGGGGAAGGAACGGAATGGGTAAAGAATGGGCTAATGAGGCAAACAAACAAATAGATAAGAGAGATGGACTAATGAGGCAAACAAACTAATAGAAAAGAATGATAAGTCCCAGTGAATTAAACTGTGGGACTGGCTATCTATTCATTCAGGCTCTGCGATTAGAATAATTAGTCCGTAGCAGCAATAGCTACTCTCTCTCTCTCTCTCTCTCTCTCTCTCTCTCTCTCTCTCTCTCTTTCATGTCATGCTAGGTTCTAATGCACTGCTAATCCCCTATCACTAAACTCCCAATTCCATAACATGTAGCCTTCTTTGAAGAATGTTAAGTATCAGTTATCTTTCTTTCTTTATGTGATATTCATAATAAAAATTGTTCCTATTTGCCAATTTTGGGGAGGGGATACAAGCGACCTACTGCCCTATACCCTGGGTGCTCCCACTTTGAGAAAGAAAAGCCGCATCACAAACTTTTTTGCTAAAGCAAAACTATGACGCAAAATTCATTCTAACGATGTCGCTCTGTTGTGCTTGCGACTCACTTTTTGTTTTTACCTCTTCAAGAGATATTGTATATAATATTTTAATAACTAGCTCTCAGAAACAAGACGAGATCAGAGAAAGGGACATATGTAAGCCAAGGCACATAAGGCCCACCAAAACACGAAGACAGAATTCAGCCAGAGGTGAATATTTCCACGACCTCCACCATCCTCCAGTTTAAGATTTCTGTTTAAGAAAACTATTGTGCCGGCTTTGTCAGTCCGTCCGCCCTCAGATCTTAAAATCATACAGAGGCCAGAGGGCTGCAAATTGGTATGTTGGTCAGCGACCCTCCAATCATCAAACATCAAATTGCAACCCTCTAGCCTCAGTATTTTTTATTTTATTTAATATTAAAGTTAGCCATAATCATACTTCTGAGAGCACTACAGGTACCAACAAGATAGGATCCTCCGCACCACCGGACCTTGGCTGAGTTTCATGGGCCACTGCTAAGAGTTTTTGGGCCATGGCTGAGGCCACCACCGAAAAGAAAACCGATTTCTTCGGCGCATTTTTCACCTGTTTCATTTTGTTCCTCAGCCTGCATTCTGCAGCGAGATGGTTTTAACAGCTAGCTAGCTGGTTGCCTCTTGGCATGCAGCGAAAGTTTGAGGCCTAATCTGATAATTCCTCTCCTTCACTCCTTCACTCATGCCGAAGTTGTACTCGTTGACTTCCACTCTTAAAAGGATACTTGTGAACTCTCGGTGTTGTTGCTGCAGAAGGATGGTTGGCGAGTGGCGTATTATTTGATTTCATTTTTTTATTCATCATTATAAACGTATTAACATCTGTTTGTGGTGGAAAATAACCTCGTATTCCTGTCATTACAGGTCTGTCAAACCTCTCTCCATAAAGCACCATTATAAACCATAAATATCTGTGAATACTACGGTCTGCTTCTTTTTATATTGACTAAACTTCTCGTCAAACGCGGAATTCAAAATGCGATCGTCTCTTAAAACGTGCCAACAAATGAACTCAATAATGAGTCCTTTATTTCTCTGAATTCTATCGGAATTTTTCATAGGTTCCTTGAGCACAAACATTTCATTCAAAAACTCTGTTACCTATGCTGACAACGCAACTACTTTTCCTTCATTACTTCTTCCTTTGGCATTACAGTAACCTTACTGACAAAAACCTCATGCACTGACTAGATGGCCTGACCGTTTTTTTTTTTTAAAGTTTATGTTTCACTTTATCTAGAGAGAGAGAGAGAGAGAGACGAGAGAGAGAGAGAGAGAGAGAGAGAGAGAGAGAGAGAGAGAGACACGCGTCACTGCTGGTGAGGCTGCAAAGTAATAATGATAATAATAATAATAATAATAATAATAATCAATAATAATAATAATAATAATAATAATAATAATAATAATAATAATACGTGAAATCTGTGCAATTAATGATATAATCAGTACCGTCCCGTTTGCACACAAAAGTATCTATATATATATATATATATATAGATGATATATATATTATACAGGTATATATGTTTATGAAACTCGAAAACAAAACACTGGGAGATTCACCAACCCAAGTCTCCCCGTGACGCTAAAATACGTCGACGAGACGCAGAAATCAAGAAGTGAATTCTGACGTCGAATGGGTCGAGTCATGTCGAGTGAAATCAAGCCATGGCGACGTTCCGCAACTCGGCCTCTTTGCTGTTTAGAGGAAAGTCCTCTGACTACCGACAGTCGACTCGAGTCGAGTCACGCTCGAGTAAATTGGAGAGAAATTAAGGTGCGCTGAAACGGCGATTCGCAGCAGTGTGGACGAGCTTCAGCGCAGGCAAAAAGGTAGAAGAAGAAGAGGAAGAAGATGAGAAGAAGAAGAAGAAGTAGCAGTAGTCCTCAGTGTTGACAGTTACACCATAATTCTCAATGCATTCTTATTAGAACTGTTTCAAAAATGTCAATATTCTAAACAAAACAACAACTAAAGCGTTATCAGTTAACCTCTCAAATCTGGAGCACCTCTAATGATGCGGGTGACTATACACTTTCAGATATCACTAAATGTAAATCATTGATAAAAAAAGCGATAAAGAAAAAATCCTAACTCCACTGTCTTTGGGGAATGAATGATAAACAGAAGCCTTTGGGGGATAGCGGTAAATGAAAAATTATAACATGAATATTTGGCAATGAATCATGTTTTGCAATATACATAATTCGAGCTACAAGTGATAAGCAAGAAACCTCCAGTTACAAATAATCTGAGGCATGACTCCAGTCACAAGTAGTTTGCAAGATAACTCCAATTACACATAATCTTCAGGATAACTCCAATTACAAGCAATATCTTGGATAACCAAGGTTACACGTAATCTGTAAAACAGCTCGCTACAACTTATCTGCAAGATGATTCAGTACAATTAATTTGCAGAATGACTCCAATAACACAGAGTTTTCAGGATGACTTCATTTTTAAGTACTCTGCAAGAGATCTCCAATAACACACGGAATATATATATATTTCATACGTATCTCCTTCTAAAACCTTTCATAATTATTATTATTATTATTATTATTATTATTATTATTATTATTATTATTATTATTATTATTATTATTATTATTATTATTAAATTACATGTAATCAAAACAGCAAAAGGTTCAGTTTAGTTTTCAAATGCTACTGAAAACGCACAAAAGTTCCAATAATAAGATTAATAGCAAGAAAAATAAAAGAATAAGAAAAAGGTCAACAAAACACAAGTAAAAAACAAAAGGTAAATATTGCACAAGATACAATATTTCATGTAGCTACGCAGGCCCCTTAAGAAAAAAAAAATACTGACTTTGCGACAAAAAATAAATTACCTTGTAAGTTTTCTAGATAAAGAATCAGAAAACAAAACATTGTAAACAGCAGCAAGAAAACGGAGGAGGAGGAGGAGGAGGGGAGGAGGGGAGAGGAGGAGGAGGAGGATTAGGAAGGAGGAGGAGGAGGAGGAGGAGGAGGCTTAAATGGGCACTGGTAGCAGAGGCGAGAACCCAAAAGATGAAGAATTTTCTTGCTACGTGGAAGGCATTGCAATGACGGACGGCCAAGTCAGAGTAAGAGAGGGGAAAACGATGGAGAGAGATGAGAAACGTTTAGAAGAAGAAGAAGAAGAGGAAGAAGAAGAATAAGAAGACCAGGAGGAGTAGAAGTAGGAGGAAAATATAATTTTTAATTGCGAAAGGCATCTGAGTCCAAGATGAATGAAGGAAATGGACTAGGCTATAACTGAGACAACATAATGGTACAAGATGCTATATTAAGGGAAAACAAAATAAAAGAATGAATTATTTTTCTAGTAAAATATGTGAGTGGGTGTGTATGTATGCATGAAATATGAATATGTATATATATGTTCAACGATGTCTTCAATCACCGCCGCCTAAGTTAAACAAAATAATATTATATTGGAAGCACGTTTATGGATATGAGCCTGAGAAATAAAACTGAAAGAATAGTCACTGTAGATTTTATATCAAATGCCAGGTGAACCGCTGTCTATTCTATAAATCTACAATCAGTTGACAGGTTCCTCACAATTCTGTTTCTTCTGAGTAATTTCATTGCATGGTTATTGAAAAGTATTAGCATTTAAACCTATAATATTAAACGTGTTTATGCTTTTACCTTATTATTATTATTATTATTATTATTATTATTATTATTATTATTATTATTATTATTATTAATGATGTTGTTAAGAAGTTCACAGTCTCGTGAAAACAAATTGTTAAAAAATCCACAATTATAAATCAAAACAAATATATTTCTATGTAAAAATAGAACAGACTTTCGAACACCTGTTCCTCACCAGTGTAATGTTAAAATATTATTATTATTATTATTATTATTATTATTATTATTATATTATTATTATTATTATTATTATTAAAATAGAGGTACGTTTCTTTTTAAAGTGACGTACGAGTGCTAAGCGTCGAAAGTAAACAATATATCCAAAAGCTACTTCGATTTCTTGGTAACAGATCGCTGTCATTTCTCTGAAGATCTGCTTAGACCACAAAAGCCATAACATATCTCACTGTGTTCATGATTTATTATTATTATTAAACTTAAACGAAAGGCAAGTTTTTTGGTGTTAACCTACCACAAAACAAATTTTTTGGTATTAACCTATCACAAAACAAATTCTAAAGCTACTTCGACATCTTGATTTACAGAACGCAGCCATTCCTCTGACCACGAAGGCAGCACCGTGGAAAATTTCATGCGAGATGGGAACTTGGCCACAACAACCCTACTGTCCCACTTCCTGTGCAGCAGGAGGGTTACAAGGACAAAAGTTTAAAACCACGCCAAGAGACTTAACCGAACTAGAACGAACTTACACGAGCATTAGCCCGATTAACAAGGCAAGTTTCGCTCCTGATAAATATTTAAGCGGGGGATGGCTTGCTTGGCTCGTCTCGCTCTTGAATATTTGAAATCCGCTCCAGAGATATATTGCACATGTGAAAGGGGAGAGGTTGGATGGGGAGGGGACGGGAGAGGAGGGAGACCTCTCTCTCTCTCTCTCTCTCTCTCTCTCTCTCTCTCTCTCTCTCTCTCTCTCTGGATATCACTGCATCATATTTTCATTCCATTTACTGCGAGTTGAATCACCCAAAAGTTCACAGGTTTTACTTCCAACAAGCCAAGTCTGTCATATGCTTGAAAAATAATTCAGTTAAAAAAAATGAATTGTCTATCATATGCTTAAAAACACATCAAGATGAACTAAAATAAACTATTTCCATGGACTAGCCGTTGAAAATACGTTTCCTAATATTATTAGCAAGACTGCAATATTTCCTGGTGTCAAAGTCGTGTTTGTCATGAAAATCCCGTTGTTAATTATGCTATTTGATGTTTGGTTACACCTACATAGTTTAAATGAATTCCGTTGGTTATACCCTCGCTGGACTTTGTGTTTATGGAACCTGGTATTACTCTATGAAGCTTTAATTAATCAGCTACTACTCATGTAGATTAAGAGCTACTGAAGTAAGTCTGCTGTAACAACTGCTATTGGATCACAAAGGTAAAGTTAAAATGTAGTAAAAACAGCTATTGGATAGGAAAGGGAGTGTTAAAATGTATGAATAAATATACATACACTTATACGAGTGCTTGAAATATTACAATGCTTTCATGCATTGTTACCAAAATGACTATCATCCAGATTTGCAAAAGGAGTAAGAAAATTATCGGAAATAAAAAGAATAAAAACCTAAACAAAGTGTAAGCCCATATTCAATTACGTCAGTTTGACTGACAAGCGTAGGCATTGCAAATCCTACGAAGATCTCAACGCTTCTCTGCGACCTTACCTGATTTGGATAGAGAGAGAGAGGAGAAAGAGAGAGAAAATAGGTCAAAATAGAAAAGGAGGTAGGAGGCCTACCACCCACTGAACTTAAAAAAAAAAAAAAAAAAAAAAAAAAAAAAATCAAAATGGGAAAGAGTGACTGAAAAGGAGGTAAATGGCCTACCGCCCACAGTACTTTGAAAAAAACAACACTTTTGAACCTTATAACAGATGCAGATTTAACCGAAATCACAAAGAGTAAATCTGACCTAAACAGAACATATGTAAAAACAGCGACTGCATTGAAAAGGGGTATTAATAATATTGATTTTAATCCATACAAATAGCCCAAGGATCCACACCTGTTGGCAGATCTATGGAGAACAAAACAGTCATGATATCAGCAAAAGACCCCCTCCCACCCCTTTACAGAAAGAAAAACAATGATAATTCAGCGCCACCGTGGCAATGAAATATGGTGACAAACAATTGTGAATAACAACGTTTAATTCTTAGTTACAAACATGGAAATTGTACTAAAAGAGAACAACTCAAGTTCATTACCGTGTATGCTAATAAAAAAAAAAACTTGAGTTGTGAACTAATGTCTATTATTTCACATATGAACTTTCTCAAATAAATTATATCTAATAATAACAGTAATAATATCAATAATAATCAATGAAAAATAATAGTAGGTAGCAAATGACCCATTAACACAAAATAACAAAAGACGTCAACTGCAATTTATAACACAGTCTCTCACCTTTAAGAAATAAAAACTTTATAAAAATATCTCAGATTAGGACACAGACGGACAGTCGCGCGTGCGAATGCGCGCAAACAACACAAAGACAAACACAAACAAACAGTGGACGTAAATAAGGTTTACTAAAGAGGCATCTCTTATTTATTGTCTGGAAGTCAGCCCAAGGGCTGTCTGGGAAAAGAAAAAAAATAGAGAGAGAGAGAGAGAGAGAGAGAGAGAGAGAGAGAGAGAGAGAGAGAGAGAGAGAGAGCCTAATAGGTCCCGTATAAATAGCCAACCCTAATTTCTCCCCAATAAAAACACCATTAATTACCGAAACGGAGAAGCCAATTAAAATGCCCATTTTGACTTGGTAGGAAGACTTGTTTTGTTTGTTTATCGAAAGGATATTAAATATAAAGCAAGAGGCCGGATCTCAAAGGTGATATAGAGGTACCTCTGTGGCTTATATATTGCGTTGTGTGGAAGAGCGCTTCGACGCATGCGCGGAAGTATCGTTTCATATAATATAGGCGTAATAACTCCCAGTTAATCAGGCTGATTTTATGTTACCTTGAAGAGGAGGGAATTTAACCAATAAATAGTATGCTCAAGCAAAGAACAATAATCTTCCAAGATATATATCTGTTGCTGTAATTAGTACTACAGCTGTTATTATTATTATTTTTGGTGAATATATCCATAATAGTGTAATGAAAATATATATTAAAAATATACAAAAATATATAGTATAAAAAATATTATTAGTGTTGCCTAACAAAACAACGACTTTTTGGTGAATATATCTATAATAGTGTAATGAAAATATATATTAAAAATATACAAAAATATATAGTATAAAAAATATTATTATTGTTGCCTAACAAAACAACGACTTCCAAAGACTAAGACCACATGAGCAGAAGACACTCATAAGGATAATGTGAAAACAAAGAGAGAGGAAAATATCAAATGAATAAAATTACATTAACAACAAATAAATACTTGCAAATGAAAACAAAAATGCTCGACACACAAACATAACAAAAAAAAAACCTTTCATGGGAAGAATTACAAAAAAACAATTGCAGGGGAAGAATTATAACAGCAACAAAAACAAATCATATAAAACCACTTAATGTGAAGTCAATTACCACATATAAAAAATCCATTTCAGGGAAAGAATTACAACAAAACACAATACATACAAAACAAAAACAAAACAAAACTTATACAACCACTTCATGGGAAGTCAATTACAACACCCACAAAACACAACATATTATCGACGAAGGGAGGCTTCGCGGGGACGTACAAAAGCGCAAATAAGTTGTCTCAATCTTCTCCCGATTACTCATTCCACTTCTTCTTCACCAATTCCCGACAAAACTGATAATTCAATTCCCACTGGAATTTGACTGGACGATGGCAGTAATCTAATCCATTCTCGGTGATGAAAGCAATGTAATGACCTTTGCTTGTGACAGTGGAAAAAAATTAGTATTCCTAATCAACTCGTATCAAAGTGCATGCTGAAGAAAGTTTCCATTTTTAAAATGGAAATTAATAAGAAAAAAAAAATGAACAACCTTCGCTTGCAAAAGTGGGGGAAAATCATTTTCCTAATCAGTTGTTTACAAAGTGCAAAGAGATGAAATCTCCATCGTCTGCAATAAATAAATAAATATAATAAAATAAAATAAAATAAGAAGATGCGCTGTACTGGGTAAATCCGAGGGTCCTACTCCATTAAAAGAACAAGACGTAACTTCAACAAAACAGTAAACCGACGGTTTCTATTACTTTCAACTAAATAAATTTAAATAAAATTATATTAAATTACTTTCAACTAAATAAATAAAAATAATAAATAAAAAACAAGACCAGAAGCAACGTCAACACAACATTAGGTAAATGGATGGTTTCTATTTCCGTTTAAATAAATAAATAAAATCGTACTGTCAACACAACAATAAGTAAATTCACGGTTCCTACCGCCAAAGCTGTCCACCCACCACTTCGCGCGCCGAAGCCTGGGCGTTGGTAATTATTGCCCCCCATTTGCAGGGCTGTAAGTTATCAAATTATAGGCTCAGCCAAAAGCTCTCGTTACGAGAAGGAAGGATCCTTTACAGCGAGGGGCTCGTTAGCCTGTGCTCAATGTGAGACTGCGTGTGTTATACGCTATTCACCGGATGAAAGACGACTTTCCCCTACATTCTGTGGATCTCGCTCTCTCTCTCTCTCTCACACACGCACACACACACACACACACACACACACACACACACACACACATATATATATATATATAGTATACTATATATATAATATATATACACAGTTGTATTTACTGCCTAAATATACAAGTCAATCCAAACATAATTTGAAAATGTTGACAAATTTCATTCCGTCGACTCTTAAGTAGTGCTTTATACTTGAGAGAGAGAGAGAGAGAGAGAGAGAGAGAGAGAGAGAGAGAGATACTCAGTTAAGTTGGAAAATTCGATGAAATAGAAAGTGACTCCATAATGTTTACCGATGTCGGCGGAAAGCTGGAAACTTTCTAAGAATACATTAGAACGAGAATGATTTCAAAGTGACATCTTTCTATTGTGGATGCACCCTCTGACATTTTGCAGTCTCTCTCTCTCTCTCTCTCCAGCCTCACACCCTGATAGCCAACCCACGATCTGGGTACAATTAGCCAATAAGTGTCCATGATTAACCTACTTATATTTGTTTTTCCTCCACTAAAAACAGCAAGGAATTGTTGAAAACTACGAATAAGGGCTCAAAGCAAACCCCGGTCTTCTGTGTGTGAGAGAGAGAGAGAGAGAGAGAGAGAGAGAGAGAGAGAGAGAGAGAGAGAGAGAGCAGAAGAAGGGAAAGTTGGGGAGGCAGGATCACGAAGATGAATTGAGGTTGAAGGAAAGATTTGTGTACAGGAAGGTAATAATAGCACCGATAGGGGTCGAGGAAGGGAAGACATCGAGAAACAGAAGCCGATGAAATATAGGTTAACCTTTATTTGATGTGTTGTTTGTTTGTATGACGATTTTAAGTTGCATGGAACCAGTGGTTATTCAGCAACGGGACCAACTGCTTTACGTGACTTCCGAAACACATCGAGAGTGAACTTCTATCACCAGAAATACACCATCTCTAACCCCTCAGTGGAATGCCCGAGAATCGAACTCGCGGCCAACTATACTCTGTTTTTTTCCATCTGTCCACCCGCCTGTGGTGTTTGCGTATAGTAACACTGCGTCCCGGGCTTTAGATAGTTACACTATGCGTAAGTTTTAAGTAAATAAAAGGATATTATTATAATTGTTGAATGTAAGCTGAATGTTACGATCTAAAGCCCGGAACGCAATGTTACCATACGCAAACACCACAGGCGGGTGGACAGATGGACTAGTATAGGTGGTAGGCCCCCCCCCCCCCCCCCAAAAAAAACCAAAAAAAAAAACACCATACCGACCACGCCACAGAGGCGCTATTTATTTGATGCGGACGAATGGTACGCTTAAAATCGCTAGCAAAAAATATTGAGTTATACATTACAAACAATCGTAAAATCATCCTTACTTTCCTATCGTTAATGGAAATAAGACATGAAATCTAAATAGATTAAGTACAACCATCAATGAAAAATGTAAAAATATCACTTCCTCTCTTAAGAAATGATCCGTCTTGATAGCAACATTGCAAAGACAACAATTGCTATTCTAGGAGAGTTCTCAATATTGGAGAACTCAACTCCGTTTCAGAAATGGTACTTCACTGTTGGAGGGAAATGGGATTTTTGCAATTATTTCGTTGGTACTGCAATGGAATACAACATTTAATATTATTCCTTTTATCCTTAGTGAGCCACAAAGCAATCAATCAATCCCTCTACCCTGTTACCACAAGCCTTTGCGAGATTCCTTAAATAAGGAATCCTACCGAGATTCCTTTTATATAGGGAATCCTACGCTCCTTTCTGGTTCAGTGCTTCCAAAAAGCAATCCTTCCTATTACTCTCTTTTCTCGCGCCCAATTATTTTACGCTGCTTGATGATAATCCAATCCATCAAGGATATTCCGTCAACATTTTCATTGCATTAAACTGCATACTATTTCCCTTGGAGAAATAGATAACGCTAACTTTGCTCTTTTAAATGAAGGACATGTTGACGGCACAAGTCTTTTTTCACAGTTAATAAAAGCTTTATGCTGATCTTATCATTTCCCTTCTGGATGTTATTCTCATATCTGAAAATAGCTCTGCTTTTGTTTCATTTCTGGCAGGAGTGGAAAAAAGAAAAAAAAGCTAATTAAAGATCCTTTTGTCTTTTGCCTTGGATCCTCTTTTTCTCTGGCTATTGTTAATCTCATTTACTCAAGTCTACATATTATTATTATTATTATTATTATTATTATTATTATTATTATTATTATTATTATTAAAAAATCCTCATGGTAGCACGAGTCTTCAAATGGAGAAACAAATCCACAGTTATGTAAAGGGGAACCGAACAGATTCCCGAAAGCTATCCATAAAGTTTTAAATTTAAATATATGCACATTTACATAACTGTGGATTTGTTTCTCCATTATTAAAATTATCATTGCAGGAGAGTCCTTCACCCTCTTACACAACTACGTAACATCCATCAAACCAATGCAACCCTTACTTACAGCTGGAATATCTAACTCTTCCCCTCTACTGCCGAATACCCATGAAAACCAAAGCAACACAATTATTATCGCGTGAATCCAAATCTAACGACGTCTATGATAAGTCGATGGGTTCTGATAAAATTCCGAGGCCCAAAGAACAAGACGAAACTGCCTCCCATTGTCTAGTCCTACAGCAGGCTAAGAAGAAGAAGAAGAAGGGGAGAGAGAGAGAGAGAGAGAGAGAGAGAGAGAGAGAGAGAGAGAGAGAGAGAGGCACTGCATGAAAACAAGCAACGCACACGTGCAGGAAAACCATTAGCTGACGTCAAGTTGCAGGAAACCGAGGCAAGGGAAAACCCTTCTCCTTCCGAGGAAGTAGGTCATAGATTAAAAAAAAAAAAAAAAAAAAAAAAAAAAAAAAAAAAGCCCAGGAGGAGGCATCAATGGTCTCCGTGTGTGGAAAGCGTTTGCCGCTGCCGTCGGCCACTCTCTGGGAGCACTCTGGCATGTTGGGAGCATCGGCTCACCTGAGCTTGACAATTGCATTACCTGTCGGATGTAAAATTTCTCTTCGCGCGTTACCGGAAAAATTAAGTCCAGAGAATTCCTCTCTCTCCCCAGAAACAAGTGAAAGGGTTTTCATACATTTAAACTAAATAGAAACTACATTAGAGAGAGAGAGAGAGAGAGAGAGAGAGAGAGAGAGAGAGAGAGAGAGAGAGAGAGAGAGGAGTAATGCGGAAGCAATCATAGCCTTGCTTACACAGCTATTAATATCGCCCATTGCTTGTTTGTTCTTATTCGGCAACATTTACCTTCGACCTCGGCGGTAAGCTATGTTTATTCCCTTTCAAAGATCTCCTTTGTTTATTTTACTGTCATATGCTTTCCATATCAAAGTAAGAGGCCATTTTAACGATAGTGTTTACGCGAAATAAAAAAAAAAATTGGTCGAAATAATTAAAACCCAATTTTTTTTAATGGGAAAGCCAACACACACATGATTAAATATGCAGTCTATATAAGCACTGTCAAAGGGAGAGCAAACAATCACAAAGCGAGAGAGAGAGAGAGAGAGAGAGAGCCTCCACCACCCTTGCAGCAGGATGAAAGTAGGTCTCAATTCGACAGAAACCCAGAGTCGACAGAAGGGCCGAAGCCTTTTGATACACCTCAACCAGAGAGGCAACAATGGAAGAGGAGCAGTTTGATTTCAGATAGATAAAATTGCGGCCACAGATGGTCGAATACCGAAAATACGGCAGTGCTTTTTAGGTTAACTGCCTTTCAGCAACAAAAGGGAGTATACGGAGGAGCATTTCTCTCGGAAATACAGATGTTCTATCGGTGGCCTAACGAAACTAATCAGTAGTCCTATTGAAAATTCATCCAACAGTAAAAATGGTATTCAGCGCTGAATAACAGGAGTGGAGAAAGTGTACTAATTATAAGGAAAATTTAATTACATTTATCACATTATTTGCACTCCCCCGATAACAAATCAAAACCTCAGCTTATTTCTTGGCAATCAAGCACCACAGTTTAAAACCAACCTGAGACACTAAAACATATATAACAGCTTTTTTTTTAATTTTTTTTTAATTTTTTTTTTAATGAAACCTGGTTACTGGTTCTAGTATTGTACCAACTCGGGCTATACATCCCACAGTGCAACCTGTGCAATGATTTTACTCCTTCCATCGTTAACTTCTTTTGAACATTGATGGAAAACGCGGCATCCCTTAGGACATTCTTCACAAAGACCTTTTAACCAAGCCAAATGAATTTTCTGCCTTCGGTTGCCTTCGGGAACAACATGCCTGCTGTCAGGTGACCTTACAGACCTTACCTTACAGACCTTACAGTTCGTTCGGGTTGCCCCAGGTCCCTCAGTGTGAGGCACCTCTAATGTCTACCAGAGAGTTGCTAGTACATCTTCCGGTATATTTTGCATCTTCCAATCTTGGATGGTCTGGGATGCAGTTTAGATATTTGTCGAGCTTATTCTTAAACACATCTACGCTCACTCCTGATATATTCCTCAGATGAGCTGGCAACGCATTGAATAGACGCTGCATTATCGATGCTGGTGCGTAGTGGATTAATGTCCTGTGTGCTTTCCTTATTTTTCCTGGTATTGTTTTGGGCACTATTAATCTACCTCTGCTTGCTCTTTCTGATATTTTTAGTTCCATGATATTTTCTGTTATTCCTTCTATCTGTTTCCATGCCTGAATTATCATGTAGCTTGTTTCTCTTCTCCTTTCTAGACTATATAATTTTAATGATTGTAGTCTTTCCCAGTAGTCAAGGTCCTTAACTTCTTCTATTCTAGCTGTAAAGGACCTTTGTACACTCTCTATTTGTGCAATATCCTTTTGATAGTGTGGGTACCATATCATATTTGCAAGATATTTCAAGTCGGATATACGAACATATGTTTTATAAAGCATAATCATGTGTCCAGCTTTTCTTGTTTTGAAGTGCCGTAACAACATTCCCATTTTTGCTTTACATTTTGCCAAAAGAATTGCTATTTGATCATTGCATAACATGTTCCTATTCATCATCACACCAAAGTCTTTAACTGCTTCCTTATTTGTGATTGTCTCATTATTAGGTCCCCTATATGCATATAGCTTTCCTTCTCTGTCTCCCATAATTTATTGATTCAAATTTATCAGAGTTAAATACCATCCTATTTTCCTCTGCCCAATCATATACTTTGTTAAGGTCTCTTTGTAGAGCGTTCCTATCTTCATCACAAGTAATTTCTCTACTTATTCTTGTGTCATCAGCGAAACTACTCACTACCGAATCCTTAACATTACTGTCTATGTCTTCATCATAATAACAAAACAGTATTGCAGCTAACACCGTACCTTGTGGCACACCGGAAATTACCTTGGTTTCATCCGATTTCTCATCGTTTGCAATAACTATCTGTTTTCTGTTGTGTAAAAATTCTTTTAACCATCTTCCTATTTTATCTACGATATTGTGTTTCTAATTTTCTTTGCTAATATATTATGGTCTACTTTGTCAAAAGCTTTTGCAAAGTCTAGATAAACCACATCTGTTTCATTTCCGCTTTTCATATTTTTGAATATGTTCTCACGGTGGACTAACAGTTGGGTTTGTGTACTTTTTCCGGGTACGAAACCGTGTTGTCCTATATTAAACAAATTATTTTTTATTAAATGTTTCATAATATTTTTCTTCATTACCCTTTCATACACTTTCATAATATGTGATGTTAGACTCACAGGCCTATAATTACTTGCCTCAAGTCTTGATCCACTTTTGAAAGTAGGGGTGATATATGCT
This sequence comes from Macrobrachium nipponense, assembly GCF_015104395.2. NCBI lineage: Eukaryota > Metazoa > Arthropoda > Malacostraca > Decapoda > Palaemonidae > Macrobrachium > Macrobrachium nipponense. Next base: position 15,661,272 of record NC_061102.1, read on the forward strand.
AATTTGTGCTCATCATAAATCTTGCCTGTATCTACACTTTGTTTTAATAATATTGCAAGTGGCTTTGGCGATAGAATGAACTACTTTCTTTAACAAAATAGCAGGGATTCCATCAGGCCCTGCAGCAGCTCCATTTTTAATTTCATTAATTGCCTGCACAATATCACTTCATTAATTAATTTCTATGTCAGCTAGATATTCACTATTTTCGTCCCTTACTTCTATATCATTATCTTCATTATCTATCTAGGGGTGAATTCTCTCTTATATCGTTTCTGCCAGTATGTTGCAAATTTCCTTTTTTCATTCGTTAATCTCCCTTCAATTCTCAGAGGGCCTATTTCTATTCTTCTTTTATTCATCTTCTTCGCATATGAGTATAATAGCTTGGGGTTTTGCTTGATATTTAATAGGGTTTTTTCTTCCAATTCCCGTTTTTCATTTTCTTTTGATTGTATAATCTTTTGTTCTGCATTTTCTATCTTACTTTTTAGTTCTATAACTTTCCATGCATTTTTTTATTTTGCAAGACCTTTTTTCCACTTTCTGATTTTTTGGAACAAGATCCTTCTGTCTCTTGGTATGCATGAATGATGTTTACTTTTCTTCTTCGGTATATATTTATCCACTATTTTCTCTAATATTTTATATAATATCTCCGTATTTACCCTTATGTCATCGCTTACGAAAATGTATCCCAACAATCTTTGTTTAATTCTTCATTTATTTCTGACCATTTTATATTTTTACTGTAGAAGTTGTATTTTCCATATCCTTCCCACTTTTTCATTTTGTCTTGCTTATCTCTGTTTTCACTTGCTTTGGAATGAACTGTTAATTCTATGACATTATGGTCTGAAATACTCGCATTATAAACTATTATTTCTTTAACATAATTCACCTCGTTCACAAATACTAGGTCTAAAGTATTTTCCTTTCTTTTTGTTGGCAGGTGATTTATTTGTTGAATGTTGTATTCTAGTAGCATATCTAATAGCTTTTCGAATTGCCTCTTATCTTCTGCACTACTATTACTCTCTTTTTTATATGTATAAGTACATCCACAATCTCCTATTCGTTCTTTCCATTCTACGAAAGGAAAGTTGAAGTCACCAGATAGGAGAATAGTCCAGTCCTTGTGATTTCTACATATATCATCCAATTTTTTCAATTATTAAGTCAAACTCTTTAGTATTAGGAGGTCTATATTACTATGTTCATTAATTTTTCAGATTCAAATTCTACCGCTATTAGTTCACATTCTGAGTTACTATATTTCTCATATATTTTTCCCTTGTTTTTGTCTTTCCCATATATTGCGGTTCCCCCTTGATTCCTATTTTTTCTATCTGATCTATAATTTGGAAAACCCTTTTATTTTGATCTCATTCCCAGTCTCTGGAATACCAAGGTTTCACTTATCTTCATTGTATCTCTTTTCTTTTCAATTTGGGTTAGGTTCTTCCTAACACTCTATTTTTCTTTTTGAGTTACTCGTAACTAAACCCTGCGCATTCATCACTATGATGGTTTGCGTGTTTTCTCCTTCATTTAATATTGGTAGTAATAAGGATTTTTCCCCAGTCTCTTTCCTGTTTCTGGTATGTTTTTGTTCTTTTTTTTCATTTCAGAAATTCTGACATTAAAAAATCCAACTTTTCCATAATATTTGATCTTCCTTCATCATAATTATTCATTTTGTGTCTGAATCTGCCAATTTTCCTTCTCCCGTTTCTGCAATATCCTCTTGCATAATAAATACAGTTATTATCCCTTGAGTAGAATTTTGGAGCTGATGCATTGAAATTTTTTGCTGACATCTCTGCATATCTCATTGGTGGTTTGCTTTTCTCTTTTACTTGATATTCTTGATTTCTCTCTTTATTTGTTTCTTTCTTATTTTGGATTTTATTACTTGGTTGGTTATTTATTTGATTATGATTCATGGCTACAGGGTGCATATATTTGCATTTTTTGTCGAACTTACATCCTTTTCCTTCTTTTAGGTTTTTGCATATTTTTGGATGCAGATCTCTGCAATCATCCCCATATCCATCTAGGGTACTGGGTGAAGTTGAACGGAGCACAAAGTGGTCAGCGAAATTTTGGTCAAAACTTACTTTTTTTTTTAAAAGGGTTTACAAAATTAGGACCTGCTGAAAAATCATGAGGTCATTTCATTTCTTTTCAGTAAAGAACTACCAATTGTCTTACTTTTCTACGTTATTTGTACAAGTGAAATGGATCTAGGCTGTGTAATGACCAGGGTTTCCGAATATGTGAAGAAATCGAAAAGTTACGAAGGCATTGTGGCTAATAAATACTACATACGTATATAGTAAATAGTGACCAGTATTTTCTTTATTTATGATACCACTATGCTTGCTCGAACGAAAAAAATTTGATGAAATATGTGACATAATTTAAATAAATATTCCTGTACCTTAACAAATATGTGACATAATTTAAATAAATATTTCTGTACCTTTACAAGATTTGTATTATTGGGTGCATTTCACCGACACTTATAAAAACTTAAACGGTCCCCTCTATCTAACTTTATGGTCCTAATTCTCCAACATCGTTAGAATCTAAAACCTGGAAAAAGCTAACCTGTCGAAAAGGGCAAATAACACATCAAAGTTCCTTATGATGCTGAAAATTAGGAAGAAACAGATATCCAAAAACACAAAACAACATTAAAAGGAAGATTCTATGCATCACGGTTATCGCGACTTTGAAGAAGTCATATTTCTAAGTAACCCAGCGTGGAATTGGCAGCCGGAAGAGGAGAGAGAGAGAGAGAGAGAGAGAGAGAGAGAGAGAGAGAGAGAGAGAGAGTCACTTGCAGCAAATAGGAACCTTGCACCTCATCTTCATCCTGGAGTTACAACATACAATAAACACACACATACACACACATATATATACACAAACAAACACTAACGTCAATTACCCAGGCAGTATATGAAATTGCAGCTTGATACATTTGCTGCTGTTCTCTAATATAGTCCAAAATCCTCCGTGAGGTTAAAACGGCATTTGCAAACAGAAAAAACGAGGTTGAAAAGACGAAAATACAGACAGCATTAAGGTCTAAACTAAATAAGTAATATAAGTAAAAATAAGATACTTGAAATTAAGCAAAGACAATGAGGGAAGTTATTTATCGCATAGAAAAGAGAGAAGAGAAAGACCACTCCAGGAAAAGGATTCTGGTTTAATTCAACCAACGGCCATGAGAAACGCAATGCTCACCTGAGCCACCTCCCGGCAATTGCAAGTATGGACCTTGCTTGCAAGCATACGAATAAGATGTTTCCGATCGATTTCTGGGGAAAACTTTGAACGCCAGGCATAACGACCATCCCTGCCACAGGGGCTATTATTTGAACAAGCTTGAATCCAGCAGGCATAAATGGAGACTACGACATAAATTTAATAGACCTGAATGCTGCACTTTGTTGGGGTCATACAGGGCAAAAATTACACACACACACACACACACACACACACACACATATATATATATATATATATATATATATATATATATATATATATATATATATATATATATATATATATATATATATATATATATATATGTATATATATATATATATATATATATATATATATATATATATACATATATTTGAGTGTGTGTGTGTGTGTGTGTGTGCATATTTCAACAAGGTATAATTATCACGGACAGAAAAGTTAACATAAAACAAAACAAAAGAAGCAAGGACGTGCGTGCGTCCACGAGAGAGAGAGAGAGAGAGAGAGAGATAGAGAGAGAGATAGAGAGAGAGAGAGGCGAGAGAATCACGGGCATTCAAAAAGTTAAAAATTAAAAGTGTTTTTTGAAGCTTGTTTTGAGAAAATAAAAGACTAAAACTGGGTTAATTAAAGAACACACACCTAGATACAACTCAGGAAAAATGAGACGCGAGGAGTATGGGGGGTGGGGGGGGGGGGGGGGGGGGTGGGGGGGCTAATGGCTAATCGAAATAGAGAGAGAGAGAGAGAAAAAAAAAACATAAACAATAGGAAATGGCCCATTAAATTGATGGAAATCAAGAAGGCTATTGGATGTATCCTGTTAAAAAAGGAAGGTGGTGGGAGTGAGGGGGAATGGGGGGGGGGGGGGGGGGTGGGGGGTGGGGGGGGCAGCTAAGATTTGGGCAACGAGGGAGAAAGGAACGGGAACGGAAAACGGGAGGGAGGAAATAAACGGAAGATGCTGAGGAAATTGGTGAAGGAGAAGAGGAAGAGTAGATAGGACGACTTGTAAAGGAGCGCTTAAGACGATACAGGATCCGTCTCTTCAAGGAGGGAGAGAGTGAAGCTTTTTCATAATACGGAATATTGAAGCTTTTGCGCACTGAGGATTATTGAAGCTTTTGCATAATACGGTATACTGAAACTTTTGCGTATTACGGACTATTGAAATTTTTCATTTTATGGAATATTGAAGCTTCTGCATAATACGGACAACTGAAGCTTTTGCACAATACGAAAAACTGAAGCTTTTCCATAAAATGGAATAAGTCTTATTGCTATTCCCACATGATGGACGAAGTCTCCATTCGATAAGATCCAAGATTATCCAATACAGACTTCCAGCTCGCATGCCAGATCAGCCGGAGTGTTTTTTTTTTATTTCTTTTTTATTTCTTTCCAAACCTTCCAATTATGCATTGCGTAATGAAACGGCCGGCCCAGCAGATGAACAACGAATGGATTACACTGCAGCAGAAGAGCAGAAGCAGCAGCAGCAGCAGCAGTAGAAGCAGAAGCATAAACCTAACCCTCATCTCCACGCGATGATGTTTGTAGACTCCAATTCTCGAGGTAACATGACAGAAGACGAGTTCCCTCCTGGGAAAGATTTTTCCGCCGTGATGGATGAGGCAGCGAAATAGGTAGTTTCTTTTAACGCCCCCCGAATTGGATTCAAACGTAACGTACGTGTGATGTAACAGGCACACGAGTTACGTGTACGTGCGTGCGTGTGTGTTTGGGTGTACTTGATGATGTATACAAAGACATACACACAAACACGTGTCTGTGTGTGGGTGTATTATAAAAGCATAATGCATCACCCTACGGAAAATAGTGCCTTCATACAAAATTCGATTGGGTGTACATGATGATGTATACACAAGAGAGACACATAAACACGTGTCTGTGTGCGCGTGTATTATATAAGCATAAAGCATTACCCTACGGAAAATAGTGCCCTCATACAAATACGAAAGTGTTCTAACAGCTTAAGCGTCAACAGATCGTCAACACCCCTAGCTGACGTATATAGCGCCATAACTTCAGTCAAACTAGTGCTTCCTAAATATAAAAGCTTTTCAGTCTAACATTAATCTAATCGACCAGCACATCTTTCTGGTTCTCCTTCTGGCTTTTTCTAAAGGCTCATCGTTCTAAGGGACAGCCTGCATGTGTTGAGAACAGTCTTTTCCAGGATTGTGATTTTAACATGAAGACAATCTAAGTAGAATGCTAAGCTACATATATAAAAATCTACATTAAATGTTTTCAGGCACCCATACCAAGAAAGGTGCGAGGAGAGAGAGAGAGAGAGAGAGAGAGAGAGAGAGAGAGAGAGAGAAGGTGTATATATATATATATATACATATATATATATTATTATATATATATATATATATAATTAATAATATATAAAGACGGTGAATAGTAGGCCAGACTCACAGCCACCATTAGTGAAAGAACATCTGATTGGCTCTATCTATATAAATGATAACAATAAAATACATAAAAATTCTTTCACGCCGAATAATCTCTTCCCTGAGCAGGCCGTAAACACGGCCTACAAAAAACGAGAGGCAAATCTGGCCACGCACAAAACAGATTTGAGCCAATGTGTTGGCAATGCCTCAAAGTGTATCTTGTAATACAATACGTTGATGGAGGAACAGGTGTTCAGAAAATCGATAGACGAGGATGAGGAAGGAAATGGTACACATAGCGTTGGGGTGAGCGGGGGCGATTTATCTACAGAGAGAGAGAGAGAGCTGATTTCCTTAATGCCCATTCTGTAGTAATCTTGAACAGATCGGAAAAAATATATTAGCCCAGTTAAAAAATGAGGGGTCAGTGATTATTATCAGGCCTAGAGAGAGAGAGAGAGAGAGAGAGAGAGAGAGAGAGAGAGAGAGAGAGAGAGAGAGAGAGAGAGAGAGAGCTTTTTCCTTAATGCTCATTCTGAAATAATCTTAAACAGATCAGAAAAAATATATTAGCGTAGTTAAAAAATGAGGGGCCAGTGATTATTATCAGGCATAGAGAGAGAGAGAGAGAGAGAGAGAGAGAGAGAGAGAGAGAGAGATTGGTTTCCCAAATGCTTATTTTGTAATAATCGTAAACAGATCGAAAAAAATATATTAGCGCAGTTAAAAAATGAGGATCAGTGATTAGCCCGAGAGAGAGAGAGCTGATCTCCTTAATGCCTATTCTGTAATATTCTTAAACAAATCGAAAAAATAATATATATCAGCACTGCTAAAAATTGAGGGTCAGCAATTATTATCAGGTCCCACTAATCTCTTAAGTAATAAAGCTGGTCATGAACGAAAACTTATCGATTGGATGACTGTAGAGATAAGGGTGAATACTTCGTGTTAATAACAATGAAGAATCAAAGCAACGAACATATTCCTGCACGGGAATTCATATAAGAAACTGACCCAAAGTGAAATACTAAGAGAGAGGAGCTTATGTATATGGTAGAGAGGGGCAACCCATTCTGATAACATGGCAAACGTCCTTAAGACACTCGGGGAAGGCTTTATGGGGTTAGTCTATGGAAGAGGTTTATGAGGTTAGATATGGGGGGAGGGGTTTGGGAGGTCTAAAAGGTCATTTGAGATGATCCACAGATCATTACGGGGAAGGGGGGGTGGCAGGGGGTATGAGAAGAGATAAGAAATGCCCTGGCGGACGTTAGGGTGAAGAAAACGACGCCGGGGTTGCCAGATATTTAAGGTGACGAAAGGCTCCAGAGATAACAAGGTCTTTACAGAATTCTGGGGCAAGAAATGCGAGACGCTGAGAAAGAAGACGACGACTTCCAAACAAAACTAATGAGTGACTGAAGAAACCAATGAAAAATAATTTACTAAAAAAATGCTGTTGCGAGATTGAAGGAAATGACCACCTTAAAGCCAATTTCAAATCAATCTATTGGTAAACAGAAATTTGAATCTTAGAAGCTGGTTATTTGAACAGTCTCTGTGATGTCAGAAAATACACCCCCATGACACGAAGACAATTTAGTCAATTAAATTAGAGGCTATCATTTTGTGTTTATCAAAATGATAAAAACAGTACCTTGCCGAAGGCATTATTAAAAGGTTCTAAACAGGGTTGCACATAGACAGTGGGCCAAGGACGAATGACCGAAAAAAAAGAGTGAAGACATAGATGGACAAAGGATAAGCAAAAAGCTACAAAAAGGATAAACAAAAGACGATACAAGGATGAACTATATTCATAAAACAGTTCATGGAACTAATTTGAAGGCCAAGTATGGGATACAAAACAGGCTCATGGACGAATCTCATGGAATCAGCTGGAATGAACAGACTGTTTCTACTTCCCCGGATAAAAAAAAATGTAAAATAATGATACTTCCTTGAGAGTAACTGAAAAACTCCACGCAATCGAATACTTTTCATAGAAGGGATCTTACACATACAAATTACTGAATATATTACACCAACGACTAAACAAAACAGTCAAAACCGTGGTTTTGTTTTCTCATACCTTACCAAGTTTTGTTGTATATTTTATGAACCAAGTTTTGTTGTATATTTTATCAACAACTGTTTTCTTTTTGCAGGTGGAATTTAAACCTCCTACTAAGTTATTAAAATGAGTTTCTTCGTTTCTCGAAAACTTTTGCAATCACGATACGACCAAAATACTGAGAGGTAAAATTGATAGTTTGTAAAATGTGATGTGAAAAGCATTTGTAATGACCTTAGTTAGTATGGTAATTAGCCTATGTGGGAACAAAATAAAAAATGGAATAAATGAATATGCATAGCATATTCTTTTACTAAAAGTTTGAATTATACTCAACAATACCCCACGGCTTGCAAACTCGAAATACATTTTCTTACCGTAGCAAAGGGTAGGCTTAAGAACTGTACTACCTTCAAAGTTTCTCTGCCAGACTTTTACAAGTATGGATAAGTTTGGAAAAGAGTTAGTCTGAAATGAGGAGCAAATATAAGCCGATTTAATGACGATAAGAAAAAAATAAGTGTAAATACCTATTATTAAAAATATATTCCAATATACATTCTTAATATAATATATTTACACTTACATCACTGTGGATTTCTTCACCATTTTTGTCTCCATGCTATTATGAGATTTTTATGAATATTAATGATTATATCATTTCATGGTCATTTACAATCCACACAAGTTTACAGTACAAAATAGAAAGGAGAAAAAAACTAGTAAAAGCTACACTAATTAATAATAATAATGCTGTCAAAGAAAAACCGCATTAAAATCAGTTAGGACCCAAACAAAAAACAAGGACTGGATTCTTCCATAGTAAAACTATAATGCTAATTTTCATGAATCTGACAGAAAGGAAATGGGAGTACGTAAGGTTTCATATAATAGCTCTATCGACCACAATGAAATTTGTTTTTCCAACAAAACCAAGAACAGCAACAAAAACCAACAGCGAAAAAAAACCAAAGAACGAAAAAAAAGCAAAGAACGGCAACAAACACCACGAATGGCAACAAAACCACGAATGGCAACAAAACCACGAATGGCAACAAACACCACGAATGGATACAAAACCACGAATGGCAACAAACACCACGAATGGAAACAAACACCACGAATGGCAACAAACACCACGAATGGAAACAAACACCACGAATGGCAACAAACACCACGAATGGAAACAAAACCACGAATGGCAGCAAACACCACGAATGGAAACAAAACCACGAATGGCAACAAACACCACGAATGGAAACAAAACCACGAATGGCAACAAACACCACGAATGAAAAAAAAAACACGAATGGAAACAAAACCACGAATGGCAACAAAAATCAAGAACGGCAACAAACACCACGAAAAGAAAACAAAACCATGAACGGCAACACAAAACCACAAATGGCATAAAAAAAAAACACGAACGGCAACAAGAACCGCAAACAGCAACGCGACCACGACCACCAAACGAGACCATGAACGGAAGCAGGAAACAACACCATAGCAGTGGTAAAAAATAAAATAATTAAAAGGCGCACTATCATACCTCGACTTGGCCAACGAGATGATGATGATTCACGTGCAAAGAAAACGAGCGAAGTCAAGGCAGCCCTGAATGAAGTAAACAAAACATTGCGCAGAGCCCTTTACAATGGAGTCGATAATTACGAAGCGAAAAACCTTCCTGCTAATTAAGAAAGGTACATCATGAAGACGGTGGAAATCTTCATTAGAAATAAATGCCAGCGTCAAAGGACGAAGAGAGAGAGAGAGAGAGAGAGAGAGAGAGAGAGAGAGAGAGAGAGAGAGAGAGAGAGAGAAATATTTCAGTCCAATGTCCAGATGAAAACTATAAAAACGTAAGTGACAGTTGTGGCAATAAAAGTTACCCCATACTGTTGATACATTAAGGGGAAAATGATACTGCATTGCAAAGAGCAATATCTAGCAGTATGCACACCTTATTATATAAATATATACACACACATATATATATTATATAATAAGAGAGAGAGGAGAGAGGAACTTTAAAATGACAAGTAATTTTTTTCCGGATTGCTAAAAATAGGACCAGATTCTATCTTAAGAACGTTAAGGAGGACAGGGGCTGAGAGAGGCCGCAGGAGGTGGTTTAGGAGGAGACACGGGATGAGGACGAGGAGGTATAATAGGAGGAGATGTAAGAGAGAGAGAGAGAGAGAGAGAGAGAGAGAGAGAGAGAGAGAGAGAGAGAGAGAGGGTGGGGATGGGGGGGCCAGAAACAGCCACCCAACCTGAGATTCGTGGGGAGGTCCGCAGCCCCGTAATTGATCAACCCGGGCCGGGCCAACACTGGAGTGGGGAGGGGTAGACCCCCCCTGAAAACGTAAGACCCCCCAACCCCCCAACCCCCAATCAACCCCCACCCCACCCCCTTTTCACCCAAGTCCAAACTGTGGTATTTGTTTCGGTACTGTTTCTGGCGCGTAGAGCTCAATTGGTTAAGACGGATCTTGATCTAGTTTCCAGGAGGCCTCTCCGCCAAAACTTTCACGTTTCTCTCTCTCTCTCTCTCTCGTCCCCCCCAACCCCCACCCCACCCCAAGTTTTTTTGCCATCCGTCAAATACTTTTCTTTTGAAGATGACCCTCCGCCCCCTTCCCCCTTTCCCCTCCCTCGTGGTGCTTCCCCTCGACACGATACGCAGAAGGACGCAGTATGGTGAAGATGTTTAATAATGACCCACTGGATGTAGGAGGATGGGAAGGAAGATATCCTACCACAGGATTTTGATCATTACAGAAGATTCTAATTAACCTCCCTAAATGTAAACATTCCGTCTCGCCGTTTCCTATCATAACCTCTATTCATTTGTTTGTATGGTGTTTTTACGTTGCATGGAACCAGTGGTTATTCAGCAACGGGACCAACGGCTTTACGTGACTTCCGAACCTCGTCGAGAGTGAACTTCTATCACCAGAAATACATATCTCTCACTCCCCAGTGGAATGCCCGAGAATCGAACTCACGGCCACCTATTCATGTAAATACAACTGAAAACACAACCACGTTACAACATAGTAGTCGGTTTTCAAATCTGGAGGCCGGGAACCACCTAAGGTCCCCCACACTACTACTGGTGTTGTGTGGACTGTTTACCATCTCGGTAATCAAAAGGTCTCACTTGACTCGAGACTTCTTGGAGTGTTTGGATGCTATATCATCGAGTGTCCTCGAGGGACAGGAAAGAGAAAGAGAAAGAGAAAGAGAGAGAGAGAGCAAGAGAAAGACCTCGTTTCCGCCGCCGTCATGTTCTTAGTTCCTATTTAAAACAACTCGTTTATTAGCTTTCCCTTTGAAGCGGCGTTTTCTTCTACTTCTTCTTCTTCTTCTTCCTCTTCTTCTTCTTCTTTTCTTTAAGTTATGCACGCTTTTAATGTTTAATAAGATCGAAATCGGTGAAAATGAGGAATGCATCACTGTAAAATTAATTCCTAACTAATGCATAGCCTAAAATTTAATCCTGCATATCACAATATTTTTGCACACACACAAACAATATATATATATATAATATTATATATATATATATATATATATATATATATCTATATTGTAGGAAGCCCACTAAAATTCGGAAAAATTGAAAGTGGGCTTCCTACAACATATTAGAACACGGATACAGTGTTTAACTTTGCTATATATATATATATATATATATATATATATATATATATATATATATATATATATATATATGTAATATAAATTATGAACCATTGTCCTGCTGATTATTCCTCCATAAAATGAAAGAAAAAGGTATTTTATTGGTCGTATTCTAAATAAATAAACTCTAAAAATGCATTGTAAAAGCTCAAGCCTAGAAGAAACTAAATGTTCCTCCGAACCTTGATATCCAATTGTTGAGCAAAATTCATAACTAATAGAAATAGTAAAAACCTGCATAGCTAACTTGCAGCATTACTTCAAAAAACCAAGAGAAATGGAAGTGAATCCTCGTTTGGAAAACAGCCACTGAAGAAATCAACTGAAGAGAAAATTTAATATAAAACTTTCATTTCTTCGAACACATATATTTTTAGCTCCCAGTAAATTATTTATTGCCCTAAATTGCCCTCACCATATCGTCCTTGAACCAAAACACAATAAAAGACACTAAGGAAGGTACCTTTCATCTCTGATCTAAAAGAAAGTAGTATACATTGAAAAATTCATCAAGGCACTTTTACCTCACACACACACACACACACACACACACACCACACACACATATATATATATATATATATAATATATATATATATATATATATATGGTATATAATATATATATGTATATAATACATTATATATATAACATTATATATACATATGTATATATTATATATATATATTTATCTATATTATATATATATATATATATATATATATGTAAACGTATCATCGGGATCACATTCATATTTCCTTTAAATAAAATGAAGACAAGATAAAAGAAAGCAGTATCCTACACAGACTATTAATCAGTATCGAAAACTACCTCGCCCGATTTATCTCGCTGAAAGGGGTTGCTTGCTTGCTTGCTTGCTTGCTTGTTGCATGACCTACAAAACAGGGCAACGATGCAGCACGAGCATGCTGCTTATCAAAATCAGATATATCGTGCACAGCGCTGATACAGACAGATTCAATTTTTCAGGGGAGATCTGCGCATGCGTAATGAAGGAGGGTTCAGCGGGTTGTTCGACGACGAGTGTCTTGTAGGAGAGAGAGAGAGAAAGAGAGAAAGAGAGAGTAAAACACACAATGCGCATAGAAATATAACACCATAGTCGGGATGGATCCATTCCTGCTTTAGTGTCATGTATCTGAACTGGACAGATATAGTATGTATGCATAAGCTGAGATAAAATAGGTGAAAGCTTATTTCGTCTATCCTTAGTTGAATTCAGCTGATAAGTGTTACCAAAAATGAAATGTGAGAAAGATGAGAAGTCTAGAGGATACTGTTACCAATTATATATATAAATAAATATATATATATATATATATATATATATATATATATATATATATATATATATATATGTGTGTGTGTGTGTGTGTGTGTGTGTGTGTGTGTGTGTGTGTGTGTGTGTGTGAGAGAGAGAGAGATAAGAGAGAGAGAGAGAGAGAGTAAATCAACAAGTTGTCCTGCTTATCACTTTAGGTACTTAGAGAATATAGGTAGTCAACAATTAAACTCCCCCTCTACCGCACGAACCTCTCCCTCTACACAACTTCCTGAGGATGTGGGGAAGTTCCACCTCGACCATGAACAGTGATGGACATGTTTCAAAGGCCGGCCTTAAGCATCTCTTACCTCTTAACTTCGATTCCTTAGGCTTAGTTACTTTCCAATTCCTCTTCTTAAACGACCACTTCTTTTTACCTAGAAGAGAGGCCTTCGTAAGCAATATCAACACCGGCCCAATTATTAGACTTGAAAGTGAGCAACCGACTCCCAGCAATTAGGTCTCTCTCTCTCTCTCTCTCTCTCTCTCTCTCTCTCTCTCTCTCTCTCTCTCTCTCTCAACCTCGTGGAAATAATTCGTTATTACTCGCATGTTCACCTTCTCATTCACTGCCTCTTTCCCTGAAGGAAGAGAGATAGGTGGGTTGAGGGGGGTGAGAGCTTCTTACTATAGTCCAAATATATGCTTAAACATATTCACTACATCAATGTATACTCATTGAAACTTCAGTGATATTCAGGAAGTTCCGAAGTTTTCCGTAAATAATTGAAGTGAAAGATGACTTCGCCCGACATTTAAAGAGTTATTTCCCTAAGGAAAACACTGAGAAGGAGGGAAAATTAACTGAGCACTGCACCGCCAAATAACGATTTAATGTTCCACTATTGCAGGTGACAGCGTGTCTCTGCAAGAGAGGAGAAGGAACACGCCAAGATCTCAAGGGCAGTGGTCCTGCAGGATCCACAAAGGAGGAAATTAAGACGAGGCAGGTAGAAAGAAACGGAGGAAAAGAAAATTATGATTCTCATGCCCCGTCTTTGTGAGCTTAAGTGCCACCTGCTGTCTGAAAGTGTCACCTGCTCTTTGCATACCAGCGGTGACCTGACAGATGCCCCAAACACACACACACACACACACACACACACACGACAGCCGACGGATTAAAACTATTCTCAGATTAACGCAGCCGGAATATTACTATTGTCAGGGTGGATATTTCGTTCGTTATTCCTGTTCTCTCTCGGAGAAAAACTTCATTCAAAAGTCTGCTAATAACGTATCTATTCTGTAGATATACATTTAAACATAATTTGGATCTGCACTGGGATATTAATGACGAATATTATCCGTACACTGTTAAAATGAAGCAAAGGAAAACTATTATTAAGAGAATTTTTGTTTCAGGAATTTCAGGAGTACATTACATAAATACAAGTTGAAATTTAAGCCAGATCTCTCTCTCTCTCTCTCTCTCTCTCTCTCTCTCTCTCTCTCTCTCTCTCTCTCTCGCAAAACATTTCTATTTCATGCGCACCCTTTTCTCCCTGCCACCGCTATCACCATCACTTCTCTGACTTGCAATTGCTTCCCATCCAATCCATTCGCCTCCTGCTACCTGCTACTGGCAATACTTAGCAGGAGGGGGAAGGGGAGGGGTAGGGGAGCGAGGGGTCGGGGCTTGAATGGAAGGGAGCAAAGATTTCCACTACCTCACTGCAGGTAGCGTACCCAAAAAGACTTTAGGACCAACGAAGAGACTCTTCCCTTCTTCAATTACCTCTTTCCTGTCAATCTTTCACTTTATTGCATATGAGGAACAGTTCATAAGGCCACTGATGAGGAATAATCCTTAACAACCCACTCGTGTGTTTGTGCACATTTCTTCGATAAGAATGCCAAAACAAATAAACAGAATAAGTATGACCACTTCCAAAGAAAATGACATAGTCAAGAGCTATATATATTATATATATATATATATATATATATATATATATATATATATATATATATAAAATTTTATGAATAATTATCACATCACCGTGATTAATATAAATTATTCGAGCTACAAATGTCCTTTACTTGTTAGCCGAATCGATAACTCACTGACGTCTTGATTTCGTCTCTGTCGCTGAACGGTGGTTCGAACCCACGAGAGGACGAAATTATTATCAAACTAAAAAATTCCCCTTCGGTTTACATATATGAAATATAAATCCTTTAGGTAGAGGGAATTAGATATTAAAGGGCATTTGTAGCTCGAATATATATATATATATATATATATATATATATATATATATATAT
>NC_061102.1:15678880-15716380 GCF_015104395.2 Macrobrachium nipponense
CTTGGGATATGTCAAACATGACCTGAATAATGAAGGTCATAATGATTAGGACATGCAACAACTGCATGTATGCGTTAAAAATAACCTTTGCCCAAAAATGGTTTTACCTCCTCAGATATGGACGAATGGTCGCCAGCTTTTGGAGCAACACCAAACATAGAAATAATCACAATAAGAACAGCCGTGTAGCAAAGACAAAAATAAAAAAAAAAAAATTAACTGAACAAAGCTGAGAACCACTATATTTCCGGTGTTTGGAGCCTATAAAATAAATTACATACAGCCAAAAAAAAATTTTGAGCCTATGAAATAAATTGCATAGAAAAAAAATAATGTTGATGAATAAATTCCCAAAATCATTGACGACAGCTACGCACCAACAATAACAAAATACGAAACGCATAAGGCACTCCATTTAGATATAGAAGATGAAAATTAAAACATCACAGACAGCAAACATCCACTGGACGAATATGTTCCGAATTCGTACATCGCTTCACAGACGGGAAACAGGACTGGGACAGAATCATCATCTTGCCGCCGCCGGGTTTGTTCGTTTCGTGGCCGGAGGGTAATATCATCATGTAGCCCGAATCCAAATACTGAAATATTCCAATATGGGACAAACACACGAACACACACATATCTATCCCCGAAATACCGGAATGATTTCGGCCAGAAACACAAATGGATAAATTGGACGACTCCCTCTTCCGACTGCGCCATAACCTGTGCTGACGTTAAGCGCGATTGAAAACGAAAGGTAAAAGTAACGTGACGTTTAAGAGAATTAAAAAAAAGAAAATAAATAAATAAATAAATAACAGTAAACGGATGACTAAAAATAAAACGTAAAAATACCACTGAACTTTCGAAAAGTATTAAAAAGGAAGATACAGTAGTGTAAAAAAAATAAAAATAGGAAAATAAAAAACAAAGCGTTGAAGGAAAGAAAGGAAGAAAGACAGACAGAAAGAACCAGAGAAAGAAAAAAGGAAGGAAAAAAAAGTCGTAGTACAGTAGTAGTGGCGGTAATGGGTGTCACCTTTTGGCCGTGGCACCTGAATAGGCAGCAAGTGGCCTCTCTGAAGAGTAAATAAAAGGATAAACGAGATGAGAGGCACAAAGAAGAGCGAGGAGGAGGAGGAGGAGGAGGAGGAGGAGGAGAGGGTCTGGCGGCATTCTGGTGGTGGCTTGAGTCTTGTGGCAGACACTTCCTTGACGCGGGAGAGGGCGCGCTTATCTGACTGAATATAGTGAGAAGGAAATAACTGGCGACTGTCAGTCTTATTAACAGCTGACTGTTAAGAGATTAGGGCAAGGAATAACTGATGACTGTCAGTCTTATAAACAGCTGACTGAGAAAGGGGAGAATGAAATAACTGCGACTGTCAGGTCTTATTAACAGCTGAAAATGAAGAAAGAGGGAAGCATAACTGATGACTGTCGTCTTATAAACCTGCTGAAAAAGAAAGGAAGGGAATAAACTGATGACTGGCTCTTATTAAAAGCTGACTGAAGAAAGAGGGAGGAATAACTGATGACTGTCAGTCTTATTAACTGCTGACTGAAGAAAGAAGGGAATGGAAATAACTGATCGACTGTCAGTCTTATTGAAACAAAGCCTGCTAAAGAGAGGGGAAGGAAATAACTGATGACTTTGTCCAAAGAGGGAAGGAAAATAACTGGCGACTGGTGGTCCTTAATTAACAGCCGGACTAAAGGCAAAGTGGAAGGGAAATAACTGATGATGGTCAGTCCTTATTAACAGCTGACTGAAGAAAGAGGGAAGGAAATAACTGATGATGCGTCTTATTAACAGCATGACTTGAGAAAATTAGTGAAGGAAATAACTGATGACTGTCAGTCTTATTAAACAGCTGACTGAAGAAAGAGGGAAGGAAATAAATAAATGAGCGACCTGGTCATGGTCTTATTAACTGTCCGTCCTTTAAAGAACAAGAAAGGGAAGGAATAAACTGGCTACTGTCAGTTCTTATTAAACAGCTGACATGGAAACGAAAAGAGGAAGGAAATTAACTGTAATGCACTGTCAACTTTATTAACACTGACTGAAGAAAGAGGGAAGGATAACTTGATGACTTGCCGTCTTCTTAAACGGCTGACTGAAGGAAAGGAAAGGGAAGGAAAATCACTGGCGACTGCCGTTGGGTTAAATTTAACTGCCGACTTAAAGACAAGAAGGCGGGAAGGAAATAACTGATGACTGCCAGTCTTATTAAACAGCTTACTGAAGAAAGCGGAAGAAATAACTGGCGACTGTCAGTCTATTAACAGCCGACTAAAGAAAGAGGGAAGAATTAACTGGATGACTGTCAGTCTTATAATAAAGTGACTTGAAGAAAGAGGGAAGGAAATAACTGATGACTGTCAGTCTTATTAACAGCTGACTGAAGAAAAGAAAGAGGGAAGGAAATAACTGATGACTGTCAGTCTTATAAACAGCTGACTGAAGAAAGAGGGAAGGAAATAACTGGCGACTGTCAGTCTTATTAACAGCCGACTGAAGAAAGAGGGAAGGAAATAACTGATGACTGTCAGTCTTATAAACAGCTGACTGAAGAAAGAGGGAAGGAAATAACTGATGACTGTCAGTCTATAAACACAGCTGACTGAAGAAACAGAGGGAAGGAAATAAATAAATAGGCGACTGTCAGTCTTAATTAACAGCTGACTGAAGAAAGAGGAAGGGAAATAACTGATGACTGTTCAGTCTTATAAACAGCTGACTGAAGAGAGGAAGAATAACTGAACTGATCCTGTCAGTCTTATAAAACAGCCTTGACTAATGAGAAAGAGGGAAGGAAAATAACTGGCGACTGTCAGCTCTATTACAGGGCTGAACGCTGAAGAAAGAGGGAAGGAAAGGAATAACTGATGACTTTAGTCTTATTAAACAGCTGACTAATAAACAGATGAGCTGATGAAGAAGGATAATAACTGATGACTGTCAGTCTTATATCAGCTGAGAAGAAAGAAGGGAAGGAAAATAACTGAAGACTGTCAGCTAACTATAACTGGCGGACTGTCAGGCTTATAAAACAGCCTGATGAAGAAAGAGAAGAAAATAAACTGTCGACTGTCAGTCTTATAAACAGCTGACTGAAGAAAGAGGGAAGGAAATAACTGACGACTGTCAGTCTCATCAACAGCTGACTGAAGAAAGAGGGAAGGAAATAACTGTCGACTGTCAGTCTTATAAACAGCTGACTGAAGAGAGAAGGAAGGAAATAACTGGCGACTGTCAGTCTTATTAACAGCTGACTGAAGAAAGAGGGAAGGAAATAACTGATGACTGTCAGTCTTATTAACAGCTGACTGAAGAAAGAGGGAAGGAAATAACTGATGATTGTCAGACTTATTAACAGTCATCTACAGAGGCAGTTAAGGGAGGATGACTGTAATTATTGCAAGATCTTTAGTCCTATTCCGTATAAGTATAAAATTTTCAAGCCAAGAAAATACTATTATTATTATTATTATTATTATTATTATTATTATTATTATTATCAATATAATGAACTATCACTGCAATAATAATTTTCATTGACTTTAAATACCACTGCATATGACTTTCCATTATTCAAAAGGATCGTATAAAAAAAAAAATAAAGACACGCTGGAGAGAGAGAGAGAGAGAGAGAGAGAGAGAGAGAGAGAGAGAAAGCACACCAGTCATATCCTAATTTCTGCACATCTTCAGTAACGTAGTCACGTTAATACTTAGCATATAAGAAAACGCACAACAAGTAATTTGGGAAAAAGTCTGAAAAATAATGATGCACCAAAGGAAAAGTCTTCCGCGAGTTTTATCTTTATATGTATTGCTTCAGCCAATTTCGTTAAAAGCATATCAGCAATTCTGAAATAATCATTAGGATGGTAATGTAATCGTAAAGATACAAATATTTATACACAGACTCTCTCCCTCTCTCTCTCAGACATCCACACACACATTTGTACATATGCATACAGCACAAACACATATATATAAATAAATAAATATATAAGTAAATAAATATATAAATAAATAAACAAATGAATATATATATAAATATATATAATATATATATATATATATATATATATATATATATATATATGTCTGTTTACATACGAAAGAACCGATGTTGAAATTCCTCTTCCCAATGGGCAATACATTATAATTTCTGTATTTCTGGTACAACTTGAATTTCGCACACTCAGTAACAGCTCCACAAAACTCACCATTCTCTCGAAGGTGGCTAAGGATACATGAACACGTCCTATACAGCCATTTCGCCTTAGATCAAGAACTCATTTACGTGTTCACTATTAAATGATGTTATTGTTCTGGTTATTCTCAAAGAAACATTTACAACGCGCAAATTCACATCTAGTTGTAAATACTCTGACAACAGAAGAATTTGGAACCTCAATATTTTATGGTTCTGCGTAATGTCCCGTCACAGAAACATTTACATCTTTAGATTTTAGCTTATCCAATGTCACATCTGGCTCTAAGTATTGCCCCCAAAAACATTTATGCTGCCTTATTATAAGTCTTCCAGGTCTAGGTGGTGTGGTGTAAACAATTACATAACCACTTCACTCTCAGTTCCAGGCACTGCTCCACAGAAACTAGATGACCGACATCTCCCGGTTCTGGGTTCTGTCATAGATATATCTACATCCCCAAATTCATCTACGAAGCGAGGTGCTATCATAGAAAGACTCATCCCCTCAAACTCTAACTCGCTTCTTGGTGCCTTCAAAGACACATTTACATCCAGCTGAATAAAATCTATCCATCATAAAAATGGCGTTGCAAATTTCACGTTTTTTTTTTTTTTTTTTTTTTTTGGACACGGGGACATAAAGAAGAGTGTCCGTGCGATCGGAGTCACTGGATCAAATTTAAACTCCCGATAATGTCGGGGCACAAAAGAACGCCAGACTGAGAGGTTTCCCTTGAGCGATTGACGACCAAGAAGTACAGTTCTAGAGTGAATCTTTCGTCTGTTAATCTTGTTATTGCGGATGCAACTGCGTCATTTCGGAGATTTAAGCTCTATGAATATTCCCTCGGTTCATTTCAACATCCTTTTTTATTCTATCTCCGGCGTCGGACATTTACTTCATTTCCTCGCTTCCGTATAAATCCTACATGACACACAGCTATGCATGCGTTAAGGTTATTAACGGCTAATTAATCGAGGCCAATATTTGCGAGGTGACCCTGTTAATAATACCGATACCTTTGATGAATAGGCTTGTCTGTTATATCTCAACGGAAAGCACAATTACCGAATGCACCCTCGTATATGCAACCAGTTATTGCATCCTGAGTATCTATTTGATGCTTTATTTTTTTTTATTTTTTTTTTAGTAAGGAAATCTCTTCTTTCTGTAATTCCCTTTTCGCCAAGTTACCTCTTTCTAATGAATGCCATATTCATTGGAAGCTTCAATTTCGAGTCAATGGCCCCTTGGGATAATAATAATAATAATAATAATAATAAATAATAATAATAATAATAATAATAATAATAATAATAATAATAATAATAATAATAATAATTGGGAAAAACTCTCTATCGCGAGAGTATTTATAATGTTCTAAGAGGTCCACAATAATGAAAAAAATGTTACGAGTTCGTGTATAATTTAAAGGGTTTTTAAATTATACACGAACTCGCAACATTTTTATTATTGTGGACCTCTTAGAACAATATAATAATAATAAAATAATAATAATTATAGGACTCATGCAGAAGAGTGTGATCCTAGAAACGACGCACACAGTAAGAAAAGTGATGGACTCCTAAGGAGGCAGGATGCAACCCGGAACCCCACACTATAAATACCACCCAGTCGAATTAGAGGACTGTGATAGAGCAAAAAAAAAAAAATAATAATAATAATAATATACCTAGTATATGTTACTTTTAGAACAGATTGCAGTTGAATTAAGTAAATGAACATAAATTTTCCAATCCGTCAACAGAATAATTCTTAAATCTCAATACATTAAGTATTATTACCAAGAAGTTGAAACCTACTCATACGGAACAAGCCCACAAGGGCCACTGACTTGAAATTCAGGCTTCCAAAGGATATGGGCGTTCAGGACAAAACACTCATAGTACTCAACCTGAAGGCTGTTGGTAAACAAGTGAATTTTACGACTGGTCGTATGGCTGCTTGCACGCAAATTTGCGTGACCTTGGCGTGCTGCACGCACGCACAGTTATCTCAAGGGATCTTCTGTAACGAATGAAATCCAGACCAGGGAAAACTTGTCAGAAAGTATACATTGTCTCCCGTGAGAGAGAGAGAGAGAGAGAGAGAGAGAGAGAGAGAGAGAGAGAGAGAGAGAGAGAAGCAAGTGCAAGACAACCCAGAAACCTTGTTCATCTGTTTGATAAAATCTTTGACCTCAACTGAATTGAGACCCCAAGACTCTACAGCTACGATGCCTTATCGCATGTGCTGTCTGCTCTCCTGACTACGCAATAGTTCTCCTTTCATCCTCTCATTCAATCTTCCTCCCTCAGTCATTCAAAGCCATTTTCCTCCTTGATTCTTCCATGGATCGAAACTCTCTCTCTCTCTCTCTCTCTCTCTCTCTCTCTCTCTCTCTCTCTCTCTCTCTCCATTTTCCTCTAGACTTTCATACGTCACAAAATCTCTCTCTCTCTCCGCTGTTTTCCTCCTTGACTCTCATGCGTCGAAACTTCTCTCTCTCTCTCTCTCTCTCTCTCTCTCTCTCTCTCTCTCTCCCCCCCTTTGCAACAACTCGGCAAACCGGAGAGATTTCGTATTATTTTCCAGCATAAGCTTTTCTTGTGCCACGATCTCCCTTATCGCATAACATTTTCCCCTGTAATCTCGTTAGAATTCCAACGTCAGTGAAGCGAAAATTCACTGGGCAAACGAATCTGAACAACTAACAGGTCATATCACAAGTCATATCACAAGAAAGAAGCTTGTTTTATTTTCCCAAGTCCCTGCGGTTCCACAAATACTGAACAAGTACCTGGGAAAAAAAAAACAGGGAGGGAATTCTAAGCGCCGATATCTAAATCTTCATGTATTTTTCAATAATCTAACAGTTTTAGCGTTTAGCAAATCACGGCTATTGCCGAGAGTTCCATTCAACGCGGGTTTCCAAATATATAAAAATGTCATTCCAAATATTTTCCTCCTTGAAAATCAGGAGCAACGTTGAAAGACGTTCCCGTTACAAACGTTCGTTGGTAGATATACCGCGCACCTTATTTGTTAAGCAAGGATATTACAAAATTACTGGACACGAAACGAACTTCTCAAAACAGCCGATTCCGACCGATCTGTGACTCGTCGAGATCCGGGCAAGAGGCCAAAAGGCCATACAAGGCACAGGAAACTCAGAGAAATTCATTACAATAAAAAGAGAGAATAAAGGATGGGAGTGTTTGCCATCAAGTCGAAAACAAACGGTAACATCCCAGAGGATGAAAATGCCAGACGGTAACCCAATGCCGAACTCAATTAGGCAGGTACTTGAGTATGGCCCGAGCAGGACCCACTCCGAGGTGCCTGGCTATCCATTATGCGTAAGGCGTGCGGTTGACTAAAAGCGCTGGCTGCTTGTGGTGCCAAAAATATATAAATAATTCATGCAATTCCGCTGAACAACCCAATTAAGCTTTTCTATGGCAACTTATTTTATAACTTGAGGAATGGACTAGGAAAAAACAGGTCCATTATAGTGATTTTAAAGAAGGTCTTGCTTTCTTCCAAGCATCTATTGTCTTTCAAATGAATATGGGTTAAAGTACATATTCACGCGCCTAAAAAAAATAAAATAAAATAAAAACACTTAAAAGAAACTAGGTGTTTTCACTTGCGTTCGAGAGCACAACTACATTTCCAGCTTTGAGAGATGTGGCTCTCAACGATTTCAAAGAATTTTCATGAAGATTGCATGAACAAACGTTAATTTTTCCTTAAATGACAATTTGTGTGTGAGAGAGAGAGAGAGAGAGAGAGAGAGAGAGAGAGAGAGAGAGAGAGAGAGAGAGAGAGAGAGCACGATCTTTCAATGTCTTTATTTTAAGCCGAACACTCAATATTCAACACTTTTATAACTTTCATATTTAACTAAGGTTCATTCACCGAAGCAGAGAGGCGTTTAAAAGCGACTATAGAATAAATACAGTTAATAAAAACCTTATCAGAAGTCCATTATCCCAACCAGAAGAAGCACGAGAACAGCGACAACTAAACCCTGGGAGGCAAAGTGAACATATACACTTTCAATTTTCAATAACAATTTGCACTGACACGGAATCGCTAACAAGACAAGTAAAAATTCAGGCGGAGCATCGTCGACAGAAACGTAAATTACGCTGCCTTTCTGAGGTGCTTTCAATAGCTGCTCTGTAAATGATTTTCACTCGAAGAATAACTATCATAATTATTAACGATCAATGTTTCAGTTATTTCTCGTAATGAATATATCTATTCATAGCACTAGTGATGTGAAAGCAGATTTCACTGTTTATTTTAAAAAAGGATTGTTGTGTGTTTTTGTGTGAAAATATTCTTTTCGTTGTTCAATAAAATCTACCGATAAAAGCAAGTAACTGGGCTAATATATATACATTACACACACACACACACACACACACACACACACACACATATATATATATATATATATATATATATATATATATATATATATATACATATATATATCCGTGTCCTTAAAAATCACAGTAAATGCACGTGACTTCAGTATATAAGCGACTGTAATATATATATAATATATATATAATATATATAATATATATATATATATATATATATATATCATATATTATATATCATATTATATATATAATATCTATATTACTGAAGTCACGTGCATTTACTGTGATTTTTAAGGACACGAATATATATATATATATATATATATATATATATATATATATATATATATATATCATATATATAGTATATATATAATATATATATATATATTATATACATATATATACTATATACACACACATATATACGTACTACACACACACATTCACATATATAATATATATATATATATATATATATATATATATATATATATATATGTATATATGCGATGTATATTCCTGCCGACCAATGACATCACATGTATGTGCACGCATCAATACTTACAAAACGGAGAACGGAAAACAGTTCCCAAGAACTAACGTGGAAAGCTCAAAACAAATAAGAGTAGACGAATAATAAAAGGGGAGAATGAAGTAGCTGATATCTCCATCCAAAGATAAATCTAAATGTTGGAAGAGAAATCATTGGAGGAATAAGAACCAAGAAAAGAACTTGTCTCCCATTGATATCCAACCACCATGCTGCCCCTACCTTTCAAAAGCAAGGGCTTGAAATCCGGAACCCGATTACGTCACTGCCTATAGGCCTACCAATCGAAAAAACATGATAACCGAGGAGATATATACCTGAAGAAGGATAACTTAACTTTGAGATGCTTCCTGGCTTCCAAAAGAAGAATGTGATAAATATAGGGCATTAAGAAATCACCAAAAAAAATTAAAAATCATGCAATTCAAAAATGAAAACGAAAAAGAAAGTTTACGTTCTCTCCAGAGTAACATGTATTTAAGGATATTTCGTTCTATATAAAAAAAATATTCGGTATTTTAGGATGTATATTTAAAAAAAACATACACAGATTTGTATGTATTTAGGACAAATCCCAATAATGGATACACTGATGGAAATGGGATCAGGTGTAAACAATTAAGAGCCCCATAATGTACTTTGTTACCCTTCCAATAACGTAAAACCACTTACACGACTATATATATCGAGAGAGAGAGAGAGAGAGAGAGAGAGAGAGAGAGAGAGAGAGAGAATAAACATAATTATCTAATTTAAGTTACATGATGAACTGAGTAACTTGTCAAATTGATCATAAGTAAATGTTTCGATAAAAAAAATAAAAGACAAATGACGGAGTCAAGAAGTACGATTGAAATTCTGTCAATATGGAATCAATGCAATGAAACCGAAGGGTAGAGAAAATAGCTCATACCCAGGAAAACAGAAGCAGGATAACAATTCCGAAGCTTTAGCTCATTTCACATAAAAAAAAAAGTGAAACTTTCTCTCCTGGTAATTCAGTTCAAATTACTATTGTTGCTTTAGAAAGCTGAACTGCAGCACAGAAAACTCTGCACCAATGAAACTTTAAGTATTAGTTTCCCTTGATGATGTCTTCGGAGGGCGGTGGTTTGCCGTGACACACCTCTCTCTCTCTCTCTCTCTCTCTCTCTCTCTCTTGTCTCATCATCTCTCTTTCCATCTCTCTCTCTCTCTCTCTCTCTCTCTCTCATAAAATCTATCTCTCCACTAGGTAATACTGTAGACGTCTAACTGACAGAACATCTTCACATGAGGAAAACTTATTCTTCACAGGATCAATAAATTATGGAAATCCTGATACTGTCTGCTGATAATACGCAACAAATCTTTAATAATAATAATAATAATAATAATAATAATAATAATAATAATAATAATAATAATAATAATAATAATAATAATAATAATAATATCTACACCTAAACCAAGCTTGAATCCTATCTTAAAAGGCCTTTCTGCAACTATCATTTGATTTTCTGACAAAATAAGGAAAGAAAATGAACCGAACTCGATCTGACGATATTAGACCACGCCTAGAGAGAGAGAGAGAGAGAGAGAGAGAGAGAGAGAGAGAGAGAGAGAGAGAGAGAGAGAGAGAGACCCAGACAATGAAAGCAAAGACATGGGTGGGTCAGACGCAACACGAGAATGACCTCAGCATCAGAGAAAGCAGCATCCACGACGACACGGCCAGGTGAGGGTTGGGGGGCAACCCCCCCAACCCCCCGAGAGTGAGAGTGCGCGCACGACAGCCGTGAATATTTCAGCGGGACACATACCTTAGGGACAGAATGACGACGGGGGCCCGTCCATAATTAAGGGCACCGAAAGGGAGGTAATTTCTCAACAGGCACCAAATAATGAATGTCAATTAACATTCAGGCCTGACCCCGGATCCCGATACAGTTCCTGCAAGAAGAACACAGGCGACCTTTGACCTTCGACGGCGGGAGCTCGTAAAGCTGATGACCTAATCACCAAGAGAGCCACCCGGATTATTTATGAACTGGCGCGATTAGATGTCGCGGTTTTTTACACTTCTTTTTTTTTTTCACTTCGTTGTTTGTGTTTCTGTTATTGTTCCCCCGAGGTTTTTCTTCGCTCCTAATTACCGCCCGATTGCTTTTTGATGCGGCCTTCGAAAATAAATGTCACTTTTCAATCGCAGGTCTTTTTAACTCTTAAGGCTTTGAGACACAAGTGAGTCTTATAAATATCATCGGTACCCGTGTTCTGCAAGTTAGCAGCGCAGCACATCACAGCAGAACACAGCACGGTACAGCTCCATAACATACAAACCATTTGGTGATTTGATTTAGTGCAAAGCCTGTCTCCTATTATCAGTACACAGAAATTTCGGAAATAATTAGAAATAGAATTAAGACTGCAACTTCTGACAAGGATGCGAATTTTGAACTTGGTTTAATGAGAAACTAGAGAATTACACTTGAATATTGGCACAATCAAATTTTGCAAGATGGTACCTAAAGGCTGACAAAGTAGTTACTCAATGGTATCTGATAAAAAAAAAAAGCAAATCACCAATGCCTTCAAGTAATATAGAAACCCGATCTGAAAAATCAATTATTAACAGCAATATTCTGACGAATTTGGAACTTGAAAGGACACCATAAGAAGGATTTAAATCTGTTGTAATCTGAATATTGTTTTGAACTGAACTTTCAGTACACGAACAACACGGGGAGACGAACTTAAGCAGACATTCGAGTCACAAGAAAGGCAATTTAGAAATTCCTAGACAATTGAAAGTCGCAAAAAGGTAAAAAGATAGAAGTCCTCTTTTACCTCATAGGCTTTGGTTACTCACTAGGGCAACGTTCTCCAATGGATTCAATGCAACGAAGAAACTACAGAAGAATAACATCGGAAACGTAACCTGCCTACGTTACCTGTACCCAACCGAAACTGTTCCCTGGAGTTGAGACATACCTGCAAAAGAAAAAAAGAAACGGTTAAGAAAAATGTAATGGTATAAAACAATAACAAACAAACAAAAAATTACTTTGTTAAAACAACTTGGCGAGAAAATGGAGATCTTGCCGGTTTTGATCATTACTCTGCGAGCATATTTTTATGTCCACAGTCCCTGAAACATTTCTAACGATATGGGAACAGACACGAGCGCGCTTGCACGTCATATGGGTACGTACACACAAACACGCGCGCAAGACCGCAGAGACAAAGCGAGAGCAAGAGATCTGGTGTCCCTTGACAATACATCGAGACTAAATCAAATATTCATCAACAGAATATGTGTACGTAGTTATAAATATAAAATACGCGCAATACACACAAACATACATATATATATGTCTGTGTAATATAAATAGGTGTATATATATACATATATAGGTATGCATACAAAAGCCTTTTGAATATTAATTAAGTTACTGGTAGGACGAAGTCTACATCATTTGATTTTGAAATATATTAATAAACTAACTTACAGTTTAATAAATGAAGACGACGACGACCAAGAACAAGAACAAGAAAAAGACGACTAAGAACAAGAAGAAGAAGAAGACGACCGAGAACAAGAACAAAAAGAAGAAGAAGAACAAGATGCCAGTCAATACGGAAGCGAGAATTAGGAGTATAGAAATTGTAACAGGAAGATTTCAACGGCCGTTTCCTGGCCTCTTCGAAATACTCATTAGAAAGTTTCGGGGGATCCTGTCAGGTATGTTTTATGCAGGAGCCTTCTTCCTTTCTAACTTTTCCAAACATTTATAAGAATGGATTTCCATGGAATGCATTTTCCTGGGCGAGTGAATGACCTCTGAACTACCGGAGAATCTTACTACCACGACATATGAAGCTGAAAGCTTTACTGAGGTATTTTGCGTTAAGTAGGTCTCAGGAGACTACTGGTTTCAGTAAACGGACCATAACAGCAATATGTTTGTTTGTATGGCGTTTTTAAGTTGCATGGAACCAACGGCTTTACGTGACTTCCGAACCACGTCGAGAGTGAACTTCTATCACCACATCTCTGACCCCTCAATGGAATGGTCGAGAATCGAACTCGCGGCCACCGAGGTGGCAGGTCAAGACCATACCAAGCATGCCAATGAGGCGCTTTAACAGCAATATGTATAAACCACGTTGTTTGTCTATCATACTGATTTGTGTGTACGTGTATACAAGAGTTTATTTAGCAAAAAAAAAATAAAACTCATACATTTGTGTGTACGTGTATACAAGAGTTCAGTTAGCAAAAAAATAAAAAAAACAAATATGTACAAAGTCTTGCAAAGCACATTGGTGTATGCCTAAATTCTGTATTAGGAAAGAGAGAGGAAAGGCGATGGCGCAGAATATCATACAGAAAAATAACTACAAATTGAATCAAAGCACCAAGGGAAGTTATGTTATCCGTAGAGATTCTCACTAGTTGTACGTTTTCAGTTGAAGTAATGTCAGTACAGCTGATCTCTGATTCTTAAGCTTTCAAGAATATGATTTGTAATAATCATTAAACACAAGCCCATTTCTCTCTCTCTCTCTCTCTCTCTCTCTCTCTCTCTCTCTCTCTCTCTCTCTCTCTCGCAATCTAATCTTCGCTCAGCCTTCTCGCTACACGTACAATGAGGCGGAACACTGGGCAACGACGGTAGTAATTTCATTTTTCTTTTTCAGAGATGCCCTAAAAAATATCACTCCCTAAATCCTTCTCTCTTAAATTAATGTTAATTTCTCCTGTCACATATATGATAAAGAACAAGTAGCGTTCAACGTTTATATAATAATAATAATAATAATAATAATAATAATAATAATAATAATAATAATAATAATAATAATAATAATAATAACACATCCATGATATAGACCAGCAAGGTTTCAACTTTTATTCCATAATAATAATAATAATAATAATAATAATAATAATAATAATAATAATAATAATAATAATAATAATAACGGCAGCATCAAATGTTTGAGTCCGACGTCCTTATGCAGTAAATGCCTCGTATAAATACGACCACTGCAGCAACAGCGAATGAGAACCTTTATATATAAAGTCCTTTTAATATAAAGCTAAATGGGACGGAAAATTGTATGTTTTCGTTAAGCCAGAGACTAAAAAGAAAGGTAGCAGAATTGGGGGAAAGGATAAGGGTGGGGCCTGGTCGGCCCCCCCAAAAAAATCAGACAGCCTTCTGGAGAAGGGGGGGGGGGGAAGCTATATCTACTCAGGGAACACCAGAGGAGGTGGAAGATTCCATAAATTATAAGTAAAAGGTAAGAATTGGTTACTAAGCTGAGCAATCAGCCGAGAATATCACCTACCTCCACAGAAAATGTGGGAGGAGGTAGGCAGGAAGGTAATGCACGACATACGAGAAGAAGAAGAAGGGATTTTTACCTCAGTTACAAGGAATAGGGACTGAAACACTACCTGTAAAATAAATAAGAGGTAAACAGAAATATTTCAAATAATAATAATAATAATAATAATAATAATAATAATAATAATAATAATAATAATAATAATAATAATAATGTCAATATTCGTCCATGTACCAATATCAAAAGGAAATGGTTTGAAACCGGGTGCATTTACATATAACTCCTTTTTAGATGCAAGTTATTCCTAGGTACAGTGAAGCCTATGTAACTGAACTATTAGTGGTGATTTTGTAAGTCAAAAGTTTTAAAATAAATTCCATTAGTAATACTATGGACAACCTACCATACATTCATTCACACAGACACACACACATACATACATTATATTTATATATATATATATATATATATATATATATATATATATATATATATACATGCAAAAAAAATAGAGATGGCCAAGAAAAAATTATAGGAAGGAAAACAAGTGCGAATTTTGGGAGATACAAAAATAGCACAAAATAATCCCACGGTTGAAAGGGAGAAAAATAGGAAAGGTCAGGAAAATTAATAACCGTAAATAAAAGAAGATTAAATGAGAAAAGTGAAGACAAGTAAGAAGGGAGAATAGATGGGAAGAAAGAGGAGAGAAACCAATAACAGAGGGAGGAATGTTAAACCGGCGAGGGCCAGAGATATATCCTGGGGATCGAACTTACAAGATAAAGAGTTGGATATAAAGGAAAAAGAAGAAAACAGTATCTAGAGATACGAAAATATTTTGAAAGAACAATAATAAAAGTCGTGACAAGAACGACAAGAAAATATAAGGCAATAAATGAAAAACATGAACAATAGAGTAGGTACCATATTTTGATACAACAATCCGAAGAATAACTATCATAACAACAATAATAATAAAGAAAACGAAAAATTCCATACTTAAAATAAGAAATAAACTACGACGACATTTTCCATTACGAATAGTGCTCCAATATTCCTAGTAACTGCAACGCCATATAACTGATAATCAACCAATTGATCGTAGGAGAATGCTTCTCTCCCTACCCAAGATATTACGAATCTCAAAGGTGAGGACGTCACTGTAGCCATTATAAAAGATTAAATTTTTATATTTGTATATATAACATATATACAATTATACACATACTTAACCACACACAAACATACCCACACACACACACACACACACACACACACACACACACCACACACATATATATATATATATATATATATATATATATATATATATATATATATGAGTGTGCGTGTGTGTATGTGTGCGCGCGCGTGCGTAATAAGAAGAACGTTACCGCACGTAATGAGTCATCGAAATACACGAGACATATATCAAAGCGCGACGCCATGACGTCAATCTAATTCGGGCGTTGACGCAAAGTGGATGCGAGAATTAAAAAAGAGAGAGAGAGAGAGAGAGAGAGAGAGAGAGAGAGAGAGAGAGAGAGAGAGTGTTATAATGCTAATGACGAGATCAAAGCCAGCCACAATGAAGTCAACACAACATACGACACGGAGTGAGAGTGACTTATTGATTAATTAAGGTTCGTCCTCTTTCATTCTGTTTCGTGATTGATACGGTTCTTAAAACGGCGAGAGCTTATAATTAAACTAAACTTAATAAAACCAATATATTTATCCATGGGTTTTCTGCTCTATTGCTAGTTCTGCTCTTCCTGCTAAACGCGCTATTATAAAACTGACAAGAGATGTGACAATTCTTGTACACCGAAGTTTGAGAATGGGTTCACAAATGTGCTACTTCTTAATATGGTTTGTTTGTTTGTTTGTATGGTGTTTTTACGTTGCGTGGAACCAGTGGTTATTCAGCAACGAGACCAACGGCTTTACGTGACTTCCGAACCACGTCGAGATTGAACTTCTATCACCAGAAATACACATCTCTGACTCCTCAATGGATTCCAGTAGTAGTAGTAGTAGTAGTAGTAGTAGTAGTAGGAGTGGTAGTAGAAGCAGTTGAAGGAATCGTAACAGTAGTAGTAGTGGTAGTCATAGTAGTTATACTAGTAGTAGTAGTAGTCGTTTTTGTTCGACACCAATCTCCAAAGATATATATATATATATATATATATATATATATATATATATATATCTATATATATATAGTATATCTATATAGTATAATATGATATATATATATATATAATATATATATATATTATATAATAATATAATAATAATATATAATACACAGATTTCAGCATCATATACTGATATCATAGTTCCAGTCGAGTACTTTCAGTTGATTTCCCTTGGGCAACAAAATTCAATAAAAGATTTTCCTCGAATCCTAAAAAGGAAAGACAAAATAAGCCGAACTATATACGTATACTCAAAGGTCTGGCCACACACGATCTCCATCCCACACGTCCGCCAGCGTGAACGCTGCTCATTTCGAGTCGTAGCTTGAAGTGACGTCAGCCATAATCCAAGAGAGCCATTGAGGACATTAATTAAGATCAGCTCCCTCTGGTCGTTTTACACATAATTAAAAAAGCAGAGTTCATCTTCCCCAGCGCTGGAATAAGGACGCTGGTCTCCTCTGCTGACCATCCTGACCCTTTCATGCGTTATAATTCCCTTCACAACGAGACCGTACAATAAGTACACCCTCTCCTCGGACTTCCACAAATAGACAGTGTAGGCGGAGATGATATGGATTTAGTAGCTTTTTTTTATTATCATTATTCTATAATTTGTATTTTTTAACCTCTTGGCTCTGAAGAGGATTTCTGGTAAACAGCAGAGCAAGGAAAACAAGGGTATAGAGAAAACCTACCAGGACTTTTTTTATTTTTTTATTCTGCACTTTGTATTTTTTAACCACTTGGCTCTCAAGAGGACTTCTGGTAAACAGCAGAGAAAGGGAAAAAGGGTAAAGAGAAAGCCTTACAGCCCTGTCTGTTACTAGGACTGTTTTTATTATTTTTATTCTGTATTTTGTATTTTTTAACCTTTTGGCTCTTAAGAGGGCTTCTGGCAAACAGCAGAGAAAGGGAAAAAAGGGTAAAGAGAAAACCTACAGCCATGTCTGTTACCAGGAGCAGAAACTAGACAGCAGACGCAGCAGAAGCGGCCACAGTAACGGTTGTAACTTCCAGAGCAGCCAGCAAGAAGAAGAGGCAGAAGAAGAAAAATAATGAGAAGAAAGACGTCTAAGAAGAGGAAGAGGAAGATGTGGAGGAGGAAGAGGAGGAGGAGAAAGACCCAGTTGCTGACCGCTGAAGAAGACAAGAACGAGATAAGCTAAGAGGAAAATAAATTCGGAGGAAGTGGCGTAGGGAGAGCGAATTTATCTCTTGTGCGGAATAGATAACTTGAACAATAAGTGAACAATAAGTTCGTTATTGCACTAACGTATACATTTTCTCCTCCTCGTGTCGGTCCGATGCTCTTGCTTACTCCCTGCAGTTCTCGGACTAATGGGTGCTTCCGCAGAAGAGAAGAGAAGAGAAGAGAAGAGAGAGAATCTTGTGGGAAGTGGGAAATGAGTGAAGAAGTTTGCCATGAAGAGAATGAGAGTAAGGCGATGAAGCCGAGTCTTTGTAACAAAAAATAAAATAAAAATAAAATTAAATAAAATAAAAGACGTGGGAGCAAGGGGGCGGGGCAGAAACGTAGAGGGTAAGGGGTGGAAGAAGGGGAAGTAAGGGGACGAGAAGGGGGGGAGGTAATGAGAAGAGTAAGGAGAGAGGGGGGAGCAATGGGAAGTGAGTGACTGCGGTGTTTTCGTTTCTTTTCCCTTCCCCTTTCGGGGGGGGGGAGAGGGGGGGGGGAGGAGGAGGAGGAGGAGGAGGAAGTCCACAGGAAACATTATCAGAAAAATAGCATCGGACTGGAAAAGAGCAGAAAGGAAGAGGAAGGGGGGAAGGGGGGAGGGGGAAAAACGGCGAAGACCTGGCGAGAGAGAGAGAGAGAGAGAGAGAGAGAGAGAGAGAGAGACCTACTACAGTCCCATCCTCTTGGGCAGAAATTTATGAAGGGGTTAAATAGCCTCTCACATACTAGTCTCAAGGTACAATTTCCATTCAGGGAGTTAAGAGTACCGATTCCCTTATCAAATCCGAAAAGGAAAACCCCTTTCGTCGGTCATTAAATAAATCATCTCTCTCTCTCTCTCTCTCGCTCTCTCTGTCTCTCTCTCTCTCTCTCTCCTTCTTCTTCTTTTTCCTTACACGAAGAAAAAGTACATGAGCAAAGATAAGAGAAGCTGATAAAATCTGTTGAGCCACAAGACAAAAGAAGTATCTCTCTCTCTCTACTCACGGGAAGAAATAGTACATGGGCCAAAATGAGAGAAGCTGATAAAATCAGCTTAACCACTGGGAAAGAAAAGTCCTTTGGTCATTCATAAAAGAAATTTCATTTCTTTTATTTCGGCCTTATGATATAATTCGGAGTATCCTCGTTTCCCATGATGACTTTCCCCTATCAGATTCAAAATCACGGAAGAGCGATAAAAAAAAAAAAAAAAAAAAAAAAAAAAAAAAATATCCCTCCAGGAAATCATTTGGAATATTTTGCTCTCATATTTAAAACTATCGATAGTTTGGAATTCAAAAACGTAAACAAAATATTCTGATATCTTTAAATGAATCTGCGTCAACGAGAAAAACAAGTAAAAAACGCAACGAACGAGTTTTCTGTACAGCATATGAAAGTCTCAGCCGCGCCCCTTGAAACCTTCAGCAACAGCCCGGTGTTGGCCATTGTTGTTGCCAACTATAGCCGTGCCAGGCGCATGAGCCATGCCTAAACGTAACCTTAAATAAAATTTTAAAAACTACTGAGGCTAGAGGGCTGCAATTTGTTATGTCTCATGAATGGGGGGTGGACGATCATCTTACCAATTTACAGTCCTCTAGCCTCAGCGATTTTTAAGATCTAAGGGCGGACAGATAAAGTGCGAACGGGCAGACAAAGCAAATCTCAGTAGTTTTCTTCTACAGAAATCTAAAAAGTACTTCATGACAATGTCCCTTTTTTGACTAAAATATACAAATAATTGACGACGCCCAAACTAAAGGACAATTTAATACATAAAGACGCCAGACGGACAGACAAAGCAAATTTTAGTAGTTTTCTTTTACAGGAATCTTAAAAATAACAATGAAAATGTCCCTTTTCTGACGAAAATATACAAATAATTATTGACGACGAACAAACTAAAGAACAATATACTAATACATAAAGACGCCAAAAGGAAGCTAAAGAAAATCTGCTTCGGCGATGACTCTTTGGGTAGCTTAAACTTTCCTAAAATCGACAGGACTGAAAAAAAAAAAAAAAAAAACATCAATACCATAATCTCCACATCCCAGACGATACACACTGGTGATATTTCTCTCTACCCGTTTCCCTCACGAAAAGTAACTTCATGGTAGCAAAAGGCAGACAATAGAGAATGGAAAAAACTAAGTTATTTCTAAATAAACATAAAACCATTACTTCACATTTACTCATGCGAACAAACAGTTTAATTAAAACTTGCGTTCTATAAAACTGAGGTTCAGCCAGCTGAGTAGGTATAAGAAAGTCTCGATGAATATTTTTCTTTTTCATAAAGACCACGAAATGATTTGCAGAGAGAGAGAGAGAGAGAGAGAGAGAGAGAGAGAGAGAGAGAGAGAGAGAGAGAGAGAGAGAGAGAGAGAGAGAGAGAGAGCGCATTCGTGTACGTGGAAAAACTGCTAAGTGCCAAGTATTAACACAAAGGTAAAGCGACAAAAGAGGAAAATAATAAAGAAAAGGAGAAATTAAAGAATACTACTGAGTGATCCCAACGAATACGATTGTTATTGAGATCTAATCTCTTTAATACAACAGCTCACTGAAAAACAGGGAAGCTATTTACGCGGGATTTTAATAATTAAGAAGTTTAGTACTCAAAAGTTTCTCTGCGAGAATATTTGGAGACGTCAAGTACGTATACTATCGCGAGAGACCAACATGCGTCAAATGACAGAACGTAACTCGGAAAATATAGAAGCCCCCTTTTTTTCTAATAATTTTTACGAGGAAGTTTTTATATCTCTGCTACACCGCTGACGACTGTACTTCAAAAACAATTTCCTGAGACATAATCTGTCTAGAGAATGACTGACTGATTGATTTATGCTTACTGAAACTGGCGGCACAAATATGTAGAGAAGTAATCCCAGAAACAGGCAGTTTGTCTGTTTGTACGGTGTCAACGGCTTTACGTGACTTCCGAACCACGTCGAGAGTGAACTTCCATCACCAGAAATACACAGCTCTCACACCTCAACGGAATGCCCGAGAATCAAACTCGCGGGCACCGAGGTAGCAGACCAAGACCATACCGATCACGCCACTGAGGCGCAATCAGGCAGTTCAAAAGTCGTTTCTTCCCGATTTACAGAAAGCAGATTTACTTTCACAATACTTTTCTTCTCATTGTATATAAAGTTACTATTTTCAACAGAAAGATTAATGGTTTCCTTGATACCCAATTGCTTCTTTGTCATTTCTTTTATACCAAAAATCATATTCTCAAAGCTTGATTCAATATGAATACACGACTGCCGGGCCCAGCTAAGTATGTATGTATGTATGGTTTTTTACATTGCATGGAACCAGCGGTTATTCAGCAACGGGACCAACGGCTTTACGTGACTTCCGAACCACGTCGAGAGTGAACTTCTATCACCAGAAATACACATCTCTAACCCCTGAGTGGAATACCCGAGAATCGAACTCGCGGCCACCGAGGTAGCAGGCCAAGGCCATACCGATCACACCACTGAAGCACTTCATGAGGGTAAGTACATAAAATATAGATGGGCACCCCTGGAACATTCCCCATGCTCATGAAAATAACTAGAAAAATAGCCTAAACTATGACAACTAATATAACGAAAAACATGTCGTTTTCTACGCTGTAAATTGTAGTTACGAAAAGTAATAGAAATGATGTTCGCAAAATACGTATAAACTGGTACAACTAAATAGATGTCTTTTCAGAATATTAGGCAACATCAAGAACGAGAACATACTAGAACCCACATCTTATTAAACACTAACGCAGGCCCGATGAAGTTGTACTTGCAGTTCTAATGAAAATCATTCGTTGATTCCTCAAGTCAAAGGTAAGTGACCAAGGCTTAGGCAATGCAATGCGAAGGCCTTTCAATAACTGCACTTCTGAAAATCGGAAACTGCACCTAATGTAACTGATGAACAGCACTTCCTGGACCTGAGTGTGTTGAAGGTTGCACTTATGAAACTGGATTTTTAATTTATTGTTATATTTATTTTATTTTATTTATTTATTTATTGATTTTACAGTCATAACCAATTCAAAAGTTACGTTACCTACAGGAACCATAAAATTGTTCATTACCTCAAAACTGCAGGTGACATAGACGAACAAATTCGTTAACAGGTTTGTTCTGCGAATACTTGGATCTCAATTACTTTACAAAGAAAGCTGTAAAACGCTGCCACTTTTGTCACTAATCTGAATTTTTGCGAAACTACCAAAGAAAAGTAGCCAATGAACAAACGCCGGAATATTAGTTTCGATTCCACATGTCACCACAGACTTCGATACGTGATAATTCATTTTCATGAAGACACAAAATTTGCACAGTGAACCAAATAGCGAAACCAATCTAAGCCAAATGAAAAATAGCAAAGGTGGTGATTATTATCGTCATCATTACCATCACAACATAGTATCATTACCATCATAACATAGTTACCCAGCGGAGCCATGCCCAGTACACTGGGAAAGGTTTTTCGGTTTTGAATTTCAAACTTATCATATCTTGTTCTCTAAATGAGAAAAAAATTCTATTCCAATGTCGTCATCGTGTTTCCTTCATTAGTTTATATATGGAATCTGTCAGTTTTTATTTCGACAAACGTAAAGAGGATGTCAATTTATTATGCTACGAACTTGACTATTTAAATATTCATTCAAGACATTACACAAACTGCATAAATAGTAAAAAAAAAAATTATTGCTCAATTGTTATACAAAAAGAGACCTACCTACACACTGTAGGCACCAATGAATAATATATGGATTTTGATAAAAAAAAATGGAATAGAAAATGGACAAGTAAAAAAGAAGAAGAAAAAAACAAGGCCACTGTCCCTTATTACTTTGAATCCCAAACAAAACCGACAAGAAGGTTCTGTCTTGGTATCAGCATTCGTCTGTGATCGTAATGGCAGAATCCAGATAAGGAAACTGGAAAATGAAGGAACGAGAAAGAGGGGGAGGAGGAGGAGGAAGAGGAAGAAGAAGAAGAGGTCTTTAGATCTCGTGTCTTGGAGGCTCCAGACCAATAAATGATGACACCCATAAGAAACCAACACCGGGGAAGTTATTTCCTAGACACCGGCTACTTACAAAATGAAGATTTTGTAGGAGCTTTCCTCCTAATGCCACACAGAGAAAGAGAGAGAGAAAGATGAACTTTCTTCTACAGAGAGAGAGAGAGAGAGAGAGAGAGAGAGAGAATCGAAGAGAGCATCATCATCACCTCCTGGAGACCGTCAAGAGTCAGAGGGGTCGTGCCTTATCGCCTTCTGAAAGTGCTTTAGCCCCCTTCTCCCGGGGTGGGGGGCAGAGTTCCGGTCCCTCATCCTCCTCCTCTCGACCAATAAATGAATGACCTTCCGAAGCAATCACCACCCCCCCCCCCCCCCCCCCCCCTTGCCCCTCCCCCGATGCCCCTGCTGCTACCTTCCCTCCCCTCTTCTCCCCTCCTCCTCCCTTCCCCTCCCCTTCCCTCCCCCCCCTCTTCCTTCCCCTCCCTTCCTCCTTCCCTCTCTCTCTTGAAAGATCTGCCATCGATTGCTCCGGAGTGGCTAAAGAAGTGACAAGGAAACCGTTTCCTCCTTAAAAAAAAATAAAAAATAAAAATAAAAATAAAAAAGGCGAGAAAATAATCTTGCTAAAACTCCTCAAAAAAAAGAAGTTATCATATCTTGAGGTGAAAAAAAATTGGCAGAGACTTATTTTCGCTCTCTCTCTCTCTCTCTCTCTCTCTCTCTCTCTCTCTCTCTCTCTCTCTCTCTCTCTTATAATTCTGTTAAACATTTCTTTACGAGCGGAAATGGAAAGGAAATATATTTTTTTCCCCAAGTCAGAAAAATATGCAAATAACATAAAGCTCTTGCATGGGATGAAACGGTTCCTAATGCATTTCGGGTCTCCTGCCTGATGAGCCAGAAGGGAACTCTTGAAAAATGTGTATTGACGGAATGTTGCAATGCAAAGTCTTAGTCCTCCTTCCTCAGCAGTACTGAGGCGCAAAAACATCGACGCACGATTCAACTTGATAAAAGGTTTCTAACTTTATATAAGTATATATATATATTTGTGTGTGTGTGTGTGTGTGTGTGTGTGTGTGCAGATGAAGAAAACGTTATTTCTGAGTAAGTATGAACGTTAAAAGCTTTCCAAACTGCAGCAAATTATGTAGTAGTACATCGGGTTCCTATGCATATCAAAGAGGGAACTAGCCCAAAGTCACACTATGGCACCACCACTCGCAACTTTTCGAGCAAATTAAATCTTAAAAAACAAAAAAAAAAAAAAAAAAAAAAAAAAAAAAAAAAAAAAAAGCCATCTTGAATGACATCAGATTTTCCCCGGGAGCAAAGCGTGCCAAAGGAAGTAAAAAAAAAAAAAAGGAAAAAGAAAGGTGACTTTTAAGACCTGAATGCTGATTTTCCACAAAATTCCCTCATTTCGAGACCTTTTAGGAGTTTCGCGGATTAAAAATGCAAACCACAGTCTTCTTGATTCATGAATTTCATTAAACCTCTGGTGAGCACACATGCCACGAGCAGTTTTAAGAAAAGTGTGTGGAAATCTCATATCCACTTTAATATAGGTTACAAATTTTCCTACGTTCTTATAGAAAAGGAGATCTTGTTTTATATGATTTCATAAACTGGCGTCACAGGACAGAAAGGGACAGAGGCACTGGGGATGAGAAGAGAGACTGTAAGAACAACAATTAAGTTTATATTTATCATTTTACAAAAAATATCCCTAATTCTTTACAGAAAGTGAAATCTTGTTTGATATAATTCCCTGAACTGGCGTCACATCATAGAGACACTGAGAATGGGAAAGCAGAATTGAGGAACGATTCAGTAATTAAGTCTTTAGTTTTAGAATCCTAACCATCTGTCGAAGAGAAACCCTTCATAAAGTTCTCTTGGAATTCTCACTAGGAATTAAAACTCCGAGCTATTCCTAACCATTACTCCAACCTAAGTATTTCTGCTGAGGGGGACCTCCTCTGTGAATGGCCTCTTCAAGGCCCTTCGTCTCTTATTAGGCTTCTGAGTACCCTCTGTACATTGGGGCAGGTGTTCCTCGGAGACCCCTAGAAATACCTTTCATTTCTCTTCACGTAATTGCTGTCGCTTAGCATATAAATAAAATGTAAATTTTGAAAGGAATATAAGGTATGAGCAACTCTACAAGATAGGTTTGTTTGTTTGTATGGTGTTTTTAGCAACGGGACCAACGGTTTTACGTGACTTCCGAACTCCGTTGAGAGTGAACTTCTATCACCAGAAATACACATCTCTCACTCCTCAGTGGAATGCCCAAAAATCGAACTCGCGGCCACAACGATGGCACGCCAACACCATACCGACCACGCCACTGAGGCGCTCATAATCTACAAGATAGGAGGGAACTGTTTGAAAAGAATGACTCTATACAGCAGTTTACTTGTAAGGACACAATTTCTCCAGGATATAACTCTATAATATACAGACTACTTGATGAAAATTTACTCACCTAAGATACAACCGATTTTAATAAAGTTAATGTTTCAATATTAAGTAAACCTACCTTTTTTGAGCAGCCATTAACTTTTCTTACATACGACAACATTTTGTCCAAGACTAAACTACTTTCGCTTACAAAAATATTATTACAGAATAAAAACTCTGAAATCCCACTTCCGCCGTCCACCCCCCAACCCACCCACCCACCCCCACAAAAAAAAAGTCGGAAATACGGAAAACCTTTTCTCCCAAACGAACGGCCTCGAAAATTAAAAAGAAAAAAAAAGGGGGAAATAATTCCCCCACAAAATAGCGCCATTTTCCTTTGGCAGGCGACGGAGCGAACTTCCCGTAAGCCCATTGTTTCTGCGGAGTAATTAAAAGTGGCCGGAGAAACACCAATTTAAGACAGAAAGACTATTAGAATATAATATGTTGCCCCTTTGAAGGCAAAGCTGAGAGACTGGAGGACCTCTCACAGAAGGGCGACGGCAATGGAGGTCTTTAAGGGCGGGTGGCAGACACACCTCAAGGGCGCTCTCATCGAACTCCGGCCTCCAGCCGCTCTTCAAGTCCTTCTGGCTTCTTGTCTCTCCAGAGGAGGAAAAGGAGGAAAGGCCACCACACTTTCTTCCTTTTCTCACCCAACCGTTCTCTGGTAAGACGACGCGTGCAGTGTGTCTTTTTTGTCCTGAACGCTCTCTAGTCAATCTTGGATCCCAACCAGCTGATAGTACAGTT
Source organism: Macrobrachium nipponense (assembly GCF_015104395.2). Lineage (NCBI taxonomy): Eukaryota > Metazoa > Arthropoda > Malacostraca > Decapoda > Palaemonidae > Macrobrachium > Macrobrachium nipponense. Next base: position 15,705,059 of record NC_061102.1, read on the forward strand.
CACAAATATGACAAAAATATATATATATATATATATATATATATATAATATATATATATATATATATAATATATTATATATATTAATATATATATATATATATAACATATAGAACAAATTCAGTCACGCTACCTCTCCTGAACAATTTTAGTCAGGCTTCTCTCTCTCTCTCTGTCACACTAATCCCAATAAATCTTACAATGATTTATTTCTCTCTATGGTCGCATTCCTCTTTAAAATGAAACAAACCAACAATCTTCCTGTCAAACTGTTTTAACTGAATTCGTGCTTTGAGTTATTCAAGGGGAAAGACGAAATTTTTTTCTTGTTACATTTAGAAGTCTTTCAGTAGAACTGATTATGTCTTTCACTAACTTCACCTCCTTATTCATTTCGAGGAAGAGTCAACATATACTATACAAATATATATATATATATATAATATTATATATAGATATATTAATATATTATTCTATGTTTATATATATATAATATATATATATTAATGAATATTTGGCTAGATTAGAAAAAATATATATACACATATAGATTATGAATATTTGCCTAGCGTATAAAAAATATATTTACACACATATATATATATTTACACATATATACATTATGAATATTTAGCTAGCAATAGAAAAGAAGAAATGAAACTTCCCTTCGTGAACACATACACTTTAATTCATAAAACCTTAATAAACCATTAAAACGTTAAAAAAAAACCGAACGTCTCTTTACTGTAAACACGAAACACCAACAATCCTCACAAGGCTCTTTATAAAGCATTTGGTCTTACGGCAAAGCAGCATTCCACACATTCCTCTAATGTGCAACCTTCACAGAGGAGCCATTCGTCATTTATCAAGGGAGAAGGCGGGCGCGCATTTTAATCGCGGGCCATTCTCACTTACATTTGTTCACTCTGTCACTTACCCTTCATTTATTTCCAGCGTCATTTATCATGGGAGCCAACAACTCCACTTGCCAAGGAAAAGCCTTTAATCACTTCCAATCATTCACACGCCCCCCCCTCACCCTCACCCCGCCCCCGCCCCCCTCCTTCCACATCAAAAGGCACTCTGCAGTTACTCTTATTCACTTAGCTGTGAATAGGATCATTCGTGGATCTCTCTCTCTCTCTCTCTCTCTCTCTCTCTCTCTCTCTCTCTCTCATTATTCTTTGCTTCTCGTGTGTGGGAAACAAACCGAAGACTCCCTCTCTCTCTCTCTCTCTCTCTCTCTCTCTCTCTCTCTCTCTCTCTCTCTCTCTCTCTCTCTCATATTCTTTGTTCTAGTGTGTGGGAAACAAACCGAAAGACTCCTCTCTCTCTCTCTCTCTCTCGTCTCTCTCTCTCTCTCTCTCTCTCTCTCTCTCTCATTATTCTTTGTTCTAGCGTGTGGGAAACAAACCGAAAGACTCCTCTCTCTTCTCTCTCTCTCTCTCTCATTATTCTTTGTTCTAGCGTGTGGGAAACAAACCGAAAGACCTCTCTCTCTCTCTCTCTCTCTCTCTCTCTCTCTCTCTCTCTCTCTCTCATTATTCTTTGCTTCTCGTGTGTGGGAAACAAACCGAAGACTCTCTCTCTCTCTCTCTCTCTCTCTCATTGCTCTTCGTTGGCTTGTGGGAAACACACTGGAAGATTTTCTCTCTCCTCTCATTATTCTTTGCTAGGCGTGTGTGGGAAACACAGGAAGACTCTCTCTCTCTCTCTCCTCTCTCTCTCTCTCTCTCTGCTAGGCGTGTGTGGAAACACAAGTAAACTTTATCTGTCTCTCTCTCTCTAATTATTCTATGTTCGGCGTGTGTGGGTAACAACACCGGAAGACTTTTCTCCTCCTCTCCATTATTCTTTGCTAGGCGTGTGGGGGAAACACAGGATGACCTCATTCTCTCTCTCTCTCTCTCTCTCTCTCTCTCTCTCTCATTATTCTTTGTTCTAGTGTGTGGGAAACAAACCGAAAGACTCCTCTCTCTCTCTCTCTCTTTCTCTCTCCGGAAGACTGGCTTACTCCCCGAACGACACAGCCATTCTTTCACTCTCGTATTTCTTCTCCTCCTTTTAAGCTGAGCTCGACCGTACCTATTTAACCTTTCACAAAGATATCCCCCCTTCCCTCCCCCCCGCTTCCACGAGTGTCTTCATGCGTTAAAGCTCAGGAATTATTCCAGGAGCCTTTTGAGACGTGATTTCAGGCCGCATGAGCAGGAGTGCGTTGTTTTTTTCAATATAACAACGTGGACAAGATTTGCTGATAGATAGACATATATAGATAGATAGATAGATAGACACCCACGAAGACTCAAACTGACGTCTTGGTTATCCGTTTCCAGCCAGAGTTCTCGCTCTTTTCTACATAATAATTTGTAAGGAATGCTGTCATTGTTCCATCCATTTAAAAAAACTTTATGTTTCCTGGTATTTCTATTTATATAGAGACAGAGTAAGGCAGTCATATGCAAGTATTGTCTCCAAATGCATGTATGAATATTATGTGCGCGTTTATGTAGGTATGTATGTATGTATAGTATATATATATATATATATATATATATATATATATATATATATTATATATATATCACTGGAAACATGCATATATATATATATATACACACTCACATACATATATATATATATATATATATATATATATATATATGCATGTCTCCAGTGATATATATATTATATATATATATATATATTTATATATATATATATATATATATATTGTGTGTGTGTGTGTGTGTGTGTGCGTATAAAATTCAAAAGAGAAGAAAGGAAACAACCAAACATACACTTCACAAACAAACCCAAGATTATCTTTTTTCGAACGTCACCACATTCACCGAGTGACGGCAACGTTGATTATTCATCCACGTGACAACAATGTATCCTCTTAATAAAACTGTTCTTTCTCTTATTACGACTTTCGTATCTATTGTGAAAAGTTAAGACTCGGGAAACGAGGCTCTTCGCTGGAGTACATTTCCAAGAAGACAAGCGATTTTTTACACGATGACGTGTGCAGCGAACGAAGAGGACATAATTCTTACAAGATCTACAACCTTCTACGACATATGGAAGACTGTAGAACCGTAAGTCAGAATTAATTTGTACGAGATTTACACCATTCTACAACACATGGCAGACTGTGGAACTATAGGACTGAGGTCATTTGCACAACATTCTAAAACTATGACAGATTGTGGAACTGTAGGTCTGAGTTCATGTGTACAAGATCTACACCATTCTACAACATTTGACATTCTGTATACTTGTAGGTTCTGAGGTCATTTATACAAGACCTACAACAATCTACAACATATGAGAGACTGTGTACTTGTGGGTCTGAGGTCACTTGTACAAGATCTACAACATACTACAACAAATGAGACTGTATACTTGTAGGTTTTGATTATATGATTGCAGGTTGAAGGTCATTTTTACATTTTGGTCGTTAGTATGACATCTGTATAATTTTCTTTCCTCTAAATTGTGACTAAACAAATTTTGAGACATCTGTCGAAGAGGGCACGGGGGAATATATTAAGAAAACTAACCGCAGCTCAGTTATAAACGAACATGATACCATTTCTTACGATATCGATCGAGGTTTGGACGTATTATCAACTTTCTGAAACTGAAAATTCCGTTGCTAACTCATTACTTAATATCAATCATGCAACTTCAAAATAATAATATTACACACGTCGAAGTCTTGGGTACGAGGAAGGCACGATTATTATAAGTAAATAATTAGTACAATTGCACGTGAAGCGAGATTACTGAAAATTCAAAGCAATACATGTGATTATCTTATGAAAAAGCAAGTCTCTATGAACCACTTTCTTGTCCTTTTTTTATAACTAATAACAATTCTATACAAAAATAGTTTTATAAGTTAAGCAACTGAAGAATTCGAGTTTATAACTGTAACTCTTACTAGTGAGAAAGGTCTGATCTACACCTGATAACATACAGATGTATTAGATGCCAAAGATGAGCAAAAAAAAATTTTTTTCTTGTCTTTATGATAAATACTTTATCAAATATTCACCATTACGGGGGAACCTCTCAAGCTTAGAGTGGATTAAATGATACTTTATCACTTTTGTACTGTGGTGATCCTTCAACGAACTGACGATTATGCTAATGGCATTTCAGAAAGTTCCTAGACTTTGGCCCCATTTACGACAACAAATGATTCAATCCATTTACGCTGTAGCTAAGACAAAACCCGAACACAGGAGATTCATCATCAAGTCACTGTTAAGATAATCAGTTTGGCGTTTTAAGAAGATCCACTGAATAATACATTTATTAATGCTTGCATTTGTTGTCAAAATAGTAGCAGTAGTAAACTCTACTTAGTTTCACTGCTAAACCCACTCGGTACGATTAAAATCTTTCAAATCTATTGCATAAAACAAAAATGCAAAACGCAAAATAGTGTCTGACGTGAGAGCCATCTCCAGCCTGCGCTACCACTGTGGGGAAAATTGTTGCTACCTCAGCGGGGGGGAATTGTTCCCTGTGGTATCACCAGGTAACGACCTCATCTACAGATACTTGAGGCCCGGGTAAAAACGATAAACCAAAAGTGAAGTTGTTACGTCATACTTCAGAGCCCTCTGGGGACGCCATGAAAAATGGAAGCGTCGTTGTATTTCACGGCTTCTCGGGGCCATTACTGGAATTTACAAGTGGGGCAACTGGATTCGCTGTATCCTAGGTCCTTCGGCGGAAAAGCTTTCACTAGAAAACAAAAAAAAAAAAAAAAAAAAAAAAAGGGGGGGGGGGGGGGGCAACTGGATCGCTGTATCCTACGTCCTTCGGCGGAAAAGCTATATTAAAAAGAAAAAAAAAATTTCCTACGTACTATATTACTCTCAGTCACCAGTATTATATTCATATCACCACTAAGCCATTATTATTGTCACCACAACCATCATCATCACCGACAGAAATAACAGCAAGTTTCATTATTCTCGGTCATCATCATTATAATCATTATCAACCATTTCTATTGTCATCAACATCGTCATCATTATCACCGGCGGAAATAGCAGCAGCTATCATTATTCTCAGTCATCTTTATTATACTCACCATCACCATGATCAACCATTTGACAATCACCATCATCATCAATATCACCATCCGATTTAATACAAAACCATAATTATCATCCCCATCATCATCAGAAATAAGAGCAAAACCATTACCATTATCACCATCACCATCAGCAGAAATAACAGCAGTTATCTCAATTCTCAGTCATCACGATTATAATCACTATCACCACTATCAACCATTACGACAATCACCACCATCATCACCATCAGAAATAACAGGAAAACAATCATCGCCATCACCATCAGCAGAAAACCATTATCGCCATCACCATCAGCAGAAATAAAAGCAACTACCTTAATTCTCAGTCATCACGATTATGATCACTATCACCATTACCAAACATTACCACAGTCACCAACATCATCATCATTATCACCATCACAAATAACAGCAAAACCATTATCACCATCACCACTATCAACCATTATGACAATCACCACCATCATCAGCATTAGCACCATCAGAAATAACAGCAAAGTCATGATTATCATCACCATTATCATCATCATCGTCTCAAGCAGAAATAACAGCAATAATCATTACTCTTAGTCATCATAATATCATTATCACCATCAGAAATAACAGCAGCAGCAGCATTAGCACCGTAACAGCCACAGCAATGGCGGTTTTCTTTTTTGCTCTCCGAAAATGGCTTGCGATGATTTTCCCGCTTCGAACTAAATCATGACCAATGTCGGCTTCTTGAATATTTCAAAAGGATGAGGCCGCCCTTCCCCGAACCGTCGCTGGTTGGTTCATCCGAGCCGAGAACGGAATAATTTGTTTCATTTACGATGTGGTAACGAATTCAGTGAGGAGGTATGCTTGTGAAATCCGAAACAAAAACAATATTCTTATATCATTGCCTTATAATAAATTTGAGAATGTTTTATAATGATCGTTTGCGTGGTCATTAACTTCTCCTCCCCGTAGGGGAGTCGTGCCATCAGTGCACCTCACACGGTCCACTGTAGGCATTACTTATGGGTCTTTGTAGCGTCCTTCAGGCCCCTAGTTGCAACCGCTTTTATTCCTTTTACTGTACCGCCGTTCATATTCTTTTTTTCCATTTGACTTTCCACCCTCTTCTAAAAATTGTTTCCTAGTGTAAATCCGAAATGTTTTCCTTTCCTCAATACCGTGCGCAAATTGGCTACATCCCATTCTTAAAATTACATTACTGAATATACTAATCACACTGGCTGGTTTCTTTTCTGTGTATATATATATATATATATATATATAAATATATGATATATATATATATATATATATATATATATATAGTTTTTCCTAGGGACAAGTCGTATGATTAATATAATTAATAATGTAATTTTATTATTATTATTTTTATTATTATCATTATATATGTATATATATATGTATATATATATATATATATATATATATATATATATATTACAGATATGAGTATATATATATATATATATATATATATATATATATATATATATCTATAACATATATATATATATATATATATATATATATATATATATATATATATATATAGTTCTAACCCTCTCCGTTACCATCCTTTAACCTTTTTGTTTTGTTTTATTTTTTTGAACCAAGAGATCTCGTTTCGAGTACACGTGCCCGAGATGCCAGAGGGTTTCCAGTAAAGCAACCCTTGCAAACCTCCAGGGGATCACGCCGTATCAGGAGTAAGTGAATTCTGACTGGCAGCCCATCTATCAAACAACCGGTTCTCCCAAGAACTCGCTGCTATAATAAGAAGAAGACCGAGAAGGTTGCGAAATTCTGTGTGGAAAAACAAGAATGTTGGAAGGAAAATATATAATGACTACCAATGTACCATTTCACATCTCAGATTATATATGGTATTCTGGAATAAAAAGTGAATAACCTGTTTTTAATTTCAGTTATGGCTGAAATGATTCTATTATAGTACATTATATATATATATATATATATATATATATATATATATATTATATATATATATATGTACACACACACACACGTGTTTACAGGTAAACGGACTGAAATTTCATGCAGTTGGCGGAATGCCTGGTTTCGCTATCTGCCACTAACATACATAACATACATCATATATACATTATATATATATATATATATATATATATATATATATATATATATATATATATATATATATATCTATACATACAAACATACATACACAAAGGTAAAAAATAACACGATTAGTTCCCAAAGCCCGATTCGAAGAAAGAAAAAAGAAAGGTGCCGGCTGAAACAAACAATAAATCATTCAGGTGCTCTTAACCTTATCAGCTATTTACGAGGTTCAGTCGGGGTGCGCGCCTGACCCCAGAGAGTCAAGTCTCGAGTTCTACGGATACTCAATAAAAAGAGAATAACATAAGACCCAGATTACATTCATGGGGAGAGTGGATGAGAAATTTATCTTTTTGAGATGAAGCTGCTGAGGAGGATACTTGGCATTCAATGGGACGATTTTGTTAGGAAGGAAGACATCAGGATGAGATTGAGGCAAATGCCAGACTTCAGGGTTGCCGTTTTGAGGAATTTCGTCTACTATTGTGGCTTTCCGGTGACATCTGGCAACCCTTAGTGGCTCTTCCGACCACAGGCCACGGCACTGAGGAATAAAATTCTTCACTTTGCCTTTTTATGTTTTAATATAAAAATAGTTATAAAACATATCCTGCTTATTTATTTATATGAATTTATTGAAATCCTTACGTCACAGAAAATAATTCTACGTCGAAAAATACGCATTCTAACCATTAAATTTTCCGCATTCTAACCAATTAAATAAAAAGAAATGCGTATGGTAACACTGCTAAAAAGCCAATGTTATTGCCAGTCAGTATCAGGCTAAATGGGAAAGGCTGAAATGGTTTGGACATGTTGAGAGGCTGGATGGGAATAAGAGACCCAACGAGAGCACTGAGAGCAGTACAAATAGGAAGAAGACCGCTGGGTATGCCAAGAACGAGGTGGATAGACATAATTGTCAGAGATCTTGAAGAAGATTTCAGAACCTAGAGGGAGCGAAGGAAATGGTTCAGGATAGAGATAGACGGAGAGGAACTCTATCAGCCTTATGGCACTGGCCAATGGCGGGAAGATAAAGTAAAGTAAAGTAAGTAAACGTAGAAAATTGACTTGATTGGTGGTTAACCATGTGACGTTAAAGAACGTCATAGGATTTCTGTTTGCCAGTTTTCCTTTATTAAATTAAAAGCTATTTGACTCCATGGAGAATTAAATTGAAGCGTCAGTACAGTAGCTCCACAATAAGAAAATCCTGAAGAAGAAAGTTGAAAAAAACATTTATTTTATTATCTATGTTGTCCTCTCTAAGAGATCAAAACTGAAATGCCAACTCATTAAAGAAATAACCTAAGTTCTTGTCAGCTATAAGTGAAGGTGGTTTTATCTTTGCAAAACTTCGCGAGTAAGTTCAAAACCGATTGACGTTTGCTAGGCTGCAACTGCAGAGAAATATCTGAGGAAACGAAGTAAAACTAAAAAAAGAAAATTAAAATCTTAATTTTAAAGATCATTATTTACACTTCGTTGGTCAGTGTTCATATTACTGAAAGTGGCGTGGGTTTGTAGGTCGTTCGGCTAATGTATTTCAACAACCAAGAGCACTCTGCCATAAAAAAAATACCATATAGATTCAACAAGCAATTAACAAAGATCAAGCAGAGAAGATGAAGTGAACTGCACTTTTCCCAAAGGATATTCCCTCCCTTAAACTATCGTGACACGAATAACCCCTACTAACCTATGAAAAGAAGGGAGCGAGACTGATTGGCACCGAGAGAAAAACGACAAAATACATAAAGAACATGAAATGAAACAATTAACGACGGCCCACTTCATCTTCATCATTGCAGGGCAAAAGAAATGGAGGTCGACCCACTCTCCTTGTATACCCTAAAGGTTCAGTTTCGGCAACTCGTTTTTTCTCGTTTTCTCTATGACGGAAGCACACAGCGGATTAAAGAAAATGCACCAGATGGCATGTAGGCTACCCACTACATCTATATACCTGAAGGACGATGATAAACCCCGCTTTTACCAGCCCCATTTTTCACGGTCGCCGCTGTCATCCAGACCGGAATTTCATGGAACATTTTGAAGTTCAGCTCAAACTGATTTTGCTTCAATTACATTCGGAGGAGTAAAAACCTTTATTAGAACAAATACTCTTACACACACAAAAACACACACCCACACACACGTGTGCCCTCTCCGTTTCTCCCCTTTTTCTCCCTAAGGGCCGTTTCCATTTTTCCCCTCGAGGGGTAAATTGCATTACACGGAAAAGACACTTGACCTTAGCATGGAAAAAAAGAGGGACGCGGATTATATTTTCCAGGAGGGAAGCAAATATCGAAAAGTATTATTTCAGCAAACACGGACAACGAGATCACCCATGACAAGCAGGAGGTTTTTTTTTCTTTCTTTCTTTGGACGTTGCAAATCAAACAACTGGGGGTTTCGATTAACAAAAATTTAAAAAAAGGGAAATTGCCATACGAGGTCAACTGCCATCGAGTTTAAATTGCTTCTTAAAATATATTTCAATGCACACGTTTTCTGAAGTGCTTTCCAGAGGTCATGCAGCTGAAGTTAGCTTAAGCTAACAGATGACAATTTTACAAAACTTTATTAGCTATTTACACAAGGGCCTTTTATCAGTTATCCAAACTCAAGCACAAGCCCACCATACACCAAATATACGCGCACACGCAGTATGTATATATATATATAATATAATATATATATATATATATATATATATATATATATTATATATTATATATATATATATTAATAATATATATATATTATACATATATATATACATACATACATATACATGTAATTGGAATCAAGAGCACTAATCTGAAATAAAAATAATTCGGTACAACGCCGATAAAATACACTTAAAAGATCAATACATTTCATGACACTACGATGAAATAACAAGCAATGCACAAATAAACACCCTTACCTTTATATTTTATTAATTAACTATAAATCCCCAACAATCATGTCTCTTTTCTGACCAGATTTTAACAAACTCTCCACCAAATGTTACAATGCAAAAAACTAAGCTTTTTGTTATTAGCAATTAAATCAACAATAAATGAAGCATTCATACCTAAGCTGAATTTTGAAATATTGACAAAAATATTTTCCTGTGGTTTCTTAATTATCCAAAGATTAACGTTATTATCCAAGGATTAAGACTGTCTTTCGTCATTAGCCGTCGACATTTGCACACTATTTGCCTAACAAGGCGTGATCCGACCTCCAGCTTACTCGAGGCGCTTGCTAAACCTACGGTCAAATAGGGCGTTGTTTCACCAACGAAAATGAAAATAAATACGCCATATTTTATTAGAAATAATTGTTCTGTACTGTTTAACATGAAAATCATTTATTTTTTACATTTTCATTCTAATGAATAAATAATAAATATCCAATCCTTCAATTCCTGTATCTTTAACTCAACACGAAACAACTTTTTCAGACCTCTTAAGGCTATCCTACCCCTCCCCCCAAGCAAGAACAACAACAAAAACAAAGTAATTTATAGTCTTACGCCCGAGTACGCGAAAAAGTTCAATATTTCTTCGCTCGAACATACAATTGAAAGTAATTTCCTACAAACAATTATAACGGACATTATAATAAGACTAATAGTAAAGATACAAGTCAACATTACTGGCGACAAAGAGGAGCAATGGATAGAATCCGTCCCTCTACGTAGAAAGAGAAACGCCATTTTGCTAGGTGAGGGGGCGAGGGATGTGGGCGTCTAAAACGATTGGGTTACTACGTACTATATTCCACTATGAAAGGTAACCCTCTCCTCAAGACTAAAATATAAATAATATAAATAAAGACTGTTCGATCATTTAAAAGAAAAATCATATATATATATATAGTATGTGTATGTCTCGGAAGCATTGATATATGCTGCGTACATGAATAGCAATTATTTATGATAGTTATTGTGTAAGCATACATATAAACTTTATGTGCAATACATGCTGGTATGTGTGTTATATATATATATATATATATATATATATATTATATATATATATATAATATAGTATATACAGGGTGGGGCCAAAAGTAGCCTCACAGTTACTTCATGAA
>NC_061102.1:15721380-15753880 GCF_015104395.2 Macrobrachium nipponense
CCCAAATTCGGCGATTAAAGTCCGAAGTCCCGCAGATACAGACAGACGCGACTTGAAACGAGGACATCTTAAGGCTGCAGTGGACTTACAAAGAGAGAGAGAGAGAGAGACAAAAGCCACACTACTTAAAAGAAAAGATGGAATTGAGCCATGGAATGATAATAGGATAGTAATTCACCCGTTAGTTACTGATGTGTCATCATAGCATGTGTTTTCCGGACCCCTGATCTAATTCTACTGCAGACCAGAAGACGGACGGACGCGTGAGAACCGACTTGGCAAGCCCTGGAAGTAGGTTAGGAGGAGCAGCACCACGAAGACCGGGCGAATAGCACTGCACCTTCAGGAAACTTCTTTGTTATATGAAGTAATAATTTCGCCCACATCTTCTTCACTTACTTTGTTGAAGTTTTCACTTCTTAAATTGTCTGGCCTTTGCCCCACACCCGCCCCCCTTCAACCAAAAAAAGGAATAAAACCTGCTACCTTGTGTATATAAACCCTCGGCATGAAACTTGTTATGAATGGACGAGACTTAGGAATACGACCAACGAAGAGGTTGCCTATGCAACAAAGAACTGGAGACTCCTCAATATGATGATAGAATCTTCTTTATCATATATATATATATATATATATATATATATATATATATATATATATTTATATATATATTAAATACTATATTTATATATATATATATAGATATATATATTATTATTAATTCTATAAAAAAAAGATAGCTATGATTTCAAACATGCCTAAACATTACCAGCGACCAAAAATAGCAAAATATAGCAGCCACTTTAACTGACTTTCTCAACAGAACGTCGCACTCAAGCTACAAGATATCTCATTTTCGATGACCTTAAATTGACAATAACAATGACTGCCAAAAAATTTAAAATGTCAAAATACTTTCCTCGTAATGCGTTTCTCAAAATATATCAAGTTGCTCTCTCGCACTGGGCCAAAATCGGTATGAAATGGTGGAACATTTCCACCGTCGTATAAACGGCAACATAAGTCATTTTGACCATTAACAGTTCGAGCATATAAGAGAGAGATTTCGTTAGCAAAATAAGAGGTCTCATAAACCACCGGTTTCCAGTCCGTTACAGGTACGTCGCTATATAAAATCGTGATGATATGCAATTTACACACACACACGGATTATGTCTACGATGGAGATTGCAATTGCCTTTGAAAAAAACTGCAATTGGATTGACAAAAACAATGAGGAACCCTTGAAAGACATCAATTCCATGAGCATTCCTTTGTTCCAAAGCATTCGGTGGTAGGGTAACTACCCAAGACGTTATAGGGATTTCCTGCGAATATAGGCACAATCGGCAAGATCTACTGGCGTTGCTTGAAGGTCAGTTATTTTATTTATATTTTATTTTTATTTTTATTTATTTATTTTTGGCACTAAATACTATCAACTGGAGTTTCAGTTGAGGGTTTTCCAGGACTTCACTATCCGTTCTCAACTCCTTCCAGTTGACTAACATCCTCTGTTCCTTTCCCTTAGGGTCGAGTAACCTATGTCTTCCCTTCCCTTAGGGTCGACTCCCTTCTTCTCTCACCCATTACCCGGCACCCCCCCACCTTCCTTCTTCCTCTGGATTCGACGATCCTCCATTTTCCTACACGAGACTGGAGTCCTGTTTACTGGATAATCCCTCCATTTTTTCATCTGCTTTGGACAATCTTTCCTCATCCGAGCTTTATTATCTCTTGCTTCGTCCTTTTATCCCTCAGATTAGGCTACCCAATTCCTTCTGCCTTTGAAAGACCATGATCTTGCTCTTAAGATTTTCAGACCTTCTAACTATACATTCCTAAAGGTATAAATACCAGATATAAATGCTGCTTCTCTCCGTCCGTCAGATTAGATTATCATAGTTCTTTTACCTTTACAAGACTATGATGATCTTCCTTTTAGGATAGTTAGACCTTGTATTCCTACGTTCTCGGACTGATTCATTTTAACCCCCATTTTATATACCAACTGAGGATTTTGACCAATTTCAAAATTTCAAACCGAAAACAAGATAAATGTTGGTGTCAGGTCTCACTTTCGGAATCATTTTGGACATGTGGATAGAATTAGCAAGTGGTCAAATCTTACGTAAAATTAACATGCCACTATTTAATGCTTATGCATAAACCAATCCCACTAAGACAGAGAAGCAACGACAAACCTTCTCAATAGGTCACATAACGTTCTTCTCGTTCATCTCATCTCAATAAGAGGATCGCTTAAATATCTAGTCCCCGGTGGAGGGCCCTTGTCTCATCCTTGTCTTTCTAGGGAGGGAGGGAGGTAGGGAGAGGGAGGGAGGGAAAGGGATGCACTCAGACTGCATATAACCTATAAACCTACATTACCTCGACCTCTCTTCTTCTCGCGATCTTAATCGAACACTGAAGCCAATGATTAGGAATATTACCATAAATCGTTTCTCTGTTTAGTCTTTACAAACCTACCCCATTAGGAATCAATCGAAACGCTTGCTTCATATTTTCATTTTATTTTTACGTAAGCATGCCGTATTATTTTTGACTGAAAAGACTAATTGCCACATTAATTATCAATTTTCTTTATAACTGCCGGTTAACAGTGTCTCTAAGCCTACATTACCACATACTTCTCATTGGAAAATTAAGTGATAGGTTGAAGGGCAACCTATAACCATCGTCTTTCGCCTCATCTCGGCCAATTATCGTACCCTACATCAACATTTCCAGGATTCCAACTCTCACAGGTTTCCAGCAAGAGAACCTCTCTCAACGACTTGCGCAGAGACAATAACATTAACCATAATCCCTCCTACGTAAACGGACTAAGAAGAAGAAGAAGAAGAAGAAGAAGAAGAAGAAGAGAAGAAGAAGAAGAAGAAGAAGTGGCCTAAGGACAAAAAAGTAACCAGCTTCGAGTCCCAAATCCCGAACTATTTCTTTAAATGCCAGAGCAAAGAAAGTGGGAAAAGAAAAAAAATTGGCATTCCTATCTTGCAGCAACGTGGATAACGTATCATTGCGACAGGAAGCACGCCCACGCTTCATTGTGCCACCAGACCTTCCAACAAAAGACGTGAATGCTGCGCAAGAGCCAACCACGCCAGTTTTACAGCAATGAATAAATCCTTTGATAATGCTATGAAATTCGCCTCCGTTCCTGGACGAAGCGCAAGCAATGTAGCGTCCGATGAAGGCTTTTATAGAAGGGCCTGTCGATATATCTATATACGTATATCTACATACACATAGGCTTGTTCGATATGAAATCGGTTTTGAATTCACACCTACGAACTGTAACAGCGTATTCTTTCACTGAAACCAAAGATAAATGTATGAATACACATACACTGAGAGAGAGAGAGAGAGAGAGAGAGAGAGGAGAGAGAGAGAGAGAGAGAGAGAGGCTACCTTGGACACTGCCTCCAACCAGTCACTTGCAATGGGCTCTCGAAATATCTCAAAATCCTTCACATGTCCACAGGCATCATGGCCTTCTATACTGCCGATAATAACAATAACAAATGTAATTATGAGACGTCCTTATGACGAAGAACGATTACCCACCACCGGCCTATACTTCCAGCAGAAGTCTAGGTAAATTGCCATCTTTAACCGAAGTGACTATTTCTGTTCACTGGGATCGGTTTCAAACTCCCATTTAAAGGGATTAGAAGCATTCAGTGTGCGCGCCGGGAAGGGAGGGCGATTCTGTTGTGTTCAGCTGACGCTCTCAATGCCGCTCCTGCCGCTGCTGCTGCTGCTGCTGCTTGAGAGAGAGAGAGAGAGAGAGAGATGATCTTAGAAGACGATATTTAAGTGAAATATACGGATAGTATCTTGCTGGGCAGACAAATTCTTCATGAATCATTAACTAAGATCTCAATGACCTTTCTTCTTCTTCTTCTTCTTCTGTCGAAGTGAAAGGAAAACCTCTGCTCTTCTACCTTTCTCGCTAACAATTTTTTTTTAGCACCTGACACGTTGCTTTTGCCCAATCACTTTATATTGTCGCCAGTCGCCACCTTCCTCCTCCTCCTCCCCCATCCCAAACCCCTCCCCAACCCCCCCTCCTGCAGTTGCATTTGCAACCATGCACTCGTGCGCCTTCCCCTTTTATCCTCTTTCAGATCCTCTCCGTAATGGTTAAACTGATGGAGGGGATATCGCGCGATTAGAGCAGCGCAGGCAGGAGCACACGGGTCCTTGCTGATAGTGTCATCCACAGGCTGCTAATACAGCTTCTTCTTTTCCCGGGGCCAGGTTCGCATTCTTCTTCTTAGGCTTTTTGGCGCGCGCGGGAATGTAACGGACGTGCGCGCAGAAAATGAACGATACAAATTTTTCACCGTAAACCTAAGGGGTGAATGCATGTTGAAGGCTAATCTCGAAGGCAGTGAGGCAAGGTATCCAAAACAGGAGGTTTTTTATTTATTTATTTTTTTTTCATTTTCGTGCACTTACGTCAAAAACAATAAAACCAAACCAGACCAAATACAAAAAATACCCCCTAGTCACCATATCTCCTAGATATACGAAAGAGAGTTTATTTTCTCTCTCGCAAGTTGTATATGAAATGGAAACCTAATTTATATCTAAAGGAGATATTACACAACACTTATTGTTTGATAGATTGTCTTACAGAATATAGCATAAATTTCTTAGGGTTGTGATGATCAAGCACGAATATTATATATAGTATATATATATATATATATATATATATATATATATATATATATATATATAATGGTATACAAACGTGTTTATTACTTAAAAGTTTTCCTAAACACGGGTTAATTTTCATATACAATAAACAAAAACAACCACAACAACAACTCTAATAAAGGTAACACGTGATGCAGTAGATATTGAAGTCAAACCAATCCGCAACAGAGAGAGAGAGAGAGAGAGAGAGAGAGAGAGAGAGAGAGAGAGAGACTGCCTAAACACGGCAAGGGTAACCGCTATGACTGAAATTCTCTCTTTCTCTTCCTGGGCAACAACGAGAGAGAGAGAGAGAGAGAGAGAGAGAGAGAGAGAGAGAGAGACTTAATATCTCTTAATCTACTCAGATCTCTGTTATGGCCTTTATTCCTCACATTTGAGAAGTTCCATTCAGTGTCATCGAAGTCATTCTGGACCGCTTACATTCTCCTCCCACTCCAACTCCTCTTTAGCCCCCCCTCCAGCTATCACTCTCTCTCTCTCTCTCGTGCTTTCGAGGAAATAACAGAAGTAGGCCAATAAATCCATTAAATGTGGTTTATATGAATCTATGCGTACCTATTCATTATCATAAAGCGACGGCTAAATTTTCCTGTCTGCGTAAAATGTCAATATAAAATGTTAATAAGTATCTACTAATAATAACGTCTATAGGAATACTACGGCTGAATGTTCCTATATGCAGAAAATGGCAATAACATAAATAAATCTAACATTATATCTGAACGTAGGGAGCGTTCATTCCGGCCGCTGCTAACAAACTTTCAGTAGCTCCTTGCACTATCTCCATGGTATCCTCCTCTACAGCCATGGCATCATGGTAGCAGCATGGTACCACCGCTAACACCACCACCACCAGGAGGAGGAGGAGGGGGGAAGGGGAGGAGGAGGAGCAGGGCGACCAACGGCAGGAAGGTCCGCATTGTCGTATTGATTCCACCACTGACCGTGTGAGCCGTGGGTTGGGTTGGGTGGTTGGGAGGGGAGATTTGCCCGGGCGGGAGGGAGGTGGGGAGGGGGAGGGGGGGAGAGAGAGAAGAACGAACAAGGGCAGAGCAGGTGACGCACCACGCCCTCCCAGACCTTCCCACGACGCTTCGTCCTAATTACCAGTCTCCTTCCTTCGCACCATGAAGCGATACTATCTGACAAGTGAACCATCTGGGCGATACAGAGGGGGGGGGGGAAGAAGAGGGAGGGGGGAGTGGCCATGTGAGGGAGGAAACGGTGGAGGGAGGGAGGAGGGCGGTGATGCTCTTTCCCATTATTTCCATGTTTTTAAGTTGAGAACTTGAAACAGTTTTAATAGAGGGGGTCGCAAAATAACATAAACAACAAAGAGAGAAATCTTGAGAGTAAAGAGAAAGAGAGAAAGTGAGGAGAGAGAGAGAGAGAGAGAGAGAGAGAGAGAGAGAGAGAGAGAAGAGAGGAAATATGATTTTCATTAGAGAGCAACCAGTACGTCAGTCGCGTTACGCCGATTACTACAACAGCAGAGCAATAATCGTCCGAACGGACGGTGCTTGATCATGAAAGGCGGGGGGGCATTCGCAAACAGCAACCTCGCAAGGTCAGGAAATAGCAATGGATAGCAACTGGCGTCAAATATATGAATAGGGAGATGGCAAACTGGAAGTGATACACTTATACATTGTCGTCTCGCTGTGATTTCAGCACAGGTGCTGTCAACGCTTCAACGCGATGTGAATAATAATAATAATTATAATAATAATAATAATAACCTGCATTACCCCAAAGGCCAACTCTCCGTAACTACTACTACTAATACCATGCGAGCGATCATAATATATTATCATTATATATTAAAAAGTTATCATTTATCAGCTATGAACATTAAGCATAAAAGTAATTAACTCCCTAACGTTTTCAAGGCGTTAACTATAACCATAACATTAAAGAAATAAAAAAACCTCGTACACAATTAATTAACTATTAACCTAGGAGAACTCTTTAAGAGTTTAAAATTTGGTTAAAATTAACTACTACTACAATAATATATGAAAGAAGGCGCGATTATACCAGTTGAGGCGTTTACATGCAAACCACTGTAGAGAATCCTTTTCCCAAGGTCACATTCCAAAATGAACCTTAAACACTGTAATGAAAATATAAATTTTAACCAATTTAATCATTACATGAAAACGTATCATTGAGAGAGAGAGAGAGAGAGAGAGAGAGGAGAGAGAGAGAGAGAGAGAGATGAATACTCAGTTTCACTTTTCACTTAACCCTAAACGTTGCAATAAAGAGACAACAAATTAAAAATTTATATATATGTATATATATACACTAACACTATATTATATATTGATATATATATATATATATATATATATATATTATATATATATATATATATATATAACAGGAAGGCGTATCAATAAGAGAGAGAGAGAGAGAGAGAGAGAGAGAGAGAGAGAGAGAGAGAGGATAGGCATGACTACTTTGTTTCAATTTACAACACTTTGTATAAAAAATAAAATAAAATAAAATAAAAAAAAAAAATAAAAAAAATTAAAAATTTTGGCGCATAAAGGAACAACTTGCTCCACCAATTGTGTTCCCAATCCCTAATTTCTTTAGGGACCAATAGGAAAGTCATTTGATCCACAAAGTGACTCATGAAGTTTTGTAGCGTTAACTTCTACCTGGTAAAGGGGGAGGGGGGTGGAGAAGGGAGGGTGGTCCGGATGCGACAGAATATTGTTAGTCTCTCTCTCTCTCTCTCTCTCTCTCTCTCTCTCTCGCCGGCAGAATAATATTCTAACTTCTCACAGTACATTCCGGCATTTGATTTTTATCTCTCTCTCTCTCTCTTCTCTCTCTCTCTCTCTCTCTCTCTCTCTCTCTCTGTAACTTCTCACTGTACATTCCGCCACTTGATTTTTATGTTTCTTTTTATTCTACAGCGTCTATTTTTATTTGGCTTTAACAGATTTCTTTTTGGGGTTAAATGGTTTTTTTTTTTCATTTTCTTTTTCCTCCTCGATCCGTGTACCAGGGCCAACTTCTATCCTCTGTTTCCTTTTTTAGGTGTTACTTGACAGTTAATTTCCTCTCTCTCTCTCTCTCTCTCTCCTTAAATTTCCAAAAAAAAACAAACGTGTATGTATATATATATATATATATATATATATATATATATATATATATACATATACACAAACATATATTGTACATATATAACATGAAATTGAATGAATTTTCATATCCATATCCATTTGCGTTGAAGTTAAGTAGATTATTTTTCTTGTGAATGTCCTTAATCTACGAGAGAGAGAGAGAGAGAGAGTAGAGAGAGAGAGAGAGAGTCAAACCCATCTAATGTCGATGTTTGGAAACTGTCCGTGCAAAAGTCTTTCAAGAGTTACCTCCTTCTCCACAGAATTCCATACCTTTCGTCGCAATTACGCGTTTAGTCATAATTTAATCAAGTTTTAAAAGTCGAATTCAACCCAAATTCTTCGAGGCAACCAAAAAATTTAGATTCCCGAAGCTACGAGAAAATGCATCATCTTAAAATTGAATAAGTTACTCTTTAAGGTCGTGAAAATGCAGCACACTTAAGACACGGGTGTTAGAGCCCACAAGCGATATAATCTCTAATGTTTATAAACATACGACCACAAATACTTTGCTTAATAGCAGCTATTTATCCAAACATTACACTTCTACATTATCATAAAAACACGCCCTCTTAAACATTATATAAAAAAACTATACAGTTTATCAAACTTAAGCTTTATAAACATTAAAATGGAAACCTTTATGTACATTAGTTATAAAGCATTTCTATATACAACTATGAGAACCTTTATACATATTAAAACATAAATCTTTCACAAACGACGTAACATACTGATTTTCAAAGCATAGCAATGTACATCAGCTCGAGCCATAAATGAGTTAATCTTCCAATACGAAAAGTAGCATAATATTAAACCTTTACAGAGGCTGAGAATAAAAGCAGAGGTTTAGTACAATTAATCGCCCATTATGTGTTAGCTACCTATTCAACGCCAACTTTCTGCTGGAATTGCATCACTTAACCTTTCGAAAAAATGAAAATAACATTCTATTCCTACAGACTGAAGGATTTTAAAATGTAAATATATACCATTCAAAGCTTTTCAATGGTTAAAAAATGCTAAGTCTCAAAAGCATTGAGACCTTAATATGTGTACTTCATATGATGCTCTTTGGAACGCCGTAACATTAAATAGTCAGCCATTTAAAGGAGATTTTTCGCTTACTCGAGGAGTAAGCCTACAAACTACTTTGTTGTTGTTTGAGCCGAGGGTCCGTGGGGGGGGGGAGGGGGGGTGTTAGGAAAGCATAAAAAAAAAGGTCTGAAAAAGGTGTTTCACGTAGAGTTAAAGATACAGGAATTTTAGGATAGGATATGTATGATTTATTTATTACAACGAAAACGTAAAAAAAAAAAAAAATAATAATAATGTGCATGTTAAATAGTACAGAAAAATTATTCCTAATAAAATATAGGGAATATTTTTCATTTTCCTTGGTGAAACAACGGGCTATTTGCCCATAGATTTTAGCACGTTTTAATTTATTTGATGTACTGAATTTAAAGGCTGGATTTCTGTTCAATTATTTTGCTTCCACTTATAACCGAGAATATACGAACGTGTTTAATTTGTGTCCTTTTTATTTGATCCTTGAGTAGTACGTATTATGAGATTTAATTACGAGGACCTCTTCACGTTAAGTTAGGAATATAATGTTTGCAACTTAATCGTGGGGAAAATCTTGCACGCGTCCCGAGTACGCTGGAGGTCGAATCACGCCTTGTTTTCCACAGGGGTTAGAATCTCGTCCAAGTCATTTCCCCTTTGTTCAGTCTAAAAGGTCTGAAAAGACTTGCAGTTCTTCAGGGAAGACGAAACTTCCAAAACTTTTCTGAAACTCCCTACTGAATCCGGACTCCTTTGTGCTTACAAGAACACTCGACTAGAAAAGGGGATTTTTACAACGGATTACGTATATAATAATAAAGAAAGTACAGTAAAGAGGGAAAACGAATAAAAGGAGAAACACTCCAGGACAGAGTAACATCACCCTCCAGTTATTTTCGGGGTCTGTTAAGACTCGCTTTTCATTCCAGCACAGGCAATTCAGGGACAATATTTGCAACGGAGCCTTCAATACAGAGGACGCGAGCAACATGGAGGGGGGGATTACGTGGAAAAATAATATGACGGATGGGAAGAGCAAAAGATCCGAACAAAAACGGAGTTTCAAGGAATACCGTCAAGTTATTGAAGTCCAGTCATAAAAATGCAAGGGGACATGCGCGCTTTGAGAAAAAGCACCGGCAAAAGAAATGGTTTATTAATATTAATTCTATATCTGACAGAGAAGTTGATATATTTATTGTAAATTTTGCTGAATAATTTCCAAACTTGTCAAGGCATTTTTCATGACAACGGGATCGTCTTTATTGTCAGGAAGATATTTCAAGGGAATGAAAATAAAAGATATTTCAAGGGAAGGAAAATAAAATTATCAGTAAACAACGTAAAATAATTTTTTTTTTTATAATAACAAACAAAGAGCATTTCAATATTCATCCAAGAAAATCTGCTAATCCACCATTCACATCATCATATGAATTGGAATATAAAATTTAGGACCCTTGTGGTCATTCAGCGCTGAAATAGAAATTAATAGTATGAAGGTTAGAAAGGTGTAACAGGAGGAAACCTTAGCAGTTTACAGACGGTGGCAAATCAGATGGAAGAAAGAGAATATACAAGGAGGCACAGTAAAAGAAAAGAAAGAGGTTGCACTGACGGCACTACTCCCCAACGGGCTATATCATCCTAGAAAACCAAACAGTTAATGCCGCAGAGCTACAAAAACCAAAATCACCCATTAATGAATATATTCAAGGTCCGGGGATAATGGGAACAGCAGGAATGCAAATAATAATAATAATAATAATAATAATAATAATAATAATAATAATAATAATAATAATAACGGACTGTGGAGGAGGATTAATTCAAGATTCACAACTGAGAGAAGACAAGAGAGAGCACCTACGCAATACCACTGCGTGTGGGAGTTTGGAAAGAATTCATTACTGCAGCCCCTCTCTTTCACTCTCTTCATCCCAATCTCTCTCTCTCTCCTCTCTCTCTTCTTCTCTCTCTCTCTCTCTCTCTCTCTCTCTCTCTCTCTCTCTCTCAGATATACATAAATACATACATACATATATATAAACACGTGTATACATGTATATATACACAGTATAATAGATGTATACATAACACATTAGTGGTCAAGTGGTTAGGAAGTTAATAATCAAGAGGTAACAAGCACATATGAACAGGTTAAATACCTGACGTAAAAATATTCCCAATAGTTTCTCAAATGATCTCAAGTGAATACAAAATATTAAGTTACTGCCATCTATTTTACCCAACATATAGCGTGTATATGGAAAATACCGATCTTTCTGATTCTTAATCATTTTCCATCTTTCGCTTATATGTTAGGGAATTATACTGGTAACCATGATGAAGACGAACACCCCCAGATCACCGGAAATTTTACTTCATTAAAGAAAAACCAATAAAAAGCCTTAGTCCTCGACGATACAATTAACGCTGTCAGTACAATCCAATGAAGAGCTCCAGCACTCATTACAAGCCCGAGAGGAATTCCATTCGGGAATACCTCAGTGATGATGAGCGTCCAAACAATCATTTAACTTACTGGAGGACCGATGAGCGGCTTTAGGGGGGGGGGGGGGGGGGAATCAAAGCTCAAAGGGCCTTTCTAATCACTGTGACGAGTTCTGGTGGGTTCTCGAAAAGAAGAAGAAGAAGAAGAAGAAGAAAAAAAAACTTAGAAATTAACCAATAATTATAATCAATCTGAGACAATTTGTAAATGTAAATTATATAAATATACGTGAAATTAAAGAAAACGTGAGATACGTAACTACAAAATCACTGTAACGAGAGAGAGAGAGAGAGAGAGAAAATGTTGGAAATCAACCAATAATTATCTGTGAGAAACTGGGCTAGACTGCAAATGATATCAATATTAAATTACATACGTAACTACAAAATCACTGTGACGAGATATAACTTCTCGAGAGAAATTTTAAAAAAGGTTCGATCCGACCTCCAGCTTACTCTTGGCAGCGCGCTAAAATCTCGTCAAATAGCGCATTGTTTCACCAACGAAAATTAAAATAAATACGTTATATTTCACTAGAAATGATTGTTCTGCACTGCTTAACATGCGCATTATTTATTTTTTACCTCTCCATTCTAATAAATAACTCATAAATATCCAATCCTAAAAATACTGCAGCTTTTAACTCAACGCGAAACACCTTTTTACGCGAAACACCTTTTTTCTGACTTTTCGAGGCGTTTCATAGACCCTTCCTACCCCCCAAGAAGAAGAAGAAGAAGAAGAACAACAACAACAACAACCAACAACCACAACAACAACGAAAATCGTTGGAAATCAACCGATAATTCAAGCTGGAAATTCAAAAGAAGAGGTGTCTGGAAAGACTGCAAATGATATTTATTTATCAACACCCCACACAAAAAAGTACATAGAAAGATGCAAAAATCCGTAAATGACTGCAACATTCTACATGTAAAATTTGCAAATAAAATTACCTGAATTCTAAAACACGAAATGAATTGTCACGTTAGTTTTAGCAAAATAAAATCGCTTATAATAAAGCCAAAATTTTTATGAGAAATTTAAACTGTCAGGAACAATACTAGTTTTTCTAGGATAGAGTGAAACATAAACATATAAACTTGATGTAAAATAAACAAAAGAAACAAAACTCTATCAAATACATTCGAAAAATGAAAGGGAAAAGAAACTTCAGACAAAAGCACGAGGAGACATACCAGGCAATCCAATCAAATGAAGTGCATCAAGTAATCCAACCAAGATTCCTGTCAATCAAAAGCGACATGAACAGAGAGCCTTCCATCCAAAACAGAGACGGAAAAAGTAGAGCAAATAATATTACATGAACCGATGTAGAGTCAGGGATATGAAAAATAAAATTGAAGAAGTTTAAATATATTTGTGAAAAAAAATATTTATTTAAATATATTCCTGGAGTTAGATAGCCCCTACTAGAAAAAGCAATTACTTCGACAACACAAACGCCATAATATAAAAATCCACCCTTTTAGTTTTCTGAAAAGAAAACTATTGTGTCGGCTTAGTCTGTCCGGCGACACTTTTTGTCTGTCCGTATTTTTTCTGACCGCCCTTACATCTTAAAAACTACTACGGCTAGAGGGCTGCAAATTGGAATGTTGCTCACCCACACCCCAATCACCAAACACATCAAATTGCAGCCCTCTAGCCTCAGTAGATTTCATTTTATTTAAGGTTAAATTTAGCCGAAATCGTGCGGTTCACACAGCATTATACCGAGACCACCGAAAGACAGATTATTTTCTGTGGCCCTGATTATACGATGTACAGAACACTCGACAGCGCCGAAGTTTACTTGATCATATTTTGGAAACGGATGGAAAAATTTATTAACGGTACACAACGGCAAACGCGTTGACGAATGGTAAAGAAAAATTAATCCGTTAACTGTTTAAGCGATTGTGAGCAAAACAAAACAAATAAATAAATAAAATAATAGGTAACTTCTAATTCCCTCGTATGAGAAAAATGTAAAATATCATATGTGAGATTTATTGATAATCTCAAATACAAGATGCTGAATCATTAAGCAACTTCGTCTATCCACAGTTGTTCTAATCTACGGCAGTAGACGCGGCATGGCCCAAGATTGCTCCGGTTACCACCTGATACCATCATTCTCTCTCTCTCTCTCTCTCTCTCTCTCTCTCTCTCTCTCTCTCTCTCTACGCCATTTACCATATCATATAATACTGATTTACTGTGGCAGTATAATTCTAATATACTGGAAAGCATTCTTTTCAGTTGCAGATTTTCGCTACCGACGCTTAATACAGAGAGAGAGAGAGAGAGAGAGAGAGAGAGAGAGAGAGAGAGAGTTTTCGTTATTGCCTTCGTTAGCATTCAGGTCTTCGACCATTCACGAGTAGATGGTCGTTGTTGTCAATTCAGTATTCACTTGCAGGTCCCTGATGTTTACACAAGTATTAAACTGATTCACGATTATCCTAAATAAACAAAAACACACACACACACATACACACACACATATATATATATATATATATATATATATATATATATATATATATATATATATATATTATATATATATATATATATATATATATATATATACTATATAATATATATATATATATATATATATATATATATATATATACTTGGAACAGTTTAGGCTTGAATCAAATTATACAGACAGTAAACTATTTTATATCTGAATAACTGAAGCATGCTTAGTGCCTTGTATCACAAAGTACCATTAAAAAGTACATAAATAAAAATTGAAGTAAGTAATTTACTATGGAATTAAAACAGACAACATGGGCATTGGAAATGAAATAATATGTCAATAAGGAAATATGCATTAAAATAAAATAAAAATAGATAAGAAACATGAAAATACCAAGAAAAATTAAAGAAAAAATATAAAAATGCAAAGGAAAATAAAAAGATTTTTAAAAAAACAAGGAAAAAAATATGAAATACCAAAAGCAAAAATTAGAAAAAGAATAGTTTTAAACTATCTCAATAAAGAAACATGCATTAAAATATCGAAAAAAAAAAAAAAACATGAACATACCAAGAAAAATGAAAGAAAATATATAAAAATATCAAGGGAAACAAAAAGAAATAAAAAATTAAGGTAAATATATGAAATACCAAAAGCAAAACTAAGAAGAAAAAAATCATTTGAAACTATCCTACGCACTGCAAGAAGCCCTGTTCCAATTCCTCCGCCCTTATCTCACGCCCTTTATGCACCGAGACTTAGTGAAAGCAGCAAACGGAGATCTTAAATCACCGGTGGACAAGATGTCAAAAGGGATACCTCGCAGTCCTTTATGAAATGAATCAACAGCAATTCCCTCGGCCTTAAAATGACCCCTCGAATTCATTATCCCGAAAATGCGGAGTATTATGGCATACGGTTAAACTCGCGCCCACTCCTGTCACTTCTCTGCATAATAATATCTATATAGATCATTATTCTCTCTCTCTTTCTCTCCTTTTCATTAAATGACGCAACACCCTTCATTAGATCCCCCCGTCCAACGCTTAATCCTTCAGCGTTTACTGGTTCTTGATCTTAAAGGCTTATTGCATTCGGTACCCTTCTCCTCTTCTCCTTCTTCTTCTTCACGTGGGTGTGAAGTTCCTCTACGAATTATCATATAATGAGGACATATTGACTTCGTATCTATTGTGGATCTTATTTCTTGGGGTGTAAGTAAAAACACACATTTAACCTCTCTCTCTCTCTCTCTCTCTCTCTCTCTCTCTCTCTCTCTCTCTCTCTCTCTCTCTCTCTCTCTCTCTCTCTCAGAATGACAAAATCTACTTATAATTCTTGTATGTGGCAAAGAGATAAGTAAGAATTACGGACTGACTCGATATATTAGTAAAACAAACCCCATTTCCGAATACTTGACGCTGAAGAAAGTTGGCCGCATTGTTTACTTGTTTATATTTTGGAAACAGAACGAAAAATTTACTAACAGTACACAAAGGTAAACGCGTTGACGAATTTTAAAGAAAAATTAATCCGTAAACTGTTCTAGCGATCGTGAGCAGAACAAAATAAAAAAAATAAAACAACAGATACCTTCTTATTCCCACATATGAAATTTTTTTAAATATGATATGTTGAATCAAGAAGTTGAATCATTAACCATCTTCCTGTATCCACAAGTTGTTCTAATCTACGGCAGTAGACGCGGCAGGGCCCAATTAATAATAATTCGGACATACGCCATTAATGCATATCAAGAACGTTAACTGATGCCCCTTAAAAAAAAGGAAATAAACTAGAAATCAGAGAGAGAGAGAGAGAGAGAGAGAGAGAGAGAGAGAGAGAGAGAGAGAGAGAGAGAGCAAACATTTCAAATTGGGGAAAACATCCGGATAAACACTTAAGAAATGTACCCTGTCCCTCCCTTCACACGACAATCCATGAATCATCCGGGGATTCCCGTTCCCGAAAAGAGTTGGGAAACTGTTCCTTTAATGTTTTAAGTCTATAATTATTCGGGAACTCGATCCCTCGGGAATATTTATGAATCGAGCATTGTTTTTTTATTCTAGATGAATCTGAAAGGACTGGTATATTTTCCCGCGATCTTTACACCCTCTTTATGATGCCTTTCCCTTTGTTTAGAGAAAAGCTCAAACTTCATTTGAAAGACATCACGAAAGGTGTAAAAATGCAGTTCATAATGTTTTAGATTTGTTCGAAGGAAAAGTAAAAGTAATAAAAGATATTACAAATGCGTTAAAAACGGGTTATCTGTGTTTCGAGGAAAACTGAAGCTATTTGAATATAATGAAAAGGTGTCCAAATATATAACCTTAAAGTCGGAGAAGACAGGTTTTTTTTGACGTACTATACGTGGAAAATTGACCGAAAATGTACCACTGTAAATAAAGATTCTGCAGCTGACATTACGAAAACTGTGACGTGCACCATTTAATATCATCCTTCTATAGGTTGAACAAGACTGCATAGCAAGCTGCAACATTCATTAATACACTGGTAATCAATTTCCTGAATAGAATCTAGCTACCCTAAAAATAAAACACAGAACCTACAAATCTAAAGAGACACAAATGACTGCTTCCTTCACAATAAAATACCACGCACAGCCAAAAACTAAACAAATGAACTAATATATAAATGCGCAATGCACACTATAAGCATCGACTAAGGCAATGGATTGGAAGTGAGTGGTCTTTTTCTCTAGTATTGGGAGAGTTGTTAGTGGTGCATTGCCTATTCAAATGGCGTTCCAGAATTGTGTATGACTGGAAAGATCCAGTCCTTTGGCATGTTGGTGCCAAGCCAGGGAGAGTTGAAGAAGTAACATTACACTAAATTCTCTCTCTCTCTCTCTCTCTCTCTCTCTCTCTCTCTCTCTCTCTCTCTCTCTCTTCATGAAAATGAATGTGTGTCGTTTATAGACCTCGTTACAAATCATGAGAATAAATGTAAACTATTTATATTAACACGTAACAGCTTTGAAAAGTTTGCAAGACATGCAATCAGTTCAAATCTTTACGCGCGCGCACGTACGCACACACACAACCAATCGATATACTAAAGCAAGTTCCTTGACGAAATTTGGGTAATTCGAGAAAGGACACGAAGAAAATAATCTCAGTATTAAAAACAAAACTGAATACAGGTACTTTTTAAAGATAGTACTGATTATCACCTCTATATAATTTTGAAGTGTACTCACGAATCTGTCCGCGATATTTACTTGATAAATGTTGTAAGATAAATTGTTTATTATTATTATTATTATTATTATTATTATTATTATTATTATTATTATTATTATTATTATTATTATTATTATTATTATTACAACAAAACGTTGTTCACAAGAGGAGAAAATCAAAATTAACAAGTCTTCATATGGAAATGTCAGTAAGTTTTTAAAATGAAGATATAGGAAAAAAATAATTGCAGAAACCGTATCTTGTTCAACCTATATCCAAATGTCAGTAAGTTATTAAAATGAAGATATAGGAGAAACATCAATGGCAGAAAACATACCTTGTTCAACCTAAGGTTAAATAAAGGATTCTAGTAGTAGTTTCTCTGCCAAAGCTAAAAGAAACAAAAAATAATGCAAATAAAATCCGAAACTTCACCCTAATTCTACAGGAAGTTGCGGTCCTCGTACCCTAAACTTGAGAGATACTGTTGGTTTAGTATCTTTGTTACCGGCTCTCTCTCTCTCTCTCTCTCTCTCTCTCTCTCTCTCTCTCTCTCTCTCTCTCTCTCTCAAAGGCCTGGTTAGGTATATTCTTCAATTTGTAATCACGAATTATGAGATAAAACTTTGCATCATGTTCATGTAAAAGAAAAAAAGATATATTCTTTTATTCTAATCCAATAGAAAAAGATGTTCCACAAACATCTCTGACAGAATTTATATAATTACACTTTGCCACAAGAGAAGTTCATTTGTCTGTCGGATAAAATCCGCTTTTAATTAAAGCAGATGGGAAGATATATGAAAAGGCTCCAGCATTAAATTGAATTAAAGTTGACGATAAAAGATAAAAATATAACAAATAAGCAAGATTGGCCATATTTTCAACATGTCTTACTCATTACTAACCATGGCCATTTGAACCTTTAAACACTATCAAAGAAGGTTATGACCGTTCATTATTTACTAAAAGTAGAAAAAATATGAATAAAAAATAAAAAAAATAAAAAAAACTGTAAGCATGGGAAAATCATAATTTCGATGGGCCAGAATAGCTTCTAACTTGCAACTGGCGAACTCCATGATAAAAACTGAGAAACGACTTAAAAGTTCCGATGAAAAGTAATCAACGGAAATCTTCACAATCTGCTGAATGCCATTTCCACCCTACTAGATTTATGTTTTTTTTTTTTTTTTTTTTTATGTATAGCTTAACAATAATTTTCCTTACTATGACAAACGAAGAGTTGTTTTGACCTTCTAGATAATTATCCTAACAGGATTCAACACCGCCTAGCGAGTTCTAGATTTTTGCAAAATGTAATACAAAACAGGCATAAAAATATACTATAATATTCGTCATTTTATGAAGAGAAATAACAGCGGCATTGTTTTCTTAATTTGCCTGGAATACGTAGGGCTCTTTTCCTCGATGCAGCTTTATTGCCACTGACATTTTAAAAGCTCATTCGATTGTCATTTATCCAATTACCGTAATTAGCAAACACGCAAAGGTGAGAGCATTAATTTTCCAATATTTGTCCTGCATGTGCGTGGTTGACTGCGGAATGGGATATTCCTGAAAAGCAGATTACTACAGGTTTACCACACCCGGACTCCCCAGCAATTTGATTTTTCTTAGTCCAGTTAGTTTCAGTTATATATTAAAATATATTATATATCTATATATATATATAATATATTATATATATTTATATATATATATGTTTAGATATATATTTATATATATATATATATATATATTATATAATATATGTAAATCCGATATATTATATATATATATATTATAATATTTATATAGGAAACCTGGAAGAGGGAATGATAGAAGGTATCTTAAACAATTCGTAAGCTTTCAGAAATGTCTGGAAGACAAATGTGGTTTTATGATTTATTTGCTGATTTGTAAAAGATTTGTGTTAGTGATACAACCTATTGAAATTTAGATGCAATTAGTTTCACAATTCATTATTTACTTTTCCTGCGTTTTTAATTCACCATTAAGGAATTAAGTCTTCCCCATACCACATACATTGATGGTTTTAGATTGACTTTTCTGGTTTAAAGACCTTATTTTGACTGCCTCTCTGCTTGCACTTTTTTTTTATTCAAACGTGAGATTGGTGTGTTGTGTGTGTTTTTTTTTATGTGTGTGTGTGTATAATATATATATATATATATATATATATATATATATATATATATATATATATATATATATATATATATATATATATATATATATAAAATATATATATATATATATATATATATATATATATATATATATATATATATATTATATATATATATATAAAATAAAATAAATAAATAAATTGTTATTATTATATATATATAATATATATATATATATATATATATATATATATATATACACATACATACATACATACATACATACACCAATCCCACGTTTGAATTAAAAAAAGTGCAAGCAGAGAGACAGTCAAAATAAGGTCTTTAAACCAGAAATGTCAATCTAAAAACCATCAATGTTTGTGGTATGGGGAAAGACTTAATTCGTTAATGGTGAATTAAACAACGTAGGAAAAGTAATTAATGAATTGTGAAACTAATTGCATCTAAATTTCAATAGGTTGCATCACTAACACAAATCTTTTACAAATCAGCAAATCTCATAAAAACACATTTGTCTTCCAGACATTTCTGAAAGCTTACGAATGTTTAGATATTTCTTCTATCATTCCTTTTCTGGTTCCTATGGAGCAAAACCTGTAAATGATGTAAATGCCGTAACTTGGGTTTCATATTCGGGCGAAATTTAGCAAAATGAAATATTTCGCCCTCCAACCGATTCAAACATTTCTAAGCCACTTCGGCAAAAGAAGAAAAGAAAAAAAATTAGCTGCACATGTACCCTATGCAATTTGCCTCAATAATGTTCATGTTTCGCAAGTTGCAGTAGCAGTAGAAAAGGCTCCTGATGAATTTATATGCAAAGTTTAACATTATGGATGAAGTTAGATAGACAAACTGATTCTTACACACATGTTCGAGTTTGTGTATTTGTGGGTGTTATCCAAATCTGTAAAGTACCGAAAAAACAACCAAAAACAAAAACACTTTTTAATGGTTATATTGGAATATTATCCAAAATTCTGCAGTACAGAGAGAATAATCAAATATAAAAACACTCTTTAATGCTTATATTTATAATATAATGCAAATCTCCGCCGTACAAACAATTTAGAAAAAAATAAAAAAATCCTTTTAGTGGTTACAAATTCTCTCTGACTGATTCTAACGTAACTCGAATTAGTGGAAAATACCACAATTCCGATCAGCCTCAGAATTCCTTTGGGGGTCTGTCTCCACGGAGCTGTTCTTCAGTCCCCGAATCCGTGAATGATCGAGAAAGTCTTTTCTGCCGTCAAGTTGAAGGCAAATTCTTCGACGTCAGACAAATACCCCCGAGGCAAAAGATCATCTGTTATATGTTCGCTTCCACTCATAATGGTTCTCTTCCCTACATTAAAACGCATTGTGAAGACATGAAAATGAGTGTGCTGATTGACAGAAGAGCGCTATGCCTCAACATACGTTGCAATGTTTGCCATCCTGGGTTAATGCGATACATAAATTGGAAAAAATAAAGCATTCTTTGCTTATCAAATTCTGAATGCCTTAACCGCATTCCTTGACTCTTATGCCAGTGCTTTTTTTTTTTTTTTTTAAACCACTGCAACATTTCTTCTTGCATTCATCGCTTCCTTTTCCATCACCATGTTCTGTTCTTGTACAAAACCAATTCGTAAAGCAATCGATCCTTCGTAACATCAGAAGAATCATGTCAGTGGAAATAACGTTAATCGAATAGTTAAAAAAAAAAAAAAAAAAAAAATTCCTATAGAAAACGGGCTTCAAAATAAAATAATTAAGAGAAATGTAATCACACGATGCACAGCAAACAAATTCCAGACTTAGAGAGAGAGAGAGAGAGAGAGAGAGAGAGAGAGAGAGAGAGGAGAGAGAGAGAGAGTAGGCATATCCGAGATCGTGAAAGGAAGACGACACTGAATAGAGGAGATTGGGACAAGGAGGGGGAAGGAAAGATAATGGAGAAGTTGTCAGCCCAAGGAAAGACTCGTAGCTGATAGTGTTAGTTGGGCGGCAGGAGCTGGGTGGGGAATGGGTGGGTGGGTGGGTGGGGAGGGAGGGGGGGGAGGGGGGGGGAGAGTTCACAGGTATAAGTAAGGACCCCCAACCCTCTCGACATATGCCTATGTTAAAAACATCTAAAAGGATTCAACCCATCTACACAGTGCATGGAATAAGGCAATTGGAAATGGTGATATGAAATATGTATGTATGTATATATAAATATGTACATTCCCTTGCACACCCAAGCACGTGTGCATGCGGCGACACTAAAAGGCGAAATTTCTTCCCGGGTGCCTTCTGCGAAAGCCTTAACATATCACCAGCAGCGCCCCAGATGCGAAAGAAACGGACAATTGCCAAAAATCACGGGAATAAACAAAAGGCAGCCCCAGTCGGCGGTGTCCTTTAGTATTTGGAAGAACCAGAAGAGCGTGGCTGCTGCACCACAGAGGTGGTGCTTTCGCCCCCCAAAAACGCGACAGAAACAAAAATTGGGAGATCTGGCCGCGAAAAAATATGAATTCTCTAAGAGTTCCAAACCAGCGCCTCTCCTTTTGGGATGCAACCGGGAACCGGGTCCTAACGAACGATGCGGGTTTTTGCGGCAATCCTCCTCAGACATCACACAGCAGTCACGCTGCCACCTACCTAACCGGGAATCGCTGCTGCTGCTGCTGCTGCTGTTCTCAAATTCCTATCAGTTACGCCCGAGATGTCTTCGCCCCTGACAGGTTCCTACAGTAAAAGTTCACACGTGCGCCCTGTTTAGACCAACATCACCTCGGTTTCCTAACCAGAGTTTATTATTTCTATTCTCGCCTTTGTTTCATCACTATATATTTCCATGCATTTGTACCCAATTCTTCCTCTGTACATCAAGAAAGAGTTTTTTTTTTCCGTTTTGTGAACAGCCCTCGAAATACCTCTCTCTTCTTTTATGGAATCGCCTGGAATTGAAAATATTCCAGAGAAATACCATCATTACAAACCTGGACTGTTATATATCAAAGGCAATTCCAAATGACACACTTTCACGTACAAGCAATGAAAGCGAGGCTTCTCAGCAAAGTTGCTATTGTAAGAGCTACAGAGCCGACTTATTTATTATGTAACATCTGTGTGGTCTTATTTCTGACCCCGGCATTTCTATAAATATACACTGTGTTGTTCCACTACACTGATGTCTGAACAAATAAATTCTGCCGTGGAACAATAAAATGGGTCATAAAAACAGAAATAAAAATTTATGAAGAAAGAGCACTCAGAGTAACAAGATTTATGTCTTCGGTAAATAACAGGATTCCTCAATTCTGACACAGCTTAATTGTATACAGACAGCATCTTGCTGTCATGTTTAGCAAATTATCTAATATCTAACTGACTATAAAAAAAGTTTTTATTTTCTACTGTATAAAACCTCTTAATATTTTTTATCACCCTCTTTAACACAGAAAATTTTTGACCACCATATAATTCATTATCAAATTTGAATCCCTTAATTATATTATCTATAATAAAAAACTCATTTATCTCGCTTTCGTTATTGCTGCACTGAACCGATTTTCTGAAATACAGCAGAGAGCATTCCCAAATTACCTTGGGGACGGTATTTAAAGATTAAAAGGAATCTAAGAAAGTCCTTCGTCGGGAGCAAATCTCTCATACTACTAGTACAACAAGTTCTTCACAGTTTGCAAATCTCTTCTACCACGTCTTAAAATATACGAAAACCAGCAAACATTTAATTGCGTCCACAACAATACAGAGCATGTAAAAGTCGCAAAATGTTTAGTGCTAGAGAATCAATCAGCAGTTTCAACAAACAATATCGAAGCCGCTTCAGAATCGACCACACATCGTTTAAAGAGAAGATGCAGTTATTGTAAAACACTAAGTAAGAGTTGGAGTCTTGAACGAGACACAACAAAGAGAGTACGTTTGAAAATGTTTGCCTGAACAAATCTACACTCGTTAAGAGGATCCGAGAATCACCGACAACCGACCAGAGAACTATTTCAACTCTACTTATGAGATTAAATACAGGGCAGGAACCACCCAAGAATAAATGAATTGCTTTCTTACAATCTTTTATATATATATGTGTATATATATATATATACATACATATATTACATACACACACACACATAGAAAACATAAAAACATCAAGTAAGGATTTTATCATTTTACCAAAGGACAACTTTGGGCACGACAAACATTAAATGAATGAAGTTTGAGTAAAATTTGAAGGTATCTGCGAATTTACAAGTGTTTAAGAATCCAATATGGTGTCTGCGCCTGGAATCTAATCACATTTCCGATCATAAACTATCATGAAATTACATAAATTAGAATTAACAATAATCAACAGTGAGGGAAATTATCAACAGGAGGAAACATTTTACCATGCATTCAGAAAACAACAAATACTATCAAGGTCCTTCTCCTTAATAATTAACTGCTTTAAATGTTATTCCTCACAAAGTCTTTGGTCTCTAGTTATCTGCTACTTAAATACAACTTCAGATCTTTGGTCATCTGCTCCACTTCCCACAATTATGGGATAGTAGAAGTTATGGAAGTGTTTTGGGTGGGAGGGAGGAAGGAGATGAAATAAGTAAGTTAATGTGTCTTAATTTCTTTCTTTTCAAGAGGACTTCATTTTCCTAATACTACAAAAACAGGATTCATATTCAAGCATCATACCTTACTAACTGATTTCTAATTCCTTTCGCGATAGAACTGGGTAAAATATTAGTAAGGCAAACCTGCTAAAGCACAGGCAACCCTTCTTTAAGTAAAACAGAACTGCTACGCATAAAAACTTCTTAATACATTGTTGATAAATAAAAGAAAGACAAACCAAAGTGGAATTTAAAAAACACAAATAGTAGAATTACAACAAACACAAATAAGAAATTCTTAGTGGTTCTTTAAAACCTTCCCAATTTTACGCTCCAGGAGAGTTCCTCGAGTTACCGTATCCCATACCAGATCCTGTGAACTTTTGGAAAATAGGTGGCCAGTTACCGAACCCAGGCCCCCCCCCCCCCCCCCCCCCCCCCCCCCACCCCCCCCCCCCCCCCCCCCCCCCCTCCTCTCCCCTCCCACGACACACACAATAACAACAACAACAATACAAACGCCTATTTGATAGAATAGGCTTGAATATAGTTTCGTAACATCATTTGTGGAAAAATCTCTGCACAATTCGCTTAAAAACGCTACATTTCTTGGAAAAAATTATACCAGTAATATTGAAGCTTTACTTTGGCGACGTGGCTGACAAGACAAATTAGATATTAGTAAAATTTCAAGTAAACAACGTCTATAAATTTAACAATAACACCTCTTATAACTCGATAATAAAAGTTTTTTTTTTTCTTCCTTTAAAATTTGGCTTCTTTGGAATATGTAAAGATAAAGGAATTTATTTTAACCTTATCATCAAAACCTAGTTGTTGCCGAATATAACGACAGCATATTTCGTTGGAGCCCAGAACTTGCGTTTTCAGTGAATAACTATACAGTGAAATATTTACCTGCTGAAGTTATCAATTCGTGCTCCGACGTAACAGAGTCATTTTCGATTATAAGTGAGTGTTATATGTCTGTTTGTTTGTATGGTGTTTTGAAGTTTTATGGAACCAGTGGATATTCAGCAAATTGGACCAACGGCTTTACGTGACTTCCCAACCACGTCGAGTGTGAACTGCTTATCACCAGAAATACACATATCTGACCCCTCAATGGAATGCCCGAGAATCGAACTCGCGGCCTGCGAGGTTGCAGTCCAAGACCAAACCGACCACGCCACTGAGGCACTTGAGAATTATATGTCAAACACCCGAGGTCTGAGGCATACAAACACCCGTTTCAACTGTTTCCATTAGTTTAGGGTAAACATTAACAAATATGTGTATCATTTAAACTGTTCCCATAAGTCTTCGATACACACACACACACACACACACGCTCACACACAAACTGCAATACTTGAAACTATTTCATTAGGTCTAATGGGAAAAATTGACAAAAACGTCCATTATCTTTACTATTCCCATAGGTCTCGGGCAGACAACAGAAATGTGTATTATCTACGTCCATTATGTTAACTATTTCCATAGTCTCGGGCAGACAAAAACAAAAATATGTATTATCTACGTCCATTGTCTCAACTATTCCCATAGGTCTCGGGCAGACAAAAACAAAAAATATGTATTATCTACGCCCATTGTCTCAACTATTCCCATAGGTCTCGGGCAGACAAAAACAAAAAATATGTATTATCTACGTCCATTGTCTCAACTATTTCCATAGGTCTCGGGCAGACAAAAAAAAAAAAAAAGTGTGTTTTATCTGAACTATCTTCTCGAAGATCTTAGCCAGATATGGCTAGGACAAAGTGGGTTGTCAAACGCATTTGGAAACACCGTTAGGTAGTGTTTCTGTAGTATAGCGGTACGTGTGCTCTACTGCCAATTTATACTTTATATTCCCCACATATCTTCCAGCGACTTATATGTTATATTCCCCACGTATCTCCCAGTGGCTTCACATCTTTGGATTTTCGATGCCGTTCGGTGGGAATCCCGTAGGGGATGTTGCTGAAGCAATTCTCTGACAACTTTTGCATAATGAATGGAAGCGCTGCCCGGCGCTCTATCCAGTCAAATGGAAATGGCTGGAGCGATAGCCTCTCCTGCACTGGTGTTGGAAATTGTTGATAAATGTTTGCTTTACCTTTCAATACATGAAGATTTTCGTTATACATTGATTTGGATGTGTTGGAAAAGCCACAAGTACGTCAACATATTATTATTATGAAAATGTTGCTAATGGATGACATTTAGATAAAAAAAAACTTCAAAATAATGCAAATAGAAAGTGTTATTTCTGTGCTCCAACGAAATATTAAAAAGTTAACTACGGCAACAAGTAGGTCCGATTGCTAAAAGCCATAATAAATAACCCTTTATGCCAATATTAAAAAAAAAAAAGGAAAAGAAAACATGGCTTCAAGGTTTGCACATTAGAGACAAGATGTAACCTATAAATAAGACTCTTCTTCAAGTGCAAACTTCCACTTCTTAACACTTGACCAGCTCAAAATCAACATGTTCCTTCTACTACTTAAGACACTAATACTATCTAAACATAAATTTCCACTCTATGCCTTCCTTCTGCATCCTAATACATTGGTTCCTGTCTTATGCTGCCAAAGTTCTTGAACGTTATCTCGTCCCGTTTTCACCATTCGTTAAGTCCAAATCTTCCGACTTGTGTATAGAAATGTTGACTTAGTGTATAGAAAAGTGACTTGACTTAATGTATAGTAGAAATTCAACTTGAATTAGTGTATAAAAATGTGACTTGACTTAATGTATAGAAATGTAACTTAGTGCATAGAAATGTGACCTGACTTAATGTAAAGTAGAAATACTATGTGACTTTACTTAGTGTATAGAAATGTGACTCGACTTAATGTACAGTAGAAATGCGACTTGACTTAACGTATAGAAATGTAACTTGACTTAGTGTATAGAAATGTGACTTGACTTAATGTATAGAAATGTGACTTGATTTAGTGTATAGAAATGTAACTTGACTTAGTGTATAGAAATGTGACTGGACTTAGTGTATAGGCATGTGACTTGATTTAGTGTATAGAAGTGTGATTTTCTTAGTGTATATAAATGTAACTTGACTCAGTTTATAGACATGTGACTTGATGTAGAGTATAGACATGTGACCTGACTCAGTAATCACACACTTGACCTTAACTTTGGATAATTCCCCTGATTCTCTCAGTACATTCGCCTGGAAAATGCATGTGACTCTAACCGAACATCTTCCTATCATGTGAAATGAAACTCACTTAACGGAAGCTATCACAAGAACTTCAATTTATTGAATTACACACCCATCCCGTCACAGATATAGAATCAAGTGAATGTGAGCATTTGTTTATTTTAAACCATGATGTAAAATAAAACTTATAAAGGCTTGTGGTGGGCAGCATTTCAAAAGTAACTGAGAGACGATTGAAATGACCAAAGAGGCATTTTATTCAACACATTAGCGTTAATTATTTACAAAACCTTTTCGCTTCTAAAAACGGTATTTTGAAACATCTAGATTTTGCGCTCGTTGGCAACATTGCGAATACCAAACAGTCTTGATAGTTAATGCTTATACTCTATTGGACGATAATAACAAGAAGGGTAAATAATAAAAAAACAGCGTTGCTACTTGACTTTCCAGCAAATTACACAACAATAATAACAAAAAACAAAAAAATTCCAGGACTTCAATAAAGTCACTAACCCATCAGCCCCGTTTATTTCCATGACCGTACCAAGACATAAAACTGGAATCCTTTTACGCCCCCCATCATATTTAGGAGAGGCTCAGTCATGCTATATATAACATTGCGAAATGGCTGGTCGGATTGCCTTCCCATTTCCTAGGTACTTTCTCATCATTCCATATAAAAAGAAGAAAAAAAAATGGAGGCAGAGGAAGTCGTCCGATGTATTTTATAATGCCTTTCTTGTAAATTAGACTCCCTTTTTTTTCTTTTAGATAGGGTGGTTTTCAGATTGTTACCTTTCAAGTTCTTAGCAAGTTGCAAGATGGAGTTGTAGCCTCATGTCTTTATTGTTCTATTTACTCCGACAAACAGCGGGAAGACCCTCAGTAAAGAAGTAGATACCTAATGTTAGAGAGAGAGAGAGAGAGAGAGAGAGAGAGAGAGAGAGAGAGAGAGAATTATGTCCCTGTTTTCAAAAAGGAACAGATTCAATTACGTCCTAAAACCACCTAATATTTAAAAAATACAAAACCCCTGAGCCATTAACTTAACGCTTTCAGTCAGAGAGGAAGAAGACACTTTGTCTAACGACATCTTGTTAATACCAACACCAAAATGAGGTTTGCATGAGATCGGACGATGATATTTAGAAGTCCTGGAGTATACCAGGGGAGTCTAGCAATTTTGAGACACGTTTAATTGTTGAGCATGAAGTAACCGTTTTAAACTGAATAAGGAAAAGATGCTGAAATACTTCTTGTAGATGTCTCGCTAAATTTCCTTACATTTTTAGATACTTTCCTTTCTGACATCTCGACCCCCCCCCCCCCCCCCCCCCCCCCACACACACACACACACACACACACACAAAATCGATTCTACATAAACAAGAAGTGGGTTTTAACCCTGCCATTAAGGAGGCAATATTATATGGCATTTCTCCTACGAAAGTAATCGAATCGTTATATAATATGAATAAAATCATAGTCAATGCAACTTTTTCTTAAATTTTCAACGACATTTAGACCAACAATATATCCTCCCACTGAACAGCAAATTCAAGAAACAAAAATAATTTATAACATTACGAAGTCCATCACCTCCTTGCAAGGTGAACTCGAATGCCCCCCTACTCCCAACAATCCCCTCCCCTGAAAGCTATCTTTAACAGTGTTTATCAGAGACCTGATATCGCTTCGCCAAATATTATCTTTCTGACCGATCGGCCGACCAAATTCCTGTTTATTTTCGCGGCCGAGGCGAGACAGAAGTTCCTAGTGGCGAATATTCATCTGCACGTTTCAGAGCATCTATGCGCCAAATTCACTGGCTAAAATTCCCACCGGTCACTAGCGGGGACACGAATTAGTCGCTGGCTAAAATTCCCATCGGTCACTAGCAGGGACACGAATTAGTCGCTGGCTAAAATTCCCACCGGTCACTAGCGGGGACATAAATTAGTCGCTGGCTAAAATTCCCATCGGTCACTAGCAGGGACACGAATTAGTCGCTGGCTAAAATTCCCACCGGTCACTAGCGGGGACATAAATTAGTCGCTGGCTAAATTCCCATCGGTCACTAGCATGGGACACGAATTAGTCGCTGGCTAAAATTCACCCACCACCCTAGCGGGGACATAAATTAGTCGCTGGCTAAAATTCCCATCGGTCACTAGCGGGGACATAAATTAGTCTCTGGCTAAAATTCCCACCGGTCACTAGCGGGGACATAAATTAGTCTCTGGCTAAAATTCCCATCGGTCACTAGCGGGGACATAAATTAGTCTCTGGCTAAAATTCCCATCGGTCACTAGCGGGGACATAAATTAGTCGCTGGCTAAAATTCCCATCGGTCACTAGCGGGGACATAAATTAGTCTCTGGCTAAAATTCCCACCGGTCACTAGCGGGGACATAAATTAGTCGCTGGCTAAAATTCCCATCGGTCACTAGCGGGGACATAAATTAGTCTCTGGCTAAAATTCCCACCGGTCACTAGCGGGGACATATAAATTACCTTCGATAAAGTCTTTGTCGGTTAATTTGTAAAAAACTGTTTATCTTCAGTTTACTGTAAACAGCTCCTAATAACATAATATGATTTACTAAAACGTTTAACAAGGAAGGTGCAGTTCATGAACACTGATACATAAGCATATATATATTAATTTTGAGTTTGCTGGATAAAGATACTTATTCAAGGAAACTAAGATACATCAGAGAGAGAGAGAGAGAGAGAGAGAGAGAGAGAGAGAGAGAGAGAGAGAGAGAGAGAGAGAGAGAGATTTACTATATCAATATATTTCGTTCCCCAAGAAGAAACGAGAGAGAGAGAGAGAGAGAGAGATTTACTATATCACTATATTTCGTTCCCTAAGAAGAAACGAGAGAGAGAGAGAGAGAGAGGAGAGAGAGAGAGAGAGAGAGAGAGAGAGAGAGAGAACAACGCACGGATGCCGACCAACTCTGATGAAACGAAACCTACATATCACGATTAATAAAAGGAAGCCCAGGACGAGCTGCCTCTCTATGGAGACTTATCCTACAGATGATAAAGAGTTCCTCAGCCACCGCCAATAAGCCTTTACTCATTACTGATGCTTTGCATTCAATGTTTATCTCGTATATGACAAGAATTGGTTCAAGTTCCGAATTCGACACGGAATGTGAAGCTTATGACAGGATGATATTATAAGACTATTTTTACCTTTCCAACTCACGTGATCTTACGAACAAACGAACGGGCACATAAGTACACACACCCACACACCTATACATCTACACCTATGTGTACATATACCTGTGCATATATATAATATACATGTGTGTATTTGTGTACGTAAGTATAACAGATACAATAATTACATAGTGTGTTTTCCAATATGAATATTAACTTAAATCTGTTAAACATTTTTTTACCACTAATACAGAACTTCAAATTTTAAAAATACTACACCATTACGAACATAAGGGAACTTACCTTAAAACCGTCTGGTATAAGACCAACGAAAATGTACACCCAATAAACACCGAACCAGTCTTACCTGAAAAGGAAAGAGTAATGTATAAGAGAACAATTCGTGAAAATGAAAAACTATTACTCTAAATTATAAACAAATAAAATAAATGGAAATACAATAATACGTCAATAACAACTATAGTGACAGCATTACACTAAACGATAAAGATAATTTGAAAATACAATAATACTTCAATGGCATCTTTTGAAAAAGATTATAATTGCACAGTAGTATATGTGAGTAAGTATATTCGAACAAATATAATTATACAAATAATATATATCTTTACATAATTTTATATGAAATTCTTTTTACATTTATCTATCTTTAGTTCTCTTTTTAAATTTATTACG
This sequence comes from Macrobrachium nipponense, assembly GCF_015104395.2. Lineage (NCBI taxonomy): Eukaryota > Metazoa > Arthropoda > Malacostraca > Decapoda > Palaemonidae > Macrobrachium > Macrobrachium nipponense. The sequence goes on from NC_061102.1 coordinate 15,752,412, forward strand.
CCGCCAATAACTTGAATAACAGACACTATCAATCATTCTTGAAACAACATTGCAACAAGCTACTACTTACTCTGATCAATCTTTAGTTTTCTATTTAAATTTATTACTACGCCGTGAATAACTTGAATAATAGAGGCAATCAATCAATCTTGAAACAACATTACAAAAAAAACTACTTCTTACACTTATCTATCTTTAGTTGGCTTTTTAAAATTTATTACGTCGTCAATAACTTGAATAACAGACACAATCAACTACTTCTTACACACTTATCTATCTTTAGTTTTCTATTTAAATTTATCACGACGTCAATAACTTGAATAACAGACACAACCAATTAATCTTGAAACATCATTACACCAAAGTATGAATTAAAAAAAAACTAAATAGAAATGCGTCAAAAACTGGAGGATGTACTACTACATTACTCCAACGGCAGTAACAGCATTCCGTGACGGACAGACAGGTGCCACAAATTACAGCCCGATTCTTATTGTCCCTTGTAATCGTCACCAGCGGACCTGCCTGCGATACTTCCAGTGGAGTGACAGGACCGATACCGGAGAAAACAGCGATGTGTCTCCCAATACACTTCTCCAATACTGCGCTCTTCAGATGTTCCCAAATGGCTTACAATCGAACTGTCATAATTTCATTCCCAATTAAACACGCGGGCGCGCGAATGCTAAATATACATATACGTACGTACGCGTTTGTGTATGCATCATGATTTTTATATATATATATGTATATATATATATATATATATATATATATATGCATATGATATATATATACATATATATATTATATATATATATATATATATATATATATAATATATATATATATATATATTATATATATATATATATATATTATATATATATATATATATATATATGAGTGTGGACATAATATAGGGAACAGTGAATCTAATGAATGACAAATGCTTGAAAATGTGAAGAATTGTGTGGACATAATATAAGGAAACAGTGAATGTAATGAATGACAAATGCTTGAAAATGTGAAAGATTAACAGAAAATCACTAGGAAAGATCCACTACAAAATGGGATATAAGTGATATATAGAGTCATTCATTGATAACGATACTTACATTGCCAGACAATGAATTTTTCTTAAAAACTGAATTTTTCTCATATAAGAAACACCTTAAAAACATTGGTGAAAAAGGTTAAAAATAATTCAACATCAAAAAACAAATACCTTATAAAAATACTTTAAAAACGATTAAAAAACGAAAAAAAAAACAAATACTTTGTACCTTAAAAACAATAGTGAAAAAATTAGCAAAATACCTTAATTAAAACGCTTAAAAAAGTTAGTTACCTTAAACCTTAAAAACAACAGTGAAAAAAGTTTTAAAATATCTTAGGAACCCTAAAAACAAAATACATTATACCTTAAAAACAATAGTGAAAAAATAAAAAAAATAAAAAAATAAAAA
>NC_061102.1:15763880-15776380 GCF_015104395.2 Macrobrachium nipponense
TGAAATCACAGTTTTTCCTGCAAAACAACAAGTCAATTTGCAAAACGATCAGAACAAGGGCCTTTTTCCAAAATGACGCATGTCCGGCCGGTTTACAAACAGACCGGCAAATTGACTTTATGAAAAGGTATCACTGTTGAGGGGACGAAAAAAGGCGTGAAAAGAAAATAAAAAAAAGCAGTTGAAAATAATGAGTAAGGCTGGAGTTTGATTTTTTTTGTATGCAAAAGCATGCGTGAAATGAAGCATAAGCATGTGTACCAAAAAGCCACAGCGCAGCTATGCAGTCATGTATAAGCAGTAGTAGTTAGTGTTGTCAAAACAGCGCATATATTGTTCTACAGCCTAGATTATTTAAATAAGTGTTTTGAAAACAGCGCATGTGTTGTTCTGGAAAAGAAAAACAAAATCCGTATTACTGGTAATTAAGTGAAAAGAAAGGATTTACATAACCGAATTAGTTGTTTGTTATACAACAACGAATACATTGATATGGTAATCAAAATCGTATAAAAAAAACACATGAGTAAGCTATTCGATCTTGGTCGTGGAATTGTATGGGAGTGAAATAAACTTAGAATAAAAAAAATATTTTTGACAATGGCATAACAGAACCAATAAAAGAAATATAGACAGACTTCAGTGCGAAATGCTTTTTGTCAATACGGAAGATTAAGAGATTCCAAAGGAATGAGTAATAATCATCTTCTTCCTAGCTTAAACCCATTTTTATATGGGGTCGCCATTGCGAATGAGTCGTCTCCATCGATTTCTGTCTTGTGCCTCGTTCTCATTTATACCTTTCAATTCCATATCTTCCCCTACACAATCACGCCATCTCTTTCTTGGTCTTCCCTTCTTCCTTCTACCCTGCACTTCCATTTCCATCGTATGTCTTCCAACATGACGTTCCTCCCTTCGTAACAGGTGTCCAATACCATCGAAGCCTTCCTTCCTGTATTTTCTTCGATATTTCAGCAATGAGTAATAATATAGTTTATATTTTCATTACATAGCAGTAGTGACTGTAGTTGTAGAAGTCGTATCGCCAACCCTCCTACAGTGAAACTACATATCCGGTAAGGGGTGGTTGCCTGTCCTAATAAAAGTTTACCTGTACATTTACGAAAGTTTGGTAAGAAAAACTATCAATATACCAGACGAAATCCCACCACTGACAAAATTTGAGACCTACCCCATTCAGTACCTAACCGAAGAATTAAATTCCACAATTATATGGCAAACCGCTAAGGAAATTATAACAAACACGTATTTCTACTGGCATAATTTCATCTCTTTCCTGATAAGAAGTCTTGGGAAACGGCTAGTTTGCACATATACAATAGACAACGATCCAATCTATAAAAGTTCGACAGAAAAAGCTTAAAAACAGCTCTCTTACACATCAAGGCCTCTGGAAGCCAGAGAGAGGACAATACTCCCGTGATGGAAGAATACGAGAGTAATTAAAAGTTCGGCGTAAAATACGGTTTCTCGAATCCTTGTAGGACTTCCTTACTCATTCACTTCAGTATACTGTCGCCGTCAGGAGAGTGATGGGGAAATAAACAAAGTATAAGAAAGTATTTAGAATACTTACATGCAGTGACAGGAAAGTGATGGGGAAATAAACAAAGAAATGGGAAAGTATTTAGAATACTTTCAAGTTGTGACACTGTTGAAAAAATAACAGAAATGTAGGAGGGAGAGGATGAAAATAATAACTGCCTGGAGTTAATTTCAGTTAAGAATAGATTACAGGACTTGTTCTTTCAATTTCTACTCTTCCTGATATTCAATATTTAGGAGCTGGCATCCAATGGTTACAACATAATGATGAAAACCTGCCTGATTCAAGCAAATCAAGCATGCGAATCTGAAGAGAGAGAGAGAGAGAGAGAGAGAGAGAGAGAGAGAGAGAGAGAGAGAGAGAGAGAGAGGTGTATGCCTGGCAATAAACACCAACGCATATCGTTAACTGACAGTAGACGATGCAAACTATAACTCACACGACATAAAACGACGTTACAATGCATAGATACTCAAAGAAAAGAAAAACCAAAGAGAGTGCATCATTACAGCCTCTAACGAAACTCACACTGAGGTGTGGGGAAAAAAAAACCACAAAAGGGCACCGAGTCCCGCATAAAGAGCACCAGGAGAAAGACGAATAACAAGAACAAGTGTCAGTCAAATAATGCGCAGATGAGCCCCAGTAGTAGCGGCAGCAGTAGTAGTAGTAAGCAAGCCTCTGTATCGGCTCCCCTAACCTCCTCCTCCTGACCCCGGAGAAGCGTGGCCACGCGTGGGAGGCAGAGCGCTGGAGAGCAGCAGCTCTTTTACAGCATTTGATCCAAAGTTTACCCTCCCTTTAACTTTGGCTAACGATATTTACACCTAAGTTAGTCGCCAAGATGTTCCTTTGTTAAGCTTCAACCCGATCTTTCCCTGATCTGCCATTCTGGTTTCTTTTCACCGAAGAGCTTTTCTGTTTTCGTTTTTCTTTCGATAACCTTTTGTTTTCCAGAAAAAAAAGGAAGGGGCTGACGAAAGACTTAACGAACTGGAAAATAAACACCCCAGATAATCTATTTGCGGTGCTCAGTTTTTCGTGTATAATTGGAGACGGAAAAAGACGAAGTAAATGTGGCCCAACCTCTGAAAGGATGTGACGGAATCGCTCTTTTGACTTGAGAGATGACGGATTACCCTTGTCAATTTAGGATTACCGCGGAGCACAATTACAGGAGAGAATATAGTAACGCCCCCTGACTTTCGGTCAACATCAACTTTGCACGTGCAAGATTGCGCCTCATGGAACGAGATGAGTCATAGTTTCCCTAATCATGAAAACGTGGATGAAAATATAGACAAAATAAGGAAATATACGTTTGGCAGGCTTAGAAGAAAAGGATGTCTTGCAATAGGAAGAATTGTCTAACCATTATTCTTTTCTCCTAGACTTACATTTTGATTCTTTCTGCTAGGCTTACATTTTGATTCATTTAGCTATGCTTACATTTTGATTCTTTGTGCTAGGCTTACATTTTGATTCTTTCTGTAGGCTTACATTTTGATCCTTTCAGCTAGGGTTACATGTATTAGATTTTTCTTCTAGGCTCACATTATCATTCTTTCAACTAGGCTTACATTTTGATTCATTTAGCTAAGCTTACATTTTGATTCTTTCAGCTAGGCTTACATTTTTATTCTTTCTGCTAGACTTACATTTTGACTAAGATATTTTCAATGAATGTTTCGTAATTAAATGAAAAGCTGAACGTGTACAGTCTTGAACCTTTGGAAATCTCGGCTGCGCATTATATAATGTATTAAAATAAAATAAAATCTGTCTCGTTAACAAAGCTCTGCTCTACCCAGACAGGGTAAGAAGGTGTTTACATCCCCATTAAGAATTTTAAACGAGACAAAGTGTGACTAAATGCGGCCTCCAGCCGACGCATCAAAAGAAATGGAGATTATTTATAAAAGGCGAACTTCGTCAACAGATGCAGTTATAACCAGTACAGACCCATTTGTCAATAAAAATATTATTCCTTATATTTAATTGTTGTTCAAGCTTGCACACGTGGCACACACACACACACACAACACACACAGAGAGAGAGAGAGAGAGAGAGAGAGAGAGAGAGAGAGAGAGAGAGATAATAAACATGAAGGAATGACAGCAGAAAAAACAGAGGAACGAGAGAGAGAGAGAGAGAGAGAGAGATAACCTAAAGAGGAAAATGAGAGAGAATAAAACCAGAAAAATAATTCTGAGAGAGAAAGAGAGAGAGAGAGTGAGAGAGAGAGAGAAATAAACCTAAAAAAAGAAAAAAAATGAGACAGAAAGATAATAAAACCAGAAAAATAATCCTGAGAGAGAGAGAGGAGAGAGAGAGGAGAGAGAGAGAGAGAGATGCCGCCAGGACTGTACATTAACATTCCCATAAATCAAACCCCGCTGGGGCCGAAGTGAAGCTGAAACTACCTATTGTTTTCCAGGCCACATCAGAACCCATTACCGCAGTTCCCCGTTTTATCCGAAGATGATATTGTGCGCTTCGTTCGTGGTCGATTTATCTGTCTCTCTCTCTTTCTCTCCCCGTCTGTCTGTCCGTCTACCTGAATTTACTGCTACGGAATCATAAGCGCCTTTGTTTTAGTCTGGATGTCTCTCTCTTCTCTTTTTTTCTCTCCTCAAGCCTAAAGCCAAAGTGACCAGAGTATTAGAACGTGGTAAAGAGCAATGATTGATTAATTAATGGCTACTAAAAACTGGCGTCACAACACCAAATAAACTCCGTGGGCGTTACTACTCGACTGCGGTAACATTTTGGACTTTTAATATATGCGGATTATTTTCAGCGTTCGAGAAACAGTGGTACGTGCCTACGGGGAAATTTTCTTCCTTATATGTATACAGAGCAATACAAAAGGACTTGCGAGTTTGGAAGAAAGAAAAGACCTAGATAATTCAACATAGTTTACTTTAGAGGAGATCTGAAACCACTGAAAGGACCGGTGGTGGCCTGGCCTATATCGTTGCCAGACGCACGATTATGGCTAATCTTAACCTTAAAGAAAATAAAAACTACCGAGGCTAGAGGGCAGCAATTTGGTACTTTGATGACTAGAGGGTGGATGATCAACATACCAATTTACACACCTCTAGCCTCGGTAGGTTTTAAGATCTGAGGGTGGAGAGAAAAGAGTGCGGACGGACTTTTTTTTCACTGAGTTAATAATGGAAACAGAGAGAGAGAGAGAGAGAGAGAGAGAGAGAGAGAGAGAGAGAGAGAGAGAGAGTTAGAGAGAGAGAGGGAGCCGAGAGAGAGAGAGAGAGAGAGAGAGTTAGAGACGAGAGAGAGAGAGAGAGAGAGAGAGAGAGAGAGAGAGAGAGAGAGAGAGAGAAAATTACCATTCTTACAGGGGGGCCTTAAGTGATTTACTAATATGAGTAATAGATGTCGATATGCAAAGAGGCAAGTTCATGCATCACGCCCTTTATAAGGAGAATCGTTTTTCCTCGAAATGTGGAAAGATTTGTTAAAGTAGGGTCGAGCTCACAGAAGAATGAAAGCTACTCAGTTTTCCCTGTAAACCCTCTCTCTCTCTCTCTCACACACACACACACACACATACAAAGGGCGAATTAATAAAAGAACAAATCATTATTCTAAGCGAGAAAAGATAAATGCTCCTCTGGTGATTTCCCAATTTTCATAAAATTTAAGCAACCTCTCCAGGTTAAATTCGTAAGCAAAGTTCGACCAAGATTCAAGTAACACCCAAAAGAAAAGATACATACAAATAACCTATATTTCATTTACTTGACAATTAAACCAACAAACACAAGAGCAACAATCCTTCGCAGTTTGCCATATCATTATCCTTACATACAAACCCCTTAATCCACTGGGTTTATCACGAAAGAAACTCACATATTAAAACCTTGCCAGCAACAGAAATACTCTACATCAATATGCGGTATTAACAAGTAATATCCTATATTAATCATCTATATTCAATGTAAAGTCCTTATGGCAAGGAATATGCCTTTCAACACCAAAACCCACCACTGTCACGTCTGGATTCAGTGAATATCCTCAACACTACCTCGCATGATTTTAATCTAGCCGAAAATGAATTTCGGTGATCGCAGGAGCGAAAATTGAATCCCTTCATGCTATAATTAGCTCCTAAAGGAAGCCAAAACTATGCAAATGCCCAATATTGCTCTAATTACCAATAACTAGTGCTCGATGTGCTACCACACTTATTTTCGAGTGACTCAAATTTGACAGGGCGTCACAACAGAGAGTGGCAGAAACATCCCGCAAAGGTAAGGTGAATAATTATGTAATTCTGTACACCTTCGGTTCTCCAGAACCAACAACACCTCCCCTCTCTGATTAACGATCATTAATTAGTCAGAAGAAAGAGTTGGGTCAAATGCAGCACCTGCAGACCGCTTATAAAGGGAAATAATATGAAATGAGGGAAATATGAAATTGAAACTTGTTTACGAGTATTATATCTGAAGCAAGGAGACTGTGAGTGAGTAAACTATATTCAGAATTAGGTTCCATCTGACAATCTAAGTAATGTAAGAGCATAAATATATGCTATATGGCTGACTTGAACATTAGAAATGTTATAACAACAGACCACGTGAGATTAGTATACTCTCTTAACAAAACATCAACGAAACAAACCATGTACGACTAACTATAATTCCAAAGAGCTTCTAAACATATAAGAGATTATAATGAGACTCGTGAATTTTGAAAGTCCCTATAAAACAGACTATTGTGTCTGATATGGAATGTAAATTACGTAATAACTAAATTACCCAAAAGGAGGAGATGGATATGATAGACCGGGAAACTGCGTGAATAATAGGTAAATGGCCGTAATATGCAGAGATGTATACGATTAACTGATAATAATTACGAATGAATGGAATATTCTATAATAAATGGGAGGGTTAGCTGATACCAAGATATGACTAATTTTGCTCATATTATTTCGTTCTCAATTCTGCAGGTTACACGAACAACGAGATTTTCTTCCTCTAGTCGATGCAATTATCATGAAATTTTCATTTTGAAAAATAAATGCAACAACAATCAATACTGAAGGCAGAAAGTAGTATTCAATGAAATGGCAGAAACATCCACTGACTAAAAATATTAACATAAATAAAGAAATATTAAAAATTTAAATGTTATTTTCTTAAAGAAATGAAACCTAGAAGAAAGCAGAAACAAAAATTCAAAAATTTCTATATATACGATCAAGGCGTAGAACAATATGAAAACAAGTATTGTGAGAAAATCAAATTGTTATTTTCTTAGAGAAATGAAAACTACAAGAAAGGCACAAACAAAAATGCTTAAAAATTCTAAAAAGTGCGACCAGTGCGTAGGACGACTTGAAGACAAATATTCTGAGAAATTCTCCATTGTTGTTTTCTTAAAGAAAAGGAAACGAAAAATATATATCCTGGGAAAGTTAAATTGTTATTTTCTTGAATGAATGAAAAGAAAAAAAATAATCTGAGAAAATTTAATTGTTATTTTCTTGAATAAATGAATAGAAAAAAAACCTCAGCATTTTTTTTTACTTTCTAAAATAAATGAAAAGGAAAAAAATATTCAGAGAAAATTGAAATATTATTTTCTTAAAGCAGTCAAAAGGAAGAAAATATTCAGAGAAAATTTAATTGTAATTTTCTTGATTAATTGAAAGGAAAAAAACTTTTCTGAGAAAATTTAATTGTTATTTTCTTAACGAAATGAAAAGGAAAAAATATTCTGAGAGTTTGTCATTTTCTTAAAGAAATGAAAAGGGCAAAAATATTCTGAGAAAATTTTATTCATTATTTTCTTAAAGAAATAAAAAGGAATAGAAATATTGAGAAATTTGTTTGATAATTTTCTTAGGGAAATCAAAAGGGAAAAAATATGCTGAGAAAGTTTAATTGTTATTTTCTTAGAGAAATGAAATGGAAAAAAAAATATTCTGAGACAATTTTAATTATGATTTTCTTAAAGAAATAAAAAGAGAAAAAATACCCAGAGAAAAATTAATTGTTATTTTCTTATAAGAAATGAAAGAAATGAGAAAAATTAATTGTTATTTTCTTAAAAGAAATGAACACGAAAACAAACACAAATTTTGGAAAAATCTGGAAATGTGCCCAGCGCGTAGGATAGTTGGAAGACAAACGCGGAGAGTTGAATGCCATGATCAGCAGCGTCGGAAGGGTCTTTGAAACAAGCCTTGCATCGAGTGTTGCGCTTTGTTGCTAAATCATCTTAAAAGAGACCTGTCTTTGACGCCTAGAGAAAGGTTTTCACGCTACGACGCCTTTCTCTAGAGAAAACCTATTTATCAAATTCATTTCACTGCCGGTCAGCAGCGGTTTTAAGGGGGGGGGGGGTGTTCTCCCTCCACAAGCTGCTCTTATTGCGAATTGAACATTTTGAACAGTTTTTAGAGAGAGGAGAGTTTGAGAGAGGTTCAAAGCAAAGATTTGGAGAGAGATAACGTTACAGAGAGAGAGAGAGAGGAGAGAGGAGAAGAGGAGAGAAGAGAGAGAGAGAGAGAGAGAGAGAGAGAGAGAGGTTCAAAGCAAATGAGAGAGAGATAACGTCAAAGCAGAGAGAGAGAGAAAGGGGGAAGAGAGAAGAGAGGAGAGAAGAGAGGAGGAGAGAGAGAGAAGAGAGAGGTTCAGCATAGAGAGAGAGATAACGTCAAAGCAGAGAGAGAGAGAGACTCACAAGGTCAAAGCAAAAGAAGAAAAGACAACGTGAGTCGCCTCTCGGTTCTTTGTCATAAGACAACGTTCTTCAAAACAATGAAAACAACGCTTATTCTTATAGGAAATTAAAATAAGGAGAATTTTCTTGAACTAAGCCGCCTCACTACAGTTCTTCGGCTGGGTCAATGGGTGACCTAAGCTGGCACATTCACTTGCTTAATATCTGGGTGACTATGGAACTTAATATTTCCAAACCTCAGGCTTTGACAAAGCCTCTGCCCAAAGGCCTTTGACAATCTTGGCTTTGAATTCCCCTTTCTGGCTTTGTATTCATGAATTCATGTTTTCATAAATTCATATATGCATGAATTCATATTTTCATTATAAGCTGGTAACTATGGAATTTATTCTTACTTATTATTTAAATATCCTTCTTTGCCGCGTTCATTTTTTCTGTACATATGAACAATCTGTTTTGTCCGATTTTATACATCATGTTCACGACAAATTTGGCTTGTTCCATTAGAGCGTGAGTTCAATATGATTAATAATTTATAACAAAAATAATAATAAAACGGGAGCGCAGCCATGACCTCAGCATCGCCTTCCATTCAAAGCATTAGAGAAAGCCATAAACCATTAATGAAACCCAGCATTTCCATTAACATAATTCATAGGAATATACGCCTAATACTTACAGTCAAGGTTTTCAATGTGCCACTATACCATGTTTGACCTAAAATGTCACACACAAATAACCTATGAATTAACTCTTACGATAGAATTCTATTCATACGCTTATTATTATTATTCTCTCTCTCTCTCTCTCTCTCGCTAAGTAATCTTTTGTCTTAAATCCTAGACTTTCACTATGTTTAACAACCGCTTTGCATTTCTGGAGAGAGTAAATACAAACGCAGGTAGTCTTGTAGCTGTAAGACATTTCACTGTTACAAGATTAATCTATCTTAAATATTTGTGGTTCGTGATAATCCGCTTGAGTAAACGCAGGCTAGCGACGGAGAAAAGTTCGAACCGACTCGTATAAGAGGTATATTGGACGACTTCTGTCACGGTCTGCATAACAACACTTGTAGCAGCCCTCTTTCTGGTTGTGATGATTTTCTCCGGCGATTTCAGACGACTAAGGGAGGAAAGAAACGCCTACTTTGGAAGACAACTGATACGATTAAACCAACTGTGGAGACAACTAAAGGAAGTAAACCAACTGTGGAGGACAACTGATGGGAATAAACCAAATGTGGAGACAACTGAAGGAAGTAAACCAACTGTGGAAGACAAACAACTGATGGGAATAAACCAACTGTGGAGACAAATGAAGGAAGAAAACCAACTGTAGAGGACAACTGATAAGAATAAACCAACTGTGGAGACAACTGAAGGAAGTAAACCAACTGTGGAAGAAACAACTGATGGGAATAAACCAACTGTGGAGACACCTGAAGGAAAAAGTCCAAATGCTATCAAACGAGGCCTTTCCAAATGAATGATGACCAGGAGAAACTTCTCCAACATTCTAAGAATAGGAAAAAATGAAAGAACAGATAATAGAATAGATTAAGAAAAACATTACACACGCTCTGAGATTTTTCTGAGTAAGTTATCTAAGTAGACAAAGATTAGAAACTGGGTCGAACCAATTCTCCTGGTGCCACCCTACAACGCACCCACCCCTTTCGGCGAATCTCTAGCCCCTCCCCAGGTTATAATAATTTCAACTGAAGTTAAAAAGGCAACTTAAACAGAGAGCTCAAAGAACAGTGGGCGTTGCAATGGCAGAAGGGCTAAAAATCCCCTGATGACGACAAAAGTCAAGTGACACAGTTTTTTCGACCTGTTACCTACTAGTCAGATTTTTCCTGCATGAAATGGCAATGTAAATCGAAATATAATTGTGCAAGCAAGCAGTGCAAACATCATCTAAAATCCAATTTTCCTATGTGAAAAATTTCCTGTTTTTTTTCTGTAACCGTGGAGAGTTTTCAATCATCCTTGTCAAATATATATCTGTTAAATATGGATTTATTTCTGAACTCTTGGATTTCATTTGGTTCAGAGAAAAGCTTTTCAGTTCACAGAATCAATTCACAGGAAAATTTAGGAAAATAAAGGAACACGTTGTAATAATTATCTGTACTTTCCTTCAAACAAGACAAACTAAAGCATAAACAACTTAAATATTTACTTTGGGAAACGCTTTCCATATGAAATATATATATATATATATATATATATATATATATATATATATATATATATATATATATATATATATATATATATATATATATATATATATATATATATATCGAATTCAGTTATTACCGTAGACTGCAGTCATTGGAAAGGTACTGTCATGGGTTCGAGGACACCTCAGTACCATTCCATTAATCTTTAAATAATTCCCCCTGGTAATTATTCCCCTTCGGAGATATTCCGTAAGTAGCTCGAATTCGATATTAAACGACATTGTTAGCTTAAAGAATGTATATATATATATAATATATATATATGTATATATGTATATATATATGATATATATAGTATATAGTAGTATATAGGTCTATATATATATATATATATCTATATATATATATATATATATATATATATATATATATATATATATATATACAGTATAATCAAATTACGCGATGCACCTTTTAGATTTGTTGAAATACCTATCCAAAATAACAGGTTATAAAGCTGTAAGCGATCAATCAATGTGGCTGTTATGAATTACATACATACATACATACATACATACATACATACATACTACATACATACATACATACATACATACATACATACATATATATATATATAATATATGTATGTATGTATATATATATGAATGTCTTTTTTACTGTAATACAACATTATAATATGAAGATAAAAAGGCCCATAAAACATTATTTTAAAACGTTGCAACCATATATTTTCGAGCACTTCCTTCTGTGCTCCTGATCACTCGTAAAATATGGGCATAGGATGTCTTACAAGAGTATATACACTGCCCACACCTACATATGTTTTTGTATATATACTTTTGTAAGACTTCCTATGTCCAAAGAGCTCGAAATATATGGTTGCAACGTTTAAAATAGTGTTTCATGGGCCCTTTTCATCAATCATATATATATATTTAGATATATATATATATATATATATATTATATAATATATATAAAAGTAAAAGTAAAAAGATCCATATCTCACAATTTCCACACGAAAAGCGACAAATATAGAATCCACTAAAACAAATAAAAAAATGTAAGTCTCATTTATTTCAGTCTCCGTGGGAATGAATACAACAGAGAAAAACTCTCTCTCTCTCTCTCTCTCTCTCTCTCTCTCTCTCTCTCTCTCTCTCTCTCTCTCACACACACACACACACACACGCACACACACACACACACACACACCAAATACTTCGCCCTAATCAACGCCAATGAGCACAGTTAATACATCGTTAGTCTCTAATCTGCATAAGAATATTAGCATGAACCGTCCTTTGAACTAACGGAGTATTAAGAATCTTGGCCTCAGTCGTATTAACATTAATCGTGTCGTCGTCTATTCATTTTTTCGAGCTCAAAAAAAAGAAAGAAAAAAAAACCGGAAACGCACACAAAGCTAAATCGCGTTAATAATCCACCTTTTCCAGAATTTCAAATTGCGTTTTTCAGCGAATAAACGGACCCATTTTAATTCTGAATTAAGCAGCACCCGCTAAAGGACGACGTAAATTAAGAAAAGTTAGAGTTCTAAATAGGGAAGGCTATGCATCCCTACATATTGAAGTGTTACTTTTCTCTCTCTCTCTCTCTCTCTCTCTCTCTCTCTCTCTCTCCACACACATATATATTACATACGTGTATGTATATATACATGTATATATATATATATATATATATATATATATATACTATATACATACATACATACATACCATACGCGCACACACAAACACACACCACACACACACACACACACACACATAATATATATATATATATTATATATATATAATATATATATACTATATATATCCAGCACGGACTTTATTTAAAGGGAAAGCATACATCTGGCTGTCAACAGTGCAACACATTCTTGAACACCTGTACGAACATAAATCTACCTGTCAATCCGTCACTTTTTTTTTTTTTTTTTTTTTTTTTTTTTTTTTTTTTTCTTTTTTTTTT
>NC_061102.1:15786380-15798880 GCF_015104395.2 Macrobrachium nipponense
AGAGAGAGAGAGAGAGAGAGAGAGAGAGAGAGAGAGAGAGACACCTCCAGAGCGTAAACCTTCACGTAGATGATTTTAAAGTTCTAATGAGATGCTAAATCCGTATACCCAATGATAGTTCCTGGTATGTAAGCATATACATACATGCATACATTCCTAAATTTGATACACAATATATAAAATTATGTATATACATACATACATCATACACAGACATGTAAATACATATATACATGCACACATATGCATATGTATACACACAAAACCTTTTTAAATTCTTTAATTCATTCTCAACTTCCTTTTCATTTCAATTCATATTTAGCATTTTTTTTTTAGTGACCATACATCAACCAAAAATCAATTAGGCTCATGAAAACAAGTATATATTCGAAAATATCATAAAAAAGAAACATAAAAGTACAAACAAAACCTATTGAATAAACTGGTCCTCTAAAACGAATAACAAAACGCATTCATCAAGTTGAAAAATACAGAAATAATTTTGTAAATTATAGAGCACAGGCAATAAACATAAACAAGAAATCAAGGTGATCAATATACGGAAATACAAAACAAGAACGCACGGAAGAAGCGCGAATAAAAATGAGACAAAAAAATATAATGGAAACGAAAGAAAGCTTTACCGAGAACGCAGCCTTAGAGGAGGGGGGGTGGGGGGGGGAGGAGGGAGGGGGGCGAGACTCTCGGAGCAAATGAAGACGAATGAGTTCATTCCAGGGTGAGAAATATAACTGTGCCCAGCGAAAGCGGTTGATTGATGTGTGATTTACAGCGAGAAGGATTAACGGGGCAGCTCTGCTTTTGTTTTTAATTTAAATTTCGTTTTATTCTTTTCAATCGTTTACAGTCCTACTCTATTTTCTCTTTTCATTTTTAAAAAAATTACTCTCAGGTCATTGTCGTAAAATGTGACTACTTGACTGGAGTACTACCTTTTTAACATTACTTCCGTGTGTGTGTGTGTGGTGTGTTTGTTTGTTGTTTGTTTGTATGGTGTATTTACGCTGCATGGAACTAGTGGTTATTCAGCAACGGGACCAACGGCTTTACGTGACTTTCGAACCTCGTCGAGAGTGAACTTCTATCACCAGATATATACATCTCTAACGCCTCAATGAAATGTCCGAGAATCGAACTCGCGGTCACCGAGGTGGCAGGTCAAGACCATACCGATCACACCACTGATGCGTTTTGTGTGTGTGTGTGTGTGTGTGTGTGTGTGTGTGTGTGTGTGTGTGTAAATTGAGAAAAAGTAGAAAAATTTGTCATTACATAATATGCCTTTTAGTTTAATTCGATATAGTTTTAAAAAATTTGGTCGGGTTGAAGGTAAGGAAATTCACGTGTGATAAACTGGAGCTAATATATTACATAACGGATTAATTAATGACACAAGACCGAGGAACAGCAAACCTCAGCGAATTCCGAGCTATTTCTTACGAAAATTTTAATACTGCTAAAATCAGGCGTATAGCAATTTAAAATCATTGCACAAATATATAAATCAACGTATCTATCTTTTAGCATGTGAAAGATATGACCTTTTCTTATCCTTTCACCTTTACCACTGAAAGGAGACGAAGAGAGAGAGAGAGAGAGAGAGAGAGAGAAGAGAGAGAGAGAGAGGAGAGAGAGAGAGAGAGAGAGAGAGAGATGGCATTTAATGAACTATATTATTTTATCAAGAGCAAATATCGGAATACTTCACGATGTTTTTTTTTTTTTTTTTTTGGAGAGAGAGAGAGAAACAACAGATGGCAGTTACTGAACTATATTATTTTATCTAAAGCAATAATACGAACAGTTACTTTTATGACATAACTCACATAAAAGTAGTTTAATATTGAATATATCTTATGAAGTATATAGCAAACACCAAAAATGGAAGGGGAATGAAGTCTTTCTTACGGCGAACCTAAAGAGACGATTATGACGCGGACTGGACCCAAGGACTCCCAGGGACATAAATCTCAGAGAGAGATTGGGAAAACGACCAACCTGAAGACCTACAAATCCTGCTCTACCCCCATCAGAGAGAGAGAGAGAGAGAGAGAGAGAGAGAGAGAGAGAGAGAGAGAGACGTTAAGATTTTTACCATTACTATCTCCTATGATTTTTAACATTAACTAACCCTTAACACGTTCAGGGCATCACATTGGGGAGAGAGAGAGAGAGAGAGAGAGAGAGAGAGAGAGAGAGAGAGAGAGAGAGAGAGTCGTGCCATCATAATCTGCCATGAGCTCAGTGCCATGTAGCTTTTGACAGTGCAAACGTGACGTCCGCTAATTAACAACTGCTCTTCATAATTATTATGTTCGCGGGATTGGTTACGCGCTTCTGTGTACGATTTATCAACAGCATCATGAAAAGAACTGAGTTATAAAATTCTAGTAACGAGTTGTAAAATAATCACCGTGTGTTTACTTTTAGTACTTTTTAATTCTCATCTCCTGTGTTATGCACTAATTTTCGCAATTGTCTTGAAAAAAAATTCATTTTACCCCCAGTCCTATTCTCTCTCTCTCTCTCTCTCTCTCTCTCTCTCTCTCTCTCTCTCTCTCTCTCTCTCTCTCTCTCTCTAACCATTTAACTCGTCATTTTTTCCTTTGACCAAGGAATAACTCTTCCGTCCCATCTCTATTCAACTTTTGTCCAATCATCTAAGGTGATCACAAAATTGCGTGACTTCAGCAGAGAGAGAGAGAGAGAGAGAGAGAGAGAGAGAGTAGAAACCACAAAATACTGAGAGGCTGACGGATACAATTCCCGACTGGAGTCCTTCACCCTCCCTCACAACAGAAACTATAGATCCTAATTCAATCAAGCAGTCAACACCCTTCGCTGTTCTTATCACAAAATACTCTCTCTCTCTCTCTCTCTCTCTCTCTCTCTCTCTCTCTCTCTCTCTCTCTCTCTCTCTCAGAAAATAAAGTTGAATGAAAATCTCCTACCTTCACACTTCTATAAAGTATTCCCATACCATATAGGTTTAGCACAATACCTACTACATGATTCTCTCTCTCTCTCTCTCTCTCTCTCTCTCTCTCTCTCTCTCTCTCTCTCTCTCTCAGCAGAAAATAAATTGAATGAAAATTAAAAAATAATTATAGGGCAAAGTACCTTACTAGTTTTTTTTTTAATGGGAAAAAGGTATGGGGGAGTTGGCTCTGGCGATAAGCTAAGGCAATTTTCTATGGGTACTGCACGAAATTATAAGTAAACATAAAAAAAATGGAGCCGAGATCATTTTCGGTCCTTCAAGCCATAGCTGGAAAATGCCTTTGAAGCAGAATTTATTGGATGGTGTATAGATGTATAGCAAAGGCGTAGAATATCAAATTTGAAGACTTTTGAAAAATCTTATAAAAATAAAAATAATAAAATAAAAAATTAAACATTGCATGGATTCAAGATGTATTTTCTATTGTGTTCTTCTCCGGTGTAAAGTAGAATTCCACATTATCCGATCCATATACGGTAAAAATATAATCGTATATTTTGTGCAATATTCGGAATTAGATTTTTGAATGAATGACAGAACACCACGACATAGATGTCAAAGGTTAAAAGCTCTTGTAGAGGCTTATGTAATGTTTCTCTCACTCAAATGTCAGCTACAATACTTATCCACTTATCACACTAATAACTGGTTTAGTATTTTCGAATTCTACTGCAGTATGAAATGTCACATTGAGATCATTCTCGAAATCTTCATACCACTGGTTTTAGTTGCGATTCCAAAGTTTTATGATCAATGAGTGGAATCCCAATTGCAAATGAAATAAACAGAAACAACAACTTTAATAACAAAATTGAATAAAAAAAAAATAGCAAACAAAATCTTTACAAAAGAATCTTGATACCTTCTTGCCCTAAGGGAATTAACCTTAAATCTTAACAAAAGATTCTAGATACCTTCTTGCTCTGAAGGAATTAACCTTTAAAAACCTTGAACACCAAAATACAAGATATAATTCAATAAGAATAAAGTGAAATACGTAAACAAACTGAAATTAAAACCTGAATAATCAGGGCAACCATAAAGGACGTAAATACCATGTATATACGTAAACAGCAAATCCCAACTGCCACTCTTATCGGTTTAAGTCTTGGATCTGCTTCCACGACGGACAGTTCTCTAATTATGTTTTAAACAAACTCGACGCAAAGTCCTATGAATTATGTATCATGCAGCTCCGCCAGAGAGAAGAGAGAGAGAGAGAGAGAGAGAGAGAGAGAGAGAGAGAGAGAGAGAGAGAGAGTGTGTACATACATGTATAAATATATAATATATACGGTATATATATATATATATATATATATATATATATATTATATACACATGTATATATATGTATATATGTAGTGTATTACATAATATATATGTGCATGTATATATATATATATATATATATATATAGATATATGTATATATGTATGTGTATATAAATATAATATATATATGGTGTATATATATATAAACATATATATATATGTACATGTATATATATATATATATATATATATTATATATAGAGAGAGAGAGAGAGAGAGAGAGAGAGAGAGAGAGAGAGAGAGAGAGAGAGAGAAATATGATTTCAGCCGAGGGCTTTTAAGCTGTGGCATAGCCACTAAGGGGTACGCCATTAGTACGGATGGACGGAATTTTTTAAAAGTAATGGAGTCTCCCTACCGTCACATGACTTAGACACAAGGTATCTGTCTCCTAAAATACATAATATCCTTTTAACGTGGCTCTCAAATTTGGATCAATTCTCTGCGGTCTGCGATAATGTATATCGTAAGAGGCTCAACTTCAATCATGTTAGCATCCGCATTTTAGAATGTAAGATAAATTTGATATTGAAACCTATTGTTGGCTTTATATAGAAAGCCATTTGTATATGTTTGTATGATGATTATATACATATATGGTAATATATATATATATATATATTATATATATATATATATATATATAATATATACATTTAATATATATATCTATAATATATATATATATATATATATATATGTGTGTGTGTACGTGTGTTGTGTGTGTGTGTGTGTATATGTTTTTTATATATATTTAATATATATTATATACTATATATTACAATATTTATAATATATATATATATATATATTATAACGGAGATATACAAAAATTACTAAACCTTAAAAGTACCTTACCAAATTTTGTAGTTGTTAAAAATTTTTTCTTTTAAACGTTTTTGAAACGTTTTTATGCACATATTATGATACATGAAGTTCATACACACACACACAACACACACACACACACACACACACACACATATATATATATATACACATATACATATACATATATACGTATAATTATAATCTCAATGAAGTTCTTTCTATCCACAGATTATACGTAACCTATCAAAATATCTCAATGAAAAAAGTCAATGGAAATACAAAGTAAATTGATGACAGAATTTAGCTTAACTCATTTTTATCATAATAGGAAGGAAATGAATCCTAAGTCTGAAAGGCGAAATGAACGAGGCATTCATACAAATTCAATACAACTGTTTATCCGAAATCCGCTTCTAAAGCCTTATATTGAAGGAGAGAGAGAGAGAGAGAGAGAGAGAGAGAGAGAAGAGAGAGAGAGAGAGAGAGAGAGAGAGAGTTATTGTAGCTCTCAAGCATTTATTTTTCCTAAATAATGATATGTCGTACTCAAAATCAATTTCGTTTTTGATGGGGAAATATACATATGCAAATTTATGAACGCCCTGCCTATATCCTATTAAAAAAAATTATTAATACCAGCCGTTTCTGCAACTATAAAAAAGATGATTTATCAAACTGTCTAGAAGAAGTCTTATTACCGTTTCTATAACTTTAGCTTTTTCATCTCCTGTTGCTAGTGATCTGTTGGATAAAATAAAAATGAGTGTGTCCAGTCTCGACTACGTTTATTCTGCGAACAAAAAGCAGCCCGTCTGTATAATTATCCCAATATCCCAATATCATGAAACTTCAGATTTTGTGGGGAGGTTTAATATCTCAGTACTGTAACACTAAGCTAATATCTTATGTGCTAAAAATTTCAGAAATTATAAGTGTTTTAGGGGCTTCTGTCTCATGAATCGCGTTCGTGATTACTAGAAAGGATTTTGGGGAAATTCGTAACAAACAGAGAAAGACTAAAAAGAGCCTGGCTTATGAGTTTAAGTTCATTCTTATTTCTAATCTAATTTTTTTTTCTTTTTTTTTGGGGGGAGCATCATGATAATAAGTGTCCTGTGGGCTTCAGCTTGAATTAGCTTTCGGTAGTCACTTATTTCAACTACCATGTTGCCTATCCGTTTCCCAAGCATCTCTTACGAATATAATATTAACCTCAAACGACATTAAAACCATTATTAACTTATCTAAATCCTATATATATCAGCGATAGCATCTATGTGAAATGATCTTCCAAAACTTTCTGGCTGTTGCAGACATTTACCCTGAGGACTTCGCCAAACTCTCGATCTGAGTCGCAACTTCTGATGTTCAAGAACATCAACTTGCATCAAGAATCCAGTTAAATTAAACATTTACTTTAAACGATTATTTTACTTATTGACTCTTCACGCGTCACCTTTTCATTCTCAGACGCCTCGATTTTCTATGTTGTATTCACGTTTAAAGTCCTGATGAGGTACTGATACACTGTAGTATGTCTTTGAGCAACTACTTCAGATTCTTATGAGACATATCCGCCGTCCAAGCAAGAGCTATTTTCCTCTACTCTGTGAAGACTACCGAAAATAATTTTGATGAGTGTTTTATCAAAGGCTTTCTCTCTCATCTCCAACTTGGATTAACTTCGTTTTTGGATAATGTCGCCTCTCAAGCACTTCTTGCCTATACGTCAACATCATTTCTTAAGCCCTGTTGGGCTCGAGGGGCTTCACATTCTCACAAATAATGTGCTGAAGTTGTTGAGAGTCGTGGGATAACCAGCTTGAACAGTCTTTCTTATATAATATAAAGTTCAATAATAAGTTCCTTTATTCCTCCCTCTGTGTTTCCCGAATCCAACCTGATTTTCAACCAACCTAATAATCAAAATCAATCTCATTTTTTAAAGGGTTCATTTAACATTACTTTATAAGTTCGTTATTACTTCGCACATCTCTTGCAATTAACCCTTTTTTTTTATCTTTGTCTAATATCTCGCTTAAATCTCTCTCTCCTCTCTCTCTTCTCCTCTCTCTTCTCTCTCTCTCTCCGCTCTCTCTCGCTCGCGAGGAGACGACGACGACGACGCGGCCGACTAGCCAGCAGGCATTCCAGCAGGCCGAAGTTAACAAGCCAATCTATCTGAATATATCACTGTTTACCGCAATCAGTTACCTCACTCATATTTATCGGCGACAACAATGGTTTCCGCAGCGGCGCCGATTCTCAGCACAATGGCCGGACCAGATGTGAAAACAGGCTATTCATGGAAAATAGCCGTACACATGAAAACCAGCGTGGGGCAAAATCTGTTTTTTTTTTTTTTTTTTTTTTTTTTTTGTACGGATTACAGAGAGAGAGAGAGAGCAGAGAGAGAGAGAGAGAGAGAGAGAGTCTGCATGGTGTCTTGTATTTGAATCTTTTAGTTTTTATGATTGTTTAAACACTGTCGATATATCAGAACGTTCCTCTCTCTCTCTCTCTCTCTCTTTGTCTCTCTCTCTCTCTCTCTCTCTCTCTCTCTCCTCATCATATATATATATATATACATACATATATATGTATATATATATATATATATATATATATATATATATATATATATATATATATATATATATAGTAGCTATTTATTCTCTACCACCCGTCTTAGTCATGGGTGCCTTTGACAATAAATATATATATATTCACTCATACTCCACCCATCTTGGAATGTACAACCACTCGTTCTCCCTTTGTTCAGTACCATGATCTAATATTCCCCAGCAAGTATCATCGCACCATTTGCTTCGTTTCTTGCACCGATTCCTTTTGTTTTTTTTTTTTTTTTTTTTTTTTTTTTTTTTTTTTTTTTTTTTTTTGTTCTCCTCCGGGAGCGCCGATAACCTCAGCTCACTTATGATGAAGCGTTAATTAAATGGGCGACCACCGATGTGGCGACATCGCTTCTTCTTTTGGTCTGACCTTTCGGGAGGGGGGGGGGGGGGGGTTTGGGGGGGGGGGGTTTCTACCCCCAACCCCCCTCCCCCCACCCGACGAAGCGCCATTTCCTTTCATGTTACTTCATGCGATGCTGAAAAGGTGGCCTATATTTCAGCTTTAACCAAAGTTATACTTTATTACTTACGACGAGGAAAGGAACACGGACGCTAACCCCAACGAGGCTTCCGCCACCCCAAAAATAACCGCCCCCCCCCCCCTCCCGCAACGCCATTCCCACCACCCGCCCCCCACCCACCCCAAACGCTCGCACGCGCGCTCCCAGACTCCGCCGATGATTAATTCTCTTTCCCCGTAACGGAAATCAGCCATCGGTTGTCGTAAGTGTCAGGAGGGTCATCAAATTAAATTAGAAGCGGAGTCATTCTCAAAGAACCACAGCCCAGCACCCCCCCCCCCCCGCCCCAATCCCCCACACCAGGGGGGGAAAAAGGGAAAAAACCACGAGGTGATAACGAAGCTGTCGTCGAAAGCATTTCCGTCTACGTCATTTAAGACGTCGTCATTCTCAAGACCATACAGCTGTGGCCACACTGAATCACATGTCTCTTGGGACGAGAGAGAGAGAGAGAGAGAGAGAGAGAGAGAGAGAGAGAGAGATCACGTCCATATCGATTATCAGTGACTGAGATGCACTAACATGAGGTGAGTCAATGAGGGGAAAACTCATGACACATTCGATGACAAATGAGAGAGAGAATGAGCAGTGAAAACTCACAGATAGATGACTTGTCAAAAACGAAAAAAAAAAACTTTAAAAAATAAATAAAATTCATAACCACTTAATCACCAACTTGTACTATCTCAGAAAGGCCAGCGGTAATTACAGGAATTATTTTAACAATCACTCACTGTAAACTCATGACAAATTCGACGACATGTAAGAAAGTTTATGAGCAATGAAAGCTCAAATAGATGACCTGTCAGTAAAAAATGAAAAAATAACTTTAAACAAGGCGTTATCCGACCTCCCGCTTACTCGGGACGCGTGCAAAATGTGTAAAATTTTCCCCTCACGCGTAAGTTGTAAACATTACATTCCTAAATTTTAACGTAAAATCAACCGTGCTAAAATCTACAGTTAGAGCCTTGTTTCACCAACGAAAATTAAAATAAATATGATATATTTTATTAGAAATAAGTATTATGTGCTGTTAAACATGCACGTTATTTACTTTTTACATTTTCATTCTCATAAATAAATCGTTCGTAACCTCTCCTAAAATTCCTGTATCTTTAACCCAACGCGAAAACACCTTTTTTAGACCTTTTTAGTCTCTTCCACAGAACTTTCCTAACCCCCAACAAGACCAACAACAGCAAGGACAACAACAAAATAGTATGTAGGCTTACTCCCCGAGTAAGCGAAAATGCTAACAATTTAATACGTAACTTGCAATACCTCGGAAAGGCTGGCAGTAAATACAGGGAGTGATCTAATATCAAGGATAGTAAGGTAGTACCTATAAAAACATGCTTTCCATACACGATTTACTGGCAGAAAAGGCACATAATTCATACGTTCGTGTGCCTTACTAAAAATGAGAAAGTAGAGAGTAACTTCACAAACTGTTTTGGTAAATTTGGTTGTGCATCACGAGCTCGGAAACGACCTTTTTCTTCGTCCAGTGAAACGATTCCTTCATCTGGGAACAATCTCCAACTATCAAAAAATAACGAAAGAAGAGATAATTGCCGCTTAGCGCACACGCAACAGCTGCTACGTGGTGGTTAAGACCCCCCCCAGTTCCGAAGGTCTCGGAAAGCCTAAGCTAAACTTAGGGGGGGAAAGACCCCTGGGGTAATGTGAAGTTGTCAGCCAATCGAGAGAATGAAAACAGCAGCAGTTTCCTTTTCATCAAGAAATGATGTCTGACCTACATGGACCTGAAGGTGTTTTTCTGAAAAAGACGGAAATAGTCGACGAAAACGGCCCACAATGACCGTTTGAAGGCACAAAGAAGAAAACGAATAAAAGACATTATTATTATTATTATTATTATTATTATTATTATTATTATTATTATTATTATTAATATCGGAATGTATGGGTACAAATATATTTAAAAACAAAACCTAAATATAGACCCCAGAAATCTGGCAGATTCCCCTAATTATTATTATTATTATTATTATTATTATTATTATTATTATTATTATTATTATTATTCAGGAGATTAACCACACTCAAATGGAAAAAGCCCACATAGGCCTTATTATTATTATTATTATTATTATTATTATTATTATTATTATTATTATTATTATTATTATTATTATTATTATTATTATTATTATTATTATTACCGAGTTCATTTGCAAGAAATTACAAAAGACAACAGGAAATACAGAAAGAAGGAAGAGATCAATTATTAGAACACAAAGATAAATTAGCGCGTTAATAGATAAACAGATAAAAATAGCAATGAATGATTAAATTATTGCATGCACAAAGCGTACGAACAGAGATAAACCCGACTTGTAATTCAAGCTTCCAAAGAATACGGTCTCATTTGCAAGAAATCTCGGAAAATATCAGGAGACACAGACAACAAAAAATGCAAATGAATGATTAAATTATCGGAAGCGCAAAGCGCAAAGAAGAATAAGAGCTAAACCTTCTCATAAACGATTCAAATGGAATCATCACATGCAGATCTACACGTGGAAAGAAGCTGAGAGCTTGAAAAAAAAAAAATAAATAAATAAAAATAAAAAACCAACTCATATCAAAGACGGCCAATGGAAATCGATGGACAGGTTGGCAAAGTCATTGGAAAAGCTTTCGCAGTTCAAAGGGGGAGAATAAAAAAAATAAAAAAAAAAAAAAAAAAAAAAAAAAAAAAAAAAACAAAAAAAAAAAAAAAAAAAAAAAAAAAAAAAAAAGGGGGGGGGGGGGGGGGGAGGTTTCAGCCACAGGGGTGACGTGGTGAGGAAAACTGTCGTCGGGTCCGGAGATCAAAGACAAGTTCATGAATACATCAACAATTACGATTCCCAATGAAATCGGGCCTATATTATTTTTCAAGTCGTCCGATGAGTATGAGCGTCCATACTAATAATACTGTCAAAAGGGAGAACTTTGATGCGTTAAGAAATAATATTAGGGAAGATTTTATTTATCTCCATTTCCTGAGATTTCACTATTTTTCAATATTAATTCATCTTGTCTCTTCTATAAGCTGATAGTTTACCTTCCATCTATATATTCATCTGATCTCCTCCATTAGTTGGTATTTTTCTTCTCATCTATTTATCTAGTTTCTTCTCTTTCACTTTCCATCCATTTATCTGATCTCTTCCATTAGTTGTTATTTTTCTTCTCATCTATTTATCAAATTTTCTTCTCTTTCCCTTTCCATCCATTCATCTGATCTCTTCCATTAGTTGTTATTTTACTTCTCATCTATTTATCTTCTTTCTTCTCTTTCACTTTCCATCCATTTATCTGGTCTCCTCCACTAGTTGTTATTTTTCTTCTCATCTATTTATTAAATTTCTTTTCTTTCACTTTCCACCCATTTATCTGGTCTCTTCAGTTAGTTGCTATTTTTCTTCTCATCTATTTATCTAATTTCTTTCCCTTTCCGTCCATTTGATCTATGGCAGCAGCAGCAGCACATCCAGCTGTTTTACTTACCGACAATTCCTGTTTTCCTTTTCCTTGTTCCAAGCACAATTCCGAGTCTTAAACATGTGGCTTTTTAGTTCTAAATTAACTCGAACATTTTCCCCACCAAAGTTTCCCCCGGTCCTATTGAGTCCAGTCTTCACTCCTACACTTGCTTGTTTAAGTGTCAACTTCAATATTCCTAATCTATTATATACACAGAATTATCACGAAATGTTCGCTCGAAAAAGAAAAATACAAAAGTTTAATTTCACATTCCACTCAAAGAGATTTAAAGTTCTATGGATTCTCCCAAGTTCTTGGCAATATGCAAGCTAAACTGTGACATTCGGCAAGCACTTGTCTCTGCACTAAACAAGTAATTGATGAACAAATAAATATATTCTGCGCAAGACAGTTATAACTGGACTGGTCAGACCTCCAACGTTCTCGTCTAAAATCTTCGTGACTCTCAATGCCTTCTGTGTGGAGACTTCGGATCCTTCTCCGTTTTGTCATCACATACCAAAAGAATGATGAGGGGCCACATTATTCGAATAGTTATTTCTCTTCCTTCGTCAAACACAATTAGGTAATATTGGATTACCTCTTACAATCTCACAATCAGTATGACCGCTACATCAATATCTTAATCTAATACTTC
>NC_061102.1:15806380-15808880 GCF_015104395.2 Macrobrachium nipponense
GTTGCAAACGTGGTTCCAGATAAATATTGTTTTTGTTTTATTTCCCCACACATTTATTACCCATATTTCAATTTGCCTATTCCGCATTTAAGGTAAAACCGAACCTCAAGATATTCACTGTTAAATACACATGAAACATTAAACATAATACCGGTACTTTAAAATGCATGAGAATTAGCGCTAGCAAAAATGAATGGAGTTATTTTTTTTGCAGCATGAGAGCTTTTACTATTTGCAGCAGAGAGAGAGAGAGAGAGAGAGAGAGAGAGAGAGAGAGAGAGAGAGAGAGAGAGAGAGAGAGAGAGAGGGGGTTATCTTTTGCACCAGAAGTTTTCACCATTCTGTAATAGAATGAACACCATGAGAGAGAGAGAGAGAGAGAGAGAGAGAGAGAGAGAGAATTCTTTTGCAACAGGGGAGTATTCATTATTCTGAATCAGACTGGATACCATGAGAGAGAGAGAGAGAGAGAGAGAGAGAGAGAGAGAGCAAAATATTCTTGTGCAACAGGAGTTTTCACCATCCTGTAACAGAATGCCCACCATGTAAATGTTAAAGAGAGAGAGAGAGAGAGAGAGAGAGAGAGAGAGAGAGAGAGAGAGAGAGAGAGCAATGCCGAAGCAGTCACACAAGAGATGATGGTATATTTTCAACACACACAATATTAAAGCAGAGATGCCGGTTGCATGAAAAGCCGATATAGCAGCATCACGATAGCAAGAGCATCACTGGTTTGCACAACCCACAACAAATATCGATAGAATTTAATACCCCCCCCCCCCACCCGTTACAATTCCTCTCCGGTTATCGTAGTAGCAACAGAAGGGTTGTACAATAAACTTACGCTTGACGTTGAAGGGTTGTAACTGGAAATTTGTGGGCTTGGATGTAAAACCAAAGTTTTCCACTGGCTGAAATAACAGGCATGGCTACTACTACTTGCCTGCGTATAACTACGGCCTCGGCGCTGCCGGCTTTATCATATACAATTTGTATGACTGTATATGCCACGTCGTGTCTTTCCCATCCCTACAACCGCCCCCAACCCCCAAACCCCTACCTCCCCTCTGGAACATGGGTATTCATAAGTTTCTGTACAAATGCGCAAAACCACACACATATAGGCAATATAGTATATATATATATATATATATATATATATATATATATATATATATATATATATATATATATATATACATATAGATATATTTATAATTTACCTTCATACATGTAATATGCATATATATGTATGTATGTATGTGTATGTATATATATATATATATATATATATATATATATATATATATATATATATATATATATATATATATATATTATTTATAATTTACTTTATACAGTGTGTGTGTGTGTATATATATATATATATATATATATATATATATATATATATATATATATATATATAATATACATACCCATATAAATATATATAATTATTAAAATCAAGCTACACCTAAAAACACAAATACAAAATAATGTAAAAATCACTTCGACGTAAAACCCCTGTATTTTCCATCTGAATCAAGTTTCTTGATGCTTCATAATTCCCAGCCTTGTGTTCCGATGCCGCATCCGTGCCGTAACAATTAAATCTATGGGGACCATCAATTGAATTACGTGTATCGAGAACGAATGGTTTTCTTTCTGTTGGAGGCAAATTCATTCTCAACAGGGCCTGACAGGAACGCCGGTCCCAAAGCCTATAATTTCGTTACCACGAGGAAAGCTGATGGAACGACTGCTGCTGCTGCCTCTCTCTCTCTCTCTCTCTCTCTGAAACCTCCTGGACAGTTCTAGCAAAAGAATATGGAATTTAGGCCAAAGGCCAAGCACCGAGTCCTATGAGGTCATTTAGAGGTGAGAAGGAAATCGACAGTAAAAGGTTTGAAAGGTGTAACAGAAGGAAAACCTCAGAGCAGCTGCGCTATACTATAATTATTAGAGAGGCTGGGAGTAAAAGGAATGAAAGATGTTGCAGCTAGGGGCCGAAGGGACGCTGCAAAGAATCTTACGTAATACCTACAGTGCACCACGTGAGGTACACTGACGACGGTATAGCTCTATACTCTTGTGTTTTCATTATTCTAAAACACTGCACAAGAAAGATGACGGGAGAGTTTGGTGGAAATCGTCCAGGTTTCATTCCGACATTTTTATCAAATTTATCAAAAACAACAAAATAAGTTCATACTCTTGTCTTCAATATTATATATCAGAAAATAATATAGAAGAGAATCGACAAAAAACTTTGATGGATATTATCAAGATCTTATCCAACACAAAAATAAGGAAACGCCAACTGATTCAGAGATAATTTTATAAGGGAATCAAGATTTGATTCAGAAACTTGGTCAAATTTATCGAAACAAAATATATAAAGACATAAGTAACCACGTGTTAGTGCATGAAAGAAACAAAGACTAAGAGCCATAATTGAGCAGAAATACCAAAAAGGGATGGAACACGATGAGAGAAG
>NC_061102.1:15813880-15828880 GCF_015104395.2 Macrobrachium nipponense
TTTCTGGCTAAAATGGCTTTATTTCAATGCAAGAGAATTAGCATCAACGTGTATTGTAATGTTTGAAAACGTATATTTCTTAAGGCTTATATTTCCTGACTAATGTTTGAAAATCGTATATTTCCTAGAGCTTATAATGTTTGAAAACGTATATTTCTTAGAGCTAACAGTCATTCAAGGAGTTTTTAACACGCACATGTGTATTATGTATATACATACGCATATATTCATGTATACCGTACCGCACGATCCCTAATTCCATTTCTTAACTTCGTGATATAGAAAGGCCCACTATAATGCTCACTAGTAAGATCGATGTAAAAGAAAATAACTGCAAAATTTAGTGACGTCATCTCAGACAACAAATGCAAAAACGCTAATGAGATTATCTCTTGACCAATTTGCTAACCTTAACTATTCGGCGACATCAAGCCTACCATTATTTAACCACCCCCATCCACCAACCCCCCCCCCCCCCCCCTCCCCACACAAAAAAAGCTATAATTTCTTCCATAATATCTATAAGACAGCTCGACAACCCTCCTCAGTAATACTATGTCCTAAAACCGCAATACCTTGCTAATGAGACCGAGGCTAAAGGTTGCTATGGGAACAGACTATTCCTAACGACATCGTACGGTAACTCATGCTGCCTCATCGCTAAAGCTGTTTATATTGCATCCAAAGGTACTCCTCAGCATCTACACTAACCAATGAAAGTTATCAAATAAAAAGACACCCATGAAGGATCACAGGGCTCTAAAACTACGAGGATATTAATAATTTTCGTTTATGAAAACGCTATTTCTCAGCGGGAGTCTCTTCCCAGTGTCTTATATTAATGAAAGCCAAACATACACTGGCATTCAC
The DNA here is from genome assembly GCF_015104395.2 of Macrobrachium nipponense. Lineage (NCBI taxonomy): Eukaryota > Metazoa > Arthropoda > Malacostraca > Decapoda > Palaemonidae > Macrobrachium > Macrobrachium nipponense. The sequence goes on from NC_061102.1 coordinate 15,814,751, forward strand.
TATATAGACAAATAACAAGAAAGTAAAAGCATACACTGGCATTTACTAAATAAATAACAAGATAGTAAAAGAGGAAGTTGAATCTCGGTCTACAAAAACAACGAATTTTCATGAACTCAAACCTTAACACGTCAGAAGAAACAGGTTTTAGTCTAAGCCTGTAAGGTCACAGAGAAAAGACGGCAACAGCTGTATATTATTCGGGAGAAAACGGAAAGCTGAAGATAAAACGCCACCGCTATGCGAGGAACGTCAACTTGTGACATTTTGTTTAGATGAGCTCTTTAACATTAAATCATAAGTTTTCTATCTAATTCTCGACGACTCACGACAGAAGAAGGCTACCTGGAGTATGAACTGAACGCTTGCATCAACACCAATGCAGAGTATATAGGCCTGCATGATTGCTTTCCATACTGAAACATTACACCAACTTTCCTTTTATAACAAGAGATTGAACAAAGATTGAAAAAAGGTTTAGGAAAGGAAATATTCTGCATTCGATTCCTGCAAATACGGCCTCCGTGACTCTGCAATCGCAAGGTTGTGAACCTGAGTGGCTCTATACTGCGCTCTCGAATGTGGCTCAAGAGCGTGGTTACTCCCCTAGTACTAGTTTTTATTTTCTGGCCTGGGGCATACTACCTTGCATGCAACGCTATCTATCAGGCCACCTAGGATATTTCTGAGAAGCGATATGGTTTATCGTAAGGGGGGGGGGGGGGGGGGGTAAAGCATCTATGCACTAGCTTGCCCCGTCTCTCAATGAATTCATTGATCTGCGGACCAGTGGCGTAGTGTGCGAAAAAATAATCACACACTGCCGTTGTGGGGTCACGCACACACTCACACACACAACCTTACGCCAACACAAACTCAGCGAGCGGCCCGCATATGCGCAAACTTACCACGCTGAAATTGCAAGGGGTAACTGTGTAATTCTCACTCGGTCAAGAAAACATTAGTTAAATAACAGGCCTAAAAATGAGCCTGATGAAAACCTTGGTGTTCAAAAACAGAGGAAAGTAAACAGTTAAATCCATTGTGATACGGGGTCAAAATATGGTTGCTAATTCTCCTGTGACAAACTGGCATCCCCTATCTTAATGTCATATTGGAACGAGAGGCTTGAGGTGTGCCACGTGCCAAACTGAGGAATGAAATATATATATATATTATATATATATATATATATATATATATATATATATATATATATATATATATATATATATATATATATATATATATATATATATATATATATATATATATATATATGTTTGTACGTATGTATGTATGTATGCTATATATATATATATATATATATATATATATATATATATATATATATATATATATATATATATATATATATAATACACACGCGCGCGTGAGAGGACTGAGGGAACAAACTGAGAGAGAGGGACTCATCAATATCCCTCGCGTGTTGTGTGTAGGTAAGCAATCCCAGCTCCTTGGGGTTTATATAAAGGCGGGCCACAAGGTCAGAGAGAGAGAGAGAGAGAGAGAGAGAGAGAGAGAGAGAGAGAGAGAGAGAGAGAGAGAGAATACAATAAAAGCCAATCGTGCTGCAGAGAGAAACATTAAAACGCAACATGGCGTGTTTAAAGGAGGAAATAAAATATGGGCTACTATGTCATGGGGATAATGGTACGGACTTATTCTCCCTCCGACTGGATGCCACCGGAAGGGAAAGATGTTGTTCTTCGCTTTGGATTTTGGACTTCTCTGAAGTTCAACTGAGACTTCAGACGTTGAATTGGAACTTCAGAGGTTCAAAAAAAATTTCAAAAGTTGAATTGGGACTTCAAAAGTTCAAATTGGAACTTTAGAAGTTCAACTGGAACATCAAAAGTTCAACTGGAACTTCAGAAGTTCAATTGAGACTTAAGAAGTTCAACTGGATTTTCAGAAGTTCAACTGGAACTTCAGAAATTGAAATGGAACTCAGAAGTTTTCAACTGACATTTCAGAAGTTGAACTGAACTTCGTTAGTTCAACTGTAACTGTAACTTCAGATGTAACTTCAGAAGTTGAACTGAACTTCGTTAGTTCAACTGTAACTGTAACTTCAGAAGTTGAACTGAACTTCGTTAGTTCAACTGTAACTGTAACCCCAGATGTAACTTCAGAAGTTGAACTGGAACTTTAGAAGTTCAATTGGAACTTCGGAAGTTCAACTGGAACTTCAGAAGTTCGAGTGAAGAAATAATACATTACTACCCTAACACAATTCAACTAGTATTCTAGTAATATATTACCTACCGTTTTATTTATCTATCAATTTGTTAATTTGCCTATTTGTCTAATAACTGGTTTCCTCTTTTTGTATTTCCCATAACCTTCGTTTACTGCTTTCGAATGAGCACCATATTCTCTAATAATAATAATAATAATAATAATAATTAATAATAATAATAATAATTAATAATAATACGTGTACGCACGGCGAGTCCTGACCCGTATATGTATCGACACATATCTGCACAGATAAAAAAAAAATATCTATAAACCCAGATATGATCATAGAAGGGAGAGGGTCCATACACGCACATCTACGTGTCCTTCATAATCTATCTATATATATCTATCTAAATATCTATCTATCACGTGAAAAAAGGAAGATTGATTCGGTGTCCATTTATTGTACCTTCTTCTCCTCCCTTCCTCTCCCTATTCAACATTTCCACCTCTATTTTCACTCGCTTTCGATCGCTATGCTTTTAAACAGCTCTGAAGGAAAACGAGATTTTCAGAAATATATACATTAAAGAGGTTTTGCAATTTTTGTAACTTATTGTGCATATAAGTGTTTTCGTTTATTATTTTTGTATATATATATATATATATAGATATATATAATATATATATATATATTTTGTTATATACATATACATTATACATATATATATATATCCATACATATATAGATTGGAGAGAGATGAGAGGAGAGATGAGAGAGAGAGAGGAGAGAGAGAGAGAGAGAGAGTTAACGCTAGCGATCTAAAACATCTAAAATATGAGTCACAGCTTAAGATAAAAACAAAAACTATAACATGACACTAATTTTCATTATTTTCAAATAATAAAAGTCAGCGTTATATTAAAGTTTCATCACATATATAATAACTTAATTATGAGTATTCAAAACTCAAACTTTATACAGAATTTTTTTTAAAGTTATGAACAATAAAATATTAATTATTCCTTTAAAAACTTAATTGAAAAAAAAAATCTTCGTATTCTAGAACACATTTGGCTTTACAATCAAGAAAAGTTCAAAGGCCAAGGTCGTATCATCTTAACCTTTGGGAATTCTATAAGAAACTTTATGATTTGAGTGATGTCAAAAGGAAGCCGCAATATCACTGATTCCCATCCAGATGTAACATGTTACCTGATTATTAAATTTAATACTGAAGGAATCAAAAACAAAAAATCCTGTGGTAGGGGTATAAGAATACTACCACCGTAGGTCCTGCGTGTCGTAAATGGCGACTAAAAGGACAGCTCCTGCCTCGCAGTCTTACTTTTTTAGTAAAAAGCTAGGCTCACCGCCATTAACTGTGGAAACTGCTGGCTTGCAGGTGGACTTTTTAGTCAAAAGTTTAGGCCCACCGCCAATAACTGTGGAAACTGTTGCCTTGCAGGTGGATTTTTGAGTCAAAGGCAAGGCCCGTGCACCGCCAATAACTGCGGTTGATGACTGCAAAGGGCATGCGGTCTTAAAAACCCCTTTGCAAATAATAAACCATGCCTGATGTTGTAAGGAAAGGCCCATTAGGCAACCGACCCCTTAGTGTAGAGATAATGGTGGGAAAGAAGAAGAGGAAACCAAAAAAAAAATGCGATATATTAATATTTGTAATTACTGCTGTTGCTGCTATCATTACCATTAGCATGTAACATTACCCACCCTTAACCTGAACTTAGTAAACTGTTTTGTAATCCGCTTCCCGGGATCTAGCCTTCCCGACAGCCTCCTGTCCTTGATTTTCACGTCTTTGTTCAAAAGTTTAAAGACCTTCCGCGCCTTCTTCATTGTTCTGTTTCATTGAATCTCGATACTTTAAAACAAAGCGCTTCACGTTGGGATCAAAGACCAGGAGATCACAAAAGATATCGACACGGAAGCAATAGTGGAACGCAAAGTTTGCAATGAAACGCGACGAGAAATATATAAAACCTCTCGTTTTCCTCAAAACATTTGACGCGTGGTATATACCTTAAATTTGTCCCCAAACCTTATCAAATATAACAATTAAAAAACCTTAATGATGACAATAATAATTACCTTTTTAAAAGGAGTAATACACAGTTTATGACCAGACTGTTTAAACCTCGCGAATTTGAAGGCAGATTTACTTTTCATTCCTCAATGTCAAAATTCCCTACGTACATACCACTATAATTAATCCCAGCTATGAAAATAAATCAACTGGCAGCAAAACATTAAGTGAATGCTGCTAATTCACAAAATGCCATATTATCATACCGATCTTCATTATTTTCCCGTTCAACTAATGAGCAACTGAATTTCAATAACCAAATATACCATTAAAAATAGGTTATTAAAATTTCCTTACAACATACACTGAAAAGACTGAAAAGACGAATATGAAGGCAAAGACGAGATAGGAAAAAAAAAAATTTTTGGGGAGGAAAAAAAAAAAGCTACTGGAGATTTTTACCCAAAACCCGACGCGATTACGGAGTTATTAACTTGAAAAGGAATGGCAGTAACAGCCGGGAGCAATACTGAACGGGTATACTTATTAACGAGCCATCGTTCGATGACGGAAAGGAATTTCCAATTTACTAGATAATTGAAAACAGGAATAGGAAACGGCTCTCAAGCAGTTAAGAGATTAAATCCTCCATCTTAAGAAAATGGAAGAACAAGAGTTAAGTGCCATTTATGACCAGGTAATCTCTTGAGAGAGAGAGAGAGAGAGAGAGAGAGAGAGAGAGAGAGAGAGATTAAATCACCCACCTTATAAAAATGGAAAAAGAGTTAGGTGCCATATACGACTAAGTAATTGAGAGAGAGAGAGAGAGAGAGATATTAAATCACCCACCTTATAAAAATGGAAAAAGAGTTAGGTGCCATATACGACTAAGTAATTGAGAGAGAGAGAGAGAGAGAGAGAGAGAGAGAGAGAGAGAGAGAGAGAGAGAGAGAGAGCAGTATTTGGGAAATTGCATTATATAATTATAGCATTTATAAGTCAAGGCAGTTTTTCCAATAGTCTCTGCCAAGTCAGATGTTTAACCTTTAAAAGCTATCAAACTTAACGGGGGATTAACATTGATTTCCTCAACCTTCCAACTACTATTGAAAAACACACCTTACTCACAAGAGGTATCAGCTAAGTCACAAGTTTTCGAAAAACAGAATACACGCAGAAAAACACACCTCAATCACAAGTTTTCGAAAAGCAGAACCCATCGCGGGCGATTCTGAAAATTTTATCGCTGAAAAGGAAATACTAAAGTAAATAACAAGTTTTGGATTTAAAAAAACTGCCCAAAAATGATAGTTACTCCTTTTAATGTTATCTTTTTAAAGCTCGTTGTTCTATTATATATACGTATATATATATATATATTATATATATAATATATATAATATATATATATATGTATATATATATATATTATATAATATATATTATGAATATTATATATATATATATATATATATATATAAATATATATATTATTTATATATATAAATAATTATACACTCAGTTTTATTTTTCCTTTGCTATATTTAGGTTTTCTGATTGTGAAAAAACTGCAAGATGAATCAATTGCTTCTTCACTTTTGTGGGTATTACGACTCATAACTAAAATTAGCAAAATACGAAAGAAACATTTCCCATAAAACTAAATAACATTCTCACAAGTATCGCTTCGGTGGAAAAATATCTTGATTATATCTTGACTATATATCTTCTAGATGTAAACCCGAATAATTAGTTAAGTTTTTCTTTTTGGAACATACAGCGAGCCATTTCAATTGACAGACCTTCTGAATTACATGGTCACAATGAATGAAATGAGACCATACATATATAAAAAGTACACAAATCGAATACGAAATGAATCATATGACAAGAAAAAGAAAGGGCAAAAGCATCACAGTACATGTAATTGATAGTTTCATTGATTAGCTTGGGTAGCTTATCGTACCATTAGCAATGGTCATAAGACAACTTACTGATTCCACTGAAATAATGGTGGAAAAGTCACAAAGATCCAGATACGAAAATCTCGGGGAAGATGGCCGTATGGAGTCTTTAAACCAGAATATAATATGTAAATGAGAAGTCCAAGGAGGTATGTACAAACAATTCGAATATTCTTTAAACAAACAGCAAGGAGCAGCTGATTATGCAAGAACAACTTCATTGAGTAAAACTCGCTTAGTTATATTCACCAATTTGTGCATGTGAGTATGTTGGAGAGAGAGAGAGAGAGAGAGAGAGAGAGAGAGAGAGAGAGAGAGAGAGAGAGAGAGAGAGAGAGAGAGAGCAGTATTTGGTAAATTCCATTACATACCTTAATTCAGACACAGGTAAAGTGACAGTTTACAAAAATAAACTAAAACAGGAAAAAATATAGGATATATATATATATATATATATATATATAAAATATAATATATATAGATATATATATATATATATATATATATCGATATATATATTATATATTATATATATATATATATAATATATATATATACCACACACACACACACAACACCACACATTAATTTCAAGTTGCAAATCATCCCGCCCCCCCCCAAATAAAAAAAAAAAAACAAAACACAAACTAAAACAGGAAATATATATATATATATATATATATATATATATATATATATATATATAATTATATATGTATATACATTAATTCAAGTTGGAAATCAATCCCCCCCCCCCACCAAAAAAAAAACACATACACAGCCACACCAATATATATATATATATATATATATATATATATATATATATACACACATTAATTCAAGCTGCATATCAATCCCGCCCCACCCCCCACCCAAAAAAAAAACACACACACACACAACCACACCAAATAAACCTTCCTATCTCGAGTTCACTGACATTGCAGACCAGACATAAAATTCGGAACACGGGAAGGGGGGGAAAAAATGGTATGTTAAGATCTCTTGGCAGACGGAGTTAACCTCCACAAGCGAATTTCCCTCGTAAGCCCAACGAATCGCTACTGAAAGGTGACGTACATCCAACAGCGGGGACAGCATAAACACACCTGTTAGCTCACCTCACACACACACACACACACACAGAGGAGTCGGTTAACGCTATTAAAAATGCAGACGGATCGAGGAAGCTGCTGCCGAAGAACCGACGTCTGAGAGAGAGAGAGAGAGAGAGAGAGAGAGAGAGAGAGAGAGAGAGAGAGAGAGAGAGAGAGAGAGAGAGAGAGAGAGACCTTTTGGAAGAATCAACGGCCGCACACTTCAAACGTAAACGTCTCACGCTTGTCGGGAAACAGGTGTGTGTGTGTGTGTGAGAGAGAGAGAGAGAGAGAGAGAGAGAGAGAGAGAGAAGAGAGAGATAGAGCTATGGTGATGGCAAGTGTCAATACAAACTGATCCAAGGCAGTCAATTTGAATTACAACTCTCTCTCTCTCTCTCTCTCTCTCCCATACACACACGCAGATCTGAATATATCTTGGCGTTAACTTAAGCATACAGTGATAGGAAAATATACGACACGACTAAGAAACGGCATAATGTTCTAAATATATTTACCAATAAAATATATTTGAAATATACTTGAAACATATTTGAAATATAAAGGCCATATTTGACGAGGCTGTTGTTACTCTTGATTTTCATTTTAGTTTCTTAATGACTGATAGATAAACTAGCTCTGTATATGAATTCATATATAAAGAAAGACCATTGCAATGAGAAACTCTATGAACACTTACTAGTACCTTGCCTTTGCTTTTATGGAAAGTCAAAATTCATAAAACCATATTTACCAAAAGGAGCGTAAAATCTACTCTTCTTCATCCAACGCAGCACCAATTCAATAATCCTTTACCTTTTCCCTTTTCCTCAGTTAAAAACAACTTGCAACCCTTAGCATAAAAAAAACAAAAAGAAGGAGCAGAAGTTGCTGCTCCCTTCTCCGACAAGGAGTAGGTATTGAACAAAGCTCCTTTGGACGCGAGAGGGCAAATGACAAAAGGAGAATAAAAAAATAAAAAAAGGGGGGAGGGGCTATATAGGTGTGAAGGTGAATTTACAGAAAGGACTCGCAAAGGCGAGCCTCGACTCCTACTACTACTACTACAGGCTTCTCTCGAGAACCGAGATCTCTTTGTTAGGTGTTTCAAAGAGAAGTGACCCGCAGAGAGAAGAAGGTGATGACATTCGATATATAAAGCCTCGAGGGGAAGAGTTTTCGTTTTTGAAGTCTTAATTGATTTTAGCTAAAACAGATTATGAACTTGGTAAGACTGAAGACTTTCTATATAATTTCCCTATAGAAGTGGTATAATCAGGCCAAGAGAGTTTATTTTAAGTCCTAATTAATTTTAGTTTCGGTACTAAAAACAGATTATGAACTTGCTAAGACTGAAGCCTTTCTCTATACTTTCCAGGCTGAGACAAAGAGGACGTTTTGACTTGAGAGAGAGAGAGAGAGAGAGAGAGAGAGAGAGAGAGAGAGAGAGAGAGAGAGAGAATCATTACCCACTATAGAATGGACGATGCTGAATGCGATTTTCATAAGTAAAACGAAAATATACCCAGAAACCAGTTGGGGACACTTAAAAGCCGCTTAAGGCTACAAACCGAGAAAAACACTTATGCTACTTCAGAGAGCTGACAAAAATAACAGAAGCCAAAAGGAAGGACAAGCTCAGGAACAAAATAAACAGCAAGCGCTCCAGACGAAATATTTAAGATATTCACGCTAAGAACGAAAGCTTAAACCATTTAAAACCAGTAACGAGGAAAACAAGTCTGACTCGAATCCCCCTTCGAATCTCGCACCTATGCATCAAAACGATACAATAACACGAACGAGGGTTAAGGGGAAAAATTAAAAAAAGAAAGAAAGGTCTTGTACAATCCACGTGCAAAACAAGCCAGCCGGAATCCAAGGACCCTGGATCCGAAGAGTAAGGGATATTGTAACAGATCAGAACAACGAAAATCCATGAATCTTCACTGCAGCTGAGACCAGCCGGTTGTGACAACAACAGCTTTGCACGCACAAATACCTAAATCGGACAAATTTGATGGAAAAAAAAGACACAAATGCCTAAAATCAAATCAAATTAAACAAATAAGATAGCGGCGATAATATCTACTAAACGCCTTTAAAAACAGGTGTATGCGGAATAGATAATGCTACACAAGAGAAACTCTGAAGAATTCCTTGCCTGGAATCGCACGTTCCACTCGAAGCCTCCCCATTGGCATAAAGGAATATGAATCTCCATATCATGCAAGCTTCAGTTATTTTTAGCCTGTGACGTTTAGTATACCCTATGATACCACTCTAATTTCTTTCCAGTGACTTAGCGACTTGTAACTTTACAAGTAACTGAATGTAAAAGTGACCGTGACTTCAACTGCAACATTGCTTGGCAATGAACAGCAATCAGCAAGAGCTTTCTTTCTATTACCTGCGAAGCTGCGAAAAATACGCTAATGACCATGTAGTAAATACAATAACAACAGCAATAATAACACAAACATTCTCGAGGGAAAGGAATCTAACTCGTACGTATATATGATACCCTTATTTTTCAAATTGAAAGCTGAACGCGTTTCAAAAATGAGAGAGAGAGAGAGAGAGAGAGAGAGAGAGAGAGAGAGAGACGTATTATTCACTAGAAAGGAGGTAGTTTCCGGTTATTACGGGACACAGATCCTCCATTACCATCTCACAATAGCCTCGGCGGGTCGAAAATACGGAGATATTCATCAATCGCCCTGAGAGACAGTCTACATTACAAGCTGCAAGAAAATGGGGCTATTTTTTCCCCCCGCTTCCAGTCTCCCGGTCCTGGAAAATAGGAGGTCCCGGGGGCCAATTCGAATGGAAAAAAATCAAGCTCTCCGTCTGGAAGAAACAGTCATCTAGCAAGGACAGGGTCACTCTCACTCATTTCCTTACCGAGGTCATTCTTCGCCAACAGAAATTCATACCAAAACCAATATTACACGGTTAATTTTACAGACAAGAAATAATGGATGGAAACTAGAACTGAGGAGATACAACACATCCCATTGCGAGAACTTCTTTACATACAAGATATGTGACACTCGGAATAAACTGCCACCAGAAGTTGTAAACAGCAACAGTGTGGAAGACTTTAAAAGAAAGCTAGATAAAATCATTAGAACAATGTGAATGAACAGGGGAACCTGCTCCTAGAGATAAGTGAGCACACGATGTCTCCTCGGATGGACTACTAAGTCTCTGAGACATCCTAATCCCTGTAACTCCTTGTAACATCACGAAACCTCTTGGAATAGCAAATTACTAAATAAAGGAAATATGGAATGGAATGGAATATATAAGACTTAGGCCAAAGGGGAAGCACTGGGACCTACGAGTTCATTCACCGCTGAAGAAAACTTGAGTCAAGGAAGTCTGAATAGTGTAACAGGAGGAAAACCTCAGAGTTGCACTATGAAACAATTGTTAGAGAAGGTGGGAAGTAAGGTGGAAGACAGAGAATATGAATGGAGGTATGACCGTAAATAGAATGAAAGGGGTTGCAGCTCGGGGGGACACTGCAAAGAACCTTAAGTAATGTCTACAGTGCACCGCTTGAAGTGAGCTGATGGCACTGTCCCCTACGGGGCTAAGGAAATATGTTACATTTTCTTGAGTTCATGCATCAAGATCCCAGGCAAGCTCAGTGGGCGTCGTCTGCCTGCCGCCAGATTGGAACACCCGTCGATGAGGTTCATGCAAGGCTCACATCTACTGCTATATCACAATTTTGTTTTTGAAAAACGCCCAGAATTCTGATTCATGACAAAGAATACCAGTTAATCATTATATGTAGCGTTGTTATAAATCTAACGACATAAAAAAACAACCTTTGGATGACGTCGAAAATTAAATAGGAGTAGAAACTTTTAAAATGCATTTGAACATTCCAATAGGCATACAAACACACAAACTCACACACACACCTACACAGAATGCGTACAAGCTGTGGTCTCTGGTCAATTTGGTACAAATGACACCTTTAGTGTTGGCTTTGTCCGGATGACTGGCCTCTGATAAATAGCCATTATCCTTTGATCAATAACAGATGTTACTAATGATTGTTCCTGGAAATAGACATTCGGCGAGAGTAGCTTGCGTTCTCAGAAAGCGTCGGGAGAAGCGTTGGATCTTTGCGAATATATACATAATATCTATGCGACTTCCGGTTGTGCGCTGGTGCCCTAAGTTGTTGAAAAATGCAGTTTCCTCTTTTTGGGGTTTATGAGAATTCGTCAAATTTCTGGAACTAAAACAGCACACTAAAGAACTGTCCGTCTTTTGGGGCTTCAGTCATGCTGACTTCTGTATTTACGAGTTTTTATTTTTTTATTTATTTTTTTTTAGGGGGGGAAGACTATAAATTACAGGCTTTATTAACAAATTTTTTGTCACGGTGTATACTAACACAGTGCTAAATATCCCATTACCCTTTCTGTCCGTTAATTTTATCTCGGATGCTTTTATCACCGTATATTTCCTTTTTGATATTCTATAATTTTCATTCCAAATCGTTTGAAAAATGAAACTAACTTTTCTCGGTCTCAAAGGTCATGATTTTTTCATGGCCTCAAAGGTCATGCTGGAAAGCACGACGTGATTTTTCTACTTGAATCCCCGATTCCTCGAAGTACATCTTAGTAAGCGTTTCTTATTGTAAGATTTCACAAACCTGTTTATTTACTGTCAAAGATCTAGATAAACATTTTTATCATTTTTCCCAGTAGAGCATGTTTTCTTATTAAGTGTCAGATATTTTGATATTTTGTAAAGGTAACTACCACTAAATGTTACGGTACAAAGAATTGAGTCCTGTTCTACTGAACTTTATATCGTAACTTCTAGATTGCAAAATACAAAATTTACTGTATTTGAATCTATTATTTCTTCGCACAGTCTAAAAGTTGAGGACGGTCTCCTCAACATTTTCTTTTTCTGGAATCGTTTGTCCCTCAACATTTTCTTTTCCTGAAATCGTTTGTCCCTCAACATTTTCTTTTCCTGGAATCGTTTGTCCCTCAACATTTTCTTTTCCTGGAATCGTTTGTCCCTCAACATTTTCTTTTCCTGGAATCGTTTGTCCCTCAATATTTTCTTTTCCTGGAAATATGTTCGTTTGTGTTCTAACAGACATTTGTACCAGTCTGAATTTATTGGGAACTGAAAGCATTGTACCTAAGGGACAACCATCTCAAGAACTTCCACTAAGTTGTAGTTGTGGTGATGAAATGATATCTTAGACTACTTCCTTCCTTCGACTAAATGTACAGAAATCAGTTAAATAACATTTTCCATCTCAAGAACCTCTCTCAATACTTGGTCAATTCATTTGTAGATAAACACCTTGATTAATAGAATAACTTTAAATTTGACCATTTATAGATAAACACCTTGATTAACATAATAACTTTAAATTTGACCATCTATAGATAAACACCTTGATCAACAGAATAACTATAAATTTGACCATCTATAGATAAACACCTTGATCATAAAATAATTTTAAATTTGACCATCTATAGATAAACACCTTGATCATAGAAAAACTTTAAATTTGACCATCTATAGATAAACACCTTGATCATAGAAAAACTTTAAATTTGACCATCTATAGATAAACACCTTGATCATAAAATCATTTTAAATTTGACCATCTATAGATAAACACCTTGATCATAAAATAATTTTAAATTTGACCATCTATAGATAAACACCTTGATCATAAAATAACTTTAAATTTGACCATCTATAGGTAAACACCTTGATCATAAAATAATTTTAAATTTGACCATCTATAGATAAACACCTTGATCAACAGAATAACTTTAAATTTGACGTCACAATCACTCCCACTGAGCTCACAAAACTCTGCTGACGTTGAGCTGAAGCAAATAGATTTGCAGACTGACTGACAAAACCTGTAAATCTGCTTCTGTGAATTCAATTAAAAATAATATTTCTCTATTACTGGCTACTAATGCAGAGCTATTAACCAACGGTAAGTTACAAACTTAACTCCTTCACGGGCACTTCCGAGATTAAAAGTCTTGAGTGTGAGTTTCGCTTTCCAAAAGGGTTAGAGCCACTTCGTCTTCAAAGTCTGTGTTTTGTTCCTAGATTCTGTTTGCTTGTATGGTGCTTTTACGTTGCATGGAACCAGTGGTTATTCAGCAACGGAACCAACGGCTTTACGTGACTGCCGAACCACGTCGAGAGCGAACTTCAATCACCAGAAATACACATCTCTCACACCTCCATGGAATGGCCAAGAATCGAACTCGCGGCCACCGAGGTAGCACGCCAACACCATACCCACCACGCCACTGAGGCTCTTGTTATTTGCTCCTAGAAAACCAATACGACTGGTGAAGAGATCATCGCCAGAGGTTCTTCTGAATAACATTTGATAATGATTGTGGGTTGTCGAGACGCTGTGATTATATCTGCAACTGCCATATTCCTGTTTTCCCTTACATGACTCTACCTCGTTCAAGATATTTGGTTAACTTCCACTTAAGGGTAGGCAGTTTCGTCAATTTTTAGCTCTGTAAATCTTTGTTTATTACATAAGCATTTTACTCTACAGAGAGGATTGATAAGCAAGGTACTCATTTTTTATGATTTTTTCCATATTATGAAAGAAGACGATGAAGATGAACGTGGGTTGGTGGAAATCGCGAACAGATTATAATTCTAAGAATAGAAACCAAGTTCTTAGAAAAAATGAGAGAGAGAGAGAGAGAGAGAGAGAGAGAGAGAGAGAGAGAGAGAGATATTCTCTCTCTCTCTCTCTCTCTCTGTTCTAAG
>NC_061102.1:15833880-15841380 GCF_015104395.2 Macrobrachium nipponense
AATATAGTTAAAACATTACACCGTTATTATTATTATCTTTACCTGAGGCCTAGAACTGGGACCAAATAAGTCATTCAGTATGATGCTGGATAAATTAAAATCATATTAAAAACTGCAAAGGAAAACTATATATTAATATAATATAGTTAAGCATACACCTTTACTTTTATCATGTACATGTAGACCTGAGGCCAAGAACTGGGACCAAATAAGTCATTCAGTATGATGATGAATAAATTAAAATCATATTAAAAACTGCCCAAAGGCATATCCTTTCACCCTGGAACACACACACAATAAATACATTTAATCATGCTTCCACCGTGGCCCTACAGCTGGAGAGAGAGAGAGAGAGAGAGAGAGAGAGAGAGAGAGAGAGAGAGAGAGAGAGAGAGAGAGAGATGCCGGACAACAGAAGGACGTTAGGATGAAAAGTCGAGAATATACTATAATTTGTGGTGAAAAAAAAATGATTTATTATTATCAAATTGCATTTCAGGGCTGAAGCCAGCACTATCGGCCCTCAAGACCCACCTTTTAATAGACGTTACCAAGGAGCTTAGGATTCTTTTGGAGGTCATTAGTTCAACGTTTGCAAATTAAATTCTAAAATATATATACATTCAGCTCTCAGAATAATGATCTAAAAAGAGATTCAGGAACCACATCTTGTATAGAAATATAATAACAAAAAAGTATTTCAAAATTCGTAAAAGTAAATAAACAAGAGTTCAAGAATGGGCTGGAAAGAAGGTATCCTAGACTTTCCTTGATTTTCCAATAAACAGTGAAGACAACCTGCTGTTTATTATATAAATTCTGATATCTGTTTAATAGAAAAATCTCGCGATGACGTGATGTTAAAAAAAGGACACTACACAGGAATCACAACACGAACAGTTATAACAAATTCATCTCGGAAAATATTTATTGATATATTTAGTGGGCGCGTGAGAGAGAGAGAGAGAGAGAGAGAGAGAGAGAGAGAGAGAGAGAGAGAGAGAGAGAGAGAGAGAAATTCAATTAAAGACTTCTCAAACAATTTCATCTTAGAAAATATTTATTGATGTGTGCGTGACAGAGAGAGAGAGAGAGAGAGAGAGAGAGAGAGAGAGAGAGAGATGTGTGTTAGGAAAAGACTTCTCACTCAACTAATAACAGCAATCTAAATACAAATATGCGTCAATCAGACAAGTGTCTTGTAACTTCCTAATGAATTTAGCTCCATAATGCACTCACATTAATACAGCCAAGTCTACTTTGATTTTTATTGGCTTCAGGATATTAAGGTTAAAAATACAAAACAGGAACAATCAAAGTTTCTTATTGTTACCTACCAGTAAGTCCGCTTGAGATATAATGACAATACGTATCACTCCAATTTGTCTCTGTAGTTATCTACTTTGATTTCAATTAGCTGAACAAATTTACTCGTGCTTAATTATATTCACTTACTTTCTGCACCATATATTCATGTTTGTGTAAATATCAGTTTTATATAATGGTGGTGGTTGTGGGGGAATGGGGGGAGGCTACAAAGAACTTTACGAAGGAACTGACGAAATCACGGATCTTCCACTTGATTTGAATTTCCTTCGCGGAGATTATCCAGCTCGAAGTAAATAAATATCTTTCGCCCGTATTGATTTCTTTCTACAGGCCGCCACAGCAGTGTCACACGACGGTTACGTAAAGGAAGACGAGGGACACGGAATCACGTGTCGCAGTCGTATAATCCCTAGAAACTTGCTGATGGCTGAACTTTGCTCATTTGTTATTGATCACCAGTTCTCTGAGCGTAACACTTTTCATCTTGGTAACGTCATCAAGCCCGGTATTTTTTAAAATAAACTTTTAATTTTATATATTATATATATACAAGCATTAAGCCACATATATCAGTTAATATCCAATTCGCTCTACCTCTGAAATAATATATTTACCTAAACCGAAGGGGAATTTCTTATCAACTGAAAAATTCCCCTTCGGTTTATACATTACATAAATAATATATTATTTACGAAGTAGAGTGAATTGGGTATTAAACGACATATGTGGCTTTATGCTTGTATATAAATCACGGTCATGTGATAAAATTTCATCCATATTATATATATATATATATATCATATATATATATATATATATATATATATATATATATATAAATAAATTATAAGTATTTAAGTTATTAAAATACGTTTTACTTCCATAACATGGTTGCCATCACCTGATAACTAAAAGTGTTCTAAAGTCATTCAGTATATTTAAGAAGAGGGACGAGCATCCTTTTAAAGGTGGGAAAGAATAGAACTAGTCGTCTTGCTTACTGTCAATGAAAAACAGTTAAAAAGTAATACAGGAGATAAAGAAAATACAATACAGTACAGCACAAAGACAGCTATTGTACAGCTCACCTGGGCAACCTTCTCACTTTTTTTTTTTTTTTTCCAGCGCCGTTTCGTAATCTTGGCACCAAAAGTCTCAATTTCAACAATACTGAGTCCACACTACATGAGGATGATTGCCTAATAACATGACGTGCTGTATGTATGTTATTCTTCCAGACATACGCAAAGGGGCTTCCCACATATTCCTATGAATCTCAACAATACGAAGAACCTTCCACTGAGTGTTATTAGATCTGACTCGGTAATTCTGGAGATTTTAAATGTAAAATGACTAAAACCTACTTCCTCTCCGTTTTAATGATCTCCCCCTGAAAGTGGGTATCTAACCCTTTCCATTTTAACACACCTGAATGCCATTTACTCTAAGATGGTTTTGTTTATGCGAAGTTTGAGTGGAACTGATCCACTGGTTCCGGAGAAGTCTAAAATGTTTAAGTTAGACCTACTTGCATACAAATGCAAAACAAATTTTGATGAGATAATTTATATGGATAACCTGCTATAGTAGAATCACATCAACCGTGCATTTGATGTCTAGGTCAGTCTCTTACGACGCTCCTGATTGGCTGTGGATAAGCCAATCACAGGGTTGGAAACTGTCTCTCTCGTGAGTTCACATAGGCAGGATGCTTTTGACAGGCGTATCCCTCAGAAGAGGTGGAACATAGATCCTACCCATGTGAACTCTCTCTCTCGAGAGAGTTTCCAGCCCTGTGATTGGATTATCAACAGCCAATCAGGAGCGTCGTAAGTGACTGGCCTAGACATCAAATGCACGGTTGATGTGAATCTACTATAGCCTTTCAGATAGTCAACAACAGCCTTCTCACTACACAGATGATACGAACATTTGTCCACAAAGTCAATTAAACTATCTTCACTTTCCTTTCTCTCACTTTTCAGATAACCATCAGCAGCAGGAAAAATAATTATAATTCACACATATTTATACGATCTGCCAACTTCCCTAAATTTCGTTCGCTAAATCATACTTGCTACTTAACCAATTTCACCCATTAACTATACCTGCCATTATGGGGTGACTAAATAAGAATGTATACGATGAAGAATCGTCTGATATCTTCTTTTGTGAAATACCCACATTTATAAATTTGCATTCAACCGGTCAACAGCCAGGTTATCTTGGGCGTCACCTTATTCTGCAGAAACTTTCTAGTATGACTTGTTTCTTTAGTCAAGTAAAATCAGGTATCTACACAATCTGCTCACTATTTTTAACTTTTAATGTTTTCTTTAACTATTCTCAATAGCATTACAGTTATTACTATTATTATGATTGCTATCTTTTTATACTACTTCAGCAACTGTGTGGATATTGCCGATTATTCATGTTACTATCTGTACTTTGTATGCTCCATGTATATGGCCCTAAGCTGAAAACAAAATTAGTTTTCATTATTATCATTATTATTACTATTATTATTTTTGGTCTATCACAGTCCTACAATTCGACTGGGTGGTATTTATAGTGTTGGGTTCCGGGTTGCATCCTGCCTCCTTAGGAATCCATCACTTTTCTTTCTAAGTGCGCCGTTTCTAGGATCACACTCTTCTGCACGAGTCCTGGAGCTATTATTATTATTATTATTATTATTATTATTATTAATATTATTATTATTAACATCTAACACTATCCATTTTAACTCATTTTCGTTCAATGTTTCCGTGAACGAGACGGGCGGGCACCGCTTACCTGCGCTTGCTTGCATAATGGCAACTTTGTGTAAGAGATGGTTTTTGAACTGATTCTAATAGGGTCCTATAAAGGCCCAGTCACTGGCCGAGAGCGAGCAATTAACCTTACAAGTTTCAGCATTTATTTTGCGAAACTCTGAGGAGGACCAAAAACCTGCCTTTGTGAGCTGTTTGGATATGTAAATCTGGGTATTAATATCAGCTGGTTTTGCTCTGAAGTCCGCAAGGGAAACGGAAAGATTATGTATGCGCGAATCTTGATTATGT
The DNA here is from genome assembly GCF_015104395.2 of Macrobrachium nipponense. Classification (NCBI taxonomy): domain Eukaryota; kingdom Metazoa; phylum Arthropoda; class Malacostraca; order Decapoda; family Palaemonidae; genus Macrobrachium; species Macrobrachium nipponense. The sequence continues at coordinate 15,838,275 of NC_061102.1, forward strand.
GGACATATTTAGCTTTTGTTTTTTCTTCAAAGTTCTGGTTCTTTACGTACCAACAGTATTACTCAAAGCTTCAATTTCCCTCACACTTCATATATCTTAGAACTAATGTTACTACTAAGGCTCCATGGACTTTCGAAAGATAATACTATTCACTGCAAAGGACTTTCGAAAGATATAATAGTAATAATCACTGCAAAGGACTTTCGAAATATATAATAGTAATAATCACAGCAATGGACTTTCTAAAGATAATACTAATCACTGTAAAGGACTTTCGAAAGGTATAATAGTAATAATCAATGCAAAGGACTTTCGAAAGATAATGTTAATCACTGCAACGGACTTTCGAAAGATATAATAGTAATAATCAACGCAAAGGACTTTCGAAAGATAATGCTAATCACTGCAACGGACTTTCGAAAGATAATTCTAATCACTCTAACGGACTTTCGAAAGCTAATACTAATCATTGCAATACACTTTCGAAGAAAATACGAATCACTGCAGTGGACTTTTCGAAAGATAATACTAATCACTGCAAAGGGCCCTCGAAATAGACATCGGTAACAAACACTGCGTAAAACACGACCTCCCTCCTCAGACGCCAACCAGGAAACGCAAAGCTGGATTCATTAGTGAGACCAATCCTCGTTAATCTTCGAGAAACTGGGAGTCATTCCTCTTGGATACTGGAGCTCAACCCCTGATTTGAGCGTATGTTATGGATACGGGAATATCCGCCATCATCAACTGCTCGTAGTCTAGCAACGTTTTCTGCTTCATCAAGATTATATATGTGTTAAATCTGTTTCAGGTCTCAAACTGGACATGGCAAAGCAAGAATTCTGGTTCGGGTAACCCATCCACAGAGCAAACGGGGCTGAATGGATGAGCGCATATTTTCATTCTGAATAACAAAATTCTCTAGCACACTTAGTTAACCTTAGATTATATCTACATTCATTCAACTGTCAGCTACACTCAGTGTAGCTGACTAGTATAACGGTGAGCCACAATTAAATACCACCGAACGACTGCTGAACTATGAAGTGAATAAGGCAACTGATAGTTAATAAACTGTAGTGGGTTACAGGCTTACAGTCTGAATATAAAGAGTATGAGACTGTCAATCTCATCACCAACAATTACGGGGAATTGGAAGGTTGACATATTCCTGAATCAACTTCTATGAGTGGAGAATGCATATTGCAGAAAAATTAATCATACACACATACAAAATGCAAACTACTATACTGACCTAAAATTCATGACGTCAAAAAGCGTGGATCCCAAACAACGAATGAAAAACGGAATGGTAAAAAGTTGACGAGAACGGGAGAACCATCACTGGAAAAGCCATGAAACGCTATTAAACGGATACAAATTTATGAATGACGCGCCGAGATACTACCACTATTAGGAGAGCGAGTGTGCACACAACGGACAATTTAGGGACGACCGAAAACGCCATCACAACAGGAGGGGCCGAAGTCATGTAGCATGGCAGCGAAAACAAAACGGGAAGCATGAATCGCGTGAAGGCTTTCTGACCCACGTTCCCTTTGCAGTCCTCTCTCTCTCTCTCTCTCTCTCTCTAAGAGGGACCAGCATGCAACCTGTACCAAAACCAAAACACCAGATCTCCTCTTTAGCAATATCCACTTACTTTATTACCAACCACTCCTTTTACAGTTCTAGAAGCAGCGATTGTTTTACGAAGAGAAGCTTTTGAAAGAATTTTACGTAATGAATTTTGCTATGTTCAAATTAGGAGAGAAAAGATGCGAAGACGTGAAGTGGATTGATAAACCTTAAGGCACGTGGGTTGTCATATAAACATAGGCCCCTTCTCTCTCTCTCAGAAAAAAAAATTCCATGTATATATACATATATATGAATGTATGTGTACGTATATTGTATATATGTATATGTATGCGTGTATATATATATATAATAATGTAATATATATATATAATATATATATAAATATATATATTATAATTATATAATATATTATTTATATATATATCATTATATTTCGACTCTGTAATCAGTGTTAAGAAAGAGATTAAACGTGGCAACAGACGACTTGTATCAGTGAAGGCAGAACAGCAACGAGGTCTCAAACTCTAACAGGCACACAGTAAGAGTAGGAGAGAGAGAGAGAGAGAGGAGAGAGAGAGAGAGAGAGAGAGAGAGAGAGAGAGAGAGAGAGTTTACTATACTACAGTGAAACAAGATAAAAAGAAGTGACACAGGTGAAACAAAATGAGAGAGAAAGAAAGGGAGAGAGAGAGAGAGAGATACCGTTTGAAATCATTATCAACATAAGCAAAACCGACTCCAAAGTCACTGGCCTCGCTTTCACAGTCTCCCGTCACCTCCAATCAAACAGGACTCCAGATCCTTCCTGGAGCAGGAAGCACACCGTCCATCGCTAACTCAGTTTCCCGTAGGATTAAGGGGCTGCATGGCCTCCTGATTGAAGATGATTATTAACGGCGCACGACGATATCAATCTCCTTGCTAACCGGGGAGATTAACACGACGAGCCTTCACGAAGGCTTTCATGTCCCAGCCGTCAAGTTATGGGATGATCTGGCTGACTGGCCTTCAGTGCTGGTCCCGATCTGACATAGTATGTGCCCTAGTATGTTGGAAGGTCTTCATCTGTGACATAGTATGTGCCCCAGTGTGTTGGAGGTACGAGTGAGCTATACCTATATATAACACGTTGTTCAAACAGTGCTGGAGAACTTCATATAAATGAAGCCTAAATCCGGGAAATTATGATCAGTTTAGTACAAACTATAGATCCAGTGTCTGCCTGAATCAAATGAAAATTCTGTCATTGACTTCTTTGAGGATTGCAATGCTATTAGTGGGACTGCATGGCCCTATATAGATATATATATATATATATATAATAGAATATATATATATATATCTATATATATTTCCATGAGCAGGGGGTGACTCAACAACCATTCTAGGTTGCTTTCGCTATCTATAATATATAAATGAAATATGTATATATATATATATATTATATGATATATATATATATATTATATATATATACTATACAGGTATACATTGTCGTCTC
>NC_061102.1:15846380-15873880 GCF_015104395.2 Macrobrachium nipponense
TTACAATTTTGCCATTCCGTTTGTCGTTATGAACACAAGTAAGTTACTCAATAAAAATGAAAATTGTCATTAAAAACTGTTCTTTCATTCCTTTAATTCACGAATAAGAGGAAATGTTATATCTTTTTCGCTCCAAACCTCTCGCTTCGTTCTTTGAATATTCTGTACCTTTAAATATTTTGTACCTTTGAATATTTTGCACCTTCGAATATTCTGTACCGATCATTGGGAATTTAGTCTCCCTTCTTAATGGCATAACGGCATGAAGCATTGCTGATGCCCTTGTTGAAGGACTTTGCACCTCATGTCTGTATATACTCAGTATTCGTTTAGATTCAGACCAAATAAGTTGAATTTTAATTCTATATATATATATATATATATATAGTATATATATATATATATATATATATATATATATACTATGTATATTTTTTTTTTATCATAAATATATGAATCTTAACATTACATTAAGGTTTTGTGGAAAAATACAGGAATCTTGCAAAGGTGGCAAAATTGTTGAACGTATCTTCACTGACGAGGTGAAACACGCATCTCAGTTACAGAATATGTTGAAATATTTAAAGAAAGGATGGTCTGTCATCCAGAGAAGAGCTTTACTCGACTGTAAATCAAAAAGAGAAAAAAAAAGAAAAAAAAACACTCAAATTGCTAATGGACAAACTACGACACAGATACTAGCAGAAGCCAGACATGAAATGAAAAAAGAACCGGCGACAGCGATAATGTTTCATACCTTTATGCCAGCATATTACTTCATTCAGAACCTGATGAAACTGCTCTAAGCGCTAATCTACGTATGCATCAAGGCTTCATGGTTGCGTATTACACTTCGAAAGATCTCTTGTCGAAACCCAGCAAATCCCATAATTAAAATAATATGATAATATATATATATATATATATATATATATATATATATAGTACCGAGTATAGGTATGTAGTATGTATATGGTATGTATATGATATATATATATATATACATACATACCTATGTATATATACATATATACACACACACACACATATATATATATATACCATATATATATATATATATATATATATATATATAGAGAGAGAGAGAGAGAGAGCAGAGAGAGAGAGAGGAGAGAGAGAGAGAGAGAGAGAGAGAGAGAAAGTCGCACTTTATCCAAAAACGAAAACAAAAACATTTTTTTTATAGCAACAGACTGCATTTTTACCTTGACAAATCAACATTAACAATAAGAGGACCAACGACAGATCCGGTACAGATTCTCTATGTCTAACACGGACTGAATTACCCTTCACAGAATGCCTTTTATAAAACGGCATTTACTCGCTTTTGACAACCAACGTGTCAATTTTCGAAGCAGCGTGAATGAGGGGCAAAAAAAAAAAGTACCCTTTGTCCCTCGCTCAGAAACCATTTAACGGCGACATTTGCATAAAGAGGAATCCTTCCTTTGTTCTTCATCATGAATAAGTAACTGAAAACCAACGGGAATTAATTAATTCATACCCTTTTTGGAATTAAACAGATACAAGAAATTAAACACTTTGCTGAAGTACAGAACACAAACAGCAGTTAATGGATTTTCACTGTTGCTCTACATAAAGCAAAACTTGCATACTGAGAGAGAGAGAGAGAGAGAGAGAGAGAGAGAGAGAGAGAGAGAGAATTTGAATAGTATATGAATTTGAAATGGTATCCCAATAGATTCTACATTAGAAAAAATACGTTTCAGAGAGAGAGAGAGAGAGAGAGAGAGAGAGAGAGAGAGAGAGAGAGAGAGAGAGAGAATGTGAATAGTATATGAACCTGAAATGGTATCCTAATAGATTCTACCTCAGAAAAAAATACGCTTTACACACGCACACGTACACACACACAGAGAGAGAGAGAGAGAGAGAGAGAGAGAGAGAGAGAGAGAGAGAGAGAGATAGCGCCACTGATCTTAGCCCAATCTGTTCTTAAGCTTTCCAACCGTAATTGAATTCTATTGTAATTTCACAAGTCTACCCCCACAAAAACCGAGTCATTCAAAAGGTGAATAAATTACCAGTCTCTTTTCAAATACAGTAATTAGTTTTCCTCGAAATCTTCTATACGAGTCATATGTTACATCAGACACAATTATTTTAAAGGCGATGGAACTACGACAGACTGATAACAAATATGTGATAACCATAAATATTCGATTTTATTTATAAAATATATTAAATTTCATCAAATGGATACCGAGACCTCACCAGCCTCCAAAACTCTCTACAAAGATTTTAATATTTTCGATTTATTTTGATAAATCAAAATATGCAATTTCACTTTTCAATATAATATTACAGGTTTGTAACTGTATAAATATATTAGAATAAGTAAGTAAAGATATTTGTACAGTTACGTAACTGTGGGTTTGTTCCACTACGGTAAGACACATGCAACAATGAGTATGTTTTAAATATTAATAATATCACTAACAAAGAACGACATACAATACAATACAGACTATTCCTCAACTATGGAATGATAAGGAGCATTTGAAGCCATCTGCTCTTCACGAGCTGACGACGTATCAAGCAGTTGTGAGGAATCCTTCAAGCAGGAAGCAGGCATCAGAGAAGTGACCCATGGGAATTTATGTATATTAATATATAAAACAAAAAAGGTTGGGGGGGGGGGGGGGGGGGGCAGCCCAAAAGGTACATTGGTTTACGGTGTAGAAAGAGAAGGAGGGAGTCACGGATGGCGACACAAGATGACAATGAGTAGCAGGGTAAGGTGAGACAAAAAAGGATGGTTGGGTGGTGCTATCGCGTTCTCTCTCTCTCTCTCTCTCTCTCGCTTGAAAGCCATACAATACGCCGAGATTACATCCTATTCGAAAAGGGGACAGAGGGCTCCCCTTTACGGCGTAACTCCAGATTATCTAATAGCACGGCCACAACAAATCTTTTTTTTTTTTTTCTTTTTTCTCTCCCCGCAACTACGAAGGTTAAACATACGTTTGGCAAGACGATCCGCACGACAGCTCGATGAATCAATCAACTAGTTAATAATGATATATTTATTTTAAATTTAACAAGATACTCCATATGATAGCTCGATGAATAACAATTCTATACATTTTTTCTTTAATATTTAGTGAAGCTCGATGAATTAATTAATTAGTTAATAATGATATTTAATTTAATATTGAACAAGATCATCCATATGATAGCTTGATGAATACCAGATTTTATTCATTTTTTCTTTAATAGTTAGTGAGTACGGAGATCTATAACGGTAGAGAGGCTTTTAAAATTCAGTGCATATGGATATAAGTAACATTAAAAATTCTAAAAAATCTTTCGAAATTTGTTTCCAAGACTACTAACTATAATTTTTCATATGCTGACCGTGAAAGATAAAGCAAAATAAAGAGAGAGAGAGAGAGAGAGAGAGAGAGAGAGAGAGAGAGAGAGAGAGAGAGAGAGAGAGAGAGAGAGCATATTTCCGGTTTACCTGGGCTGGTCATACAGGTGTCGTGTCGTATTTACATAAGCATACTTGAAAACAAATATTACCCAAGCCCTAAAGCTATATGTAACAGGAGTTGGATACGGTATATTCTCTCTCTCTCTCTCTCTCTCTCTCTCTTCTCTCTCCTCTCACACACACACGCATACATACATACATACGATACATAACATACATACATACAATATATATATATATATATATATATATATATATATATATATAAAATAACATACAAATACATAAGTATATACATACATAAACATATACATATATATAATTATATATATATATATATATAATAAATATATCTAATTAATATATTAAAATATATTTATATATTAAATATATATAACGCGACTCAAAATAACTGCTTCCATATATTACATTTAAATCTTTGCCTCTAGTAACATACTGCCCTAATCATTTTTGACCTACATAGCCAGTCTGAATCCCGTACACGTTATGTGCGTTGAACAAAACTTGAATCAATAACTTTGAAGGTTAATGTATAGGTCAAGGTATTGGAGATATTTATCAACACTCGGTAAATGTCAAATAGCAACGCGAATAAAAAAAAATCAAGGAAAAGATTGCCGTTAAAAGTAGCAACGAAACACCTCGAAAAAATGTTGTTAATTTGCTACAGGAATATATTAATAAAACGTTTCCTTCCTTATGGAGTGCTTTGCATATGTTTGTTGTTTGTTTGTTTGTATGGTGCTTTTACGTTGCATTGAACCAGTGGTTATTCAGCAACGGGACCAACGGCTTTACGTGACTTCCGAACCACGTCGAGAGTGAACTTCTATCACCAGAAATACACATCTCTCACTCCTAAATGGAGTGGCCGAGAATCGAACTCGCGACCACCGAGGTGGAACGCAAACACCATATCAACTACGCCACTGAGGCGCTCTGCTTTGCATATGAACGCTGTATTTATAAATGCTCGTGTCCAACTATTCTGAAGACGCAAGAATAGAAATTGACGTTGTGTTGACGACGGAAATATGAAAATAAACTTTATGATCAGCTGTTCAGTGTTTGGACTTCTCGAGTCTTGTCTAGTTTTGCTTCCTTTCCAATAAGAATGTGAAAAATATTGCGTAGAGCAAAAACATAGAAAAACATTGGTTAAATCTTAAAAATATGCTTTTGGTCCTTATTCTGTCACGCCGTAATAATCCCACGTCAATGTTTACGAAATATCCCAAAAGTGAAAAGATAAAATAAATAAGAGAGACCGAAGAACACAGACATCTGAAATGAAATGAGAGAGAGAGAGAGAGAGAGAGAGAGAGAGAGAGAGAGAGAGAGAGAGAGACCCGTTGTTAAAGACCAAAAGAGGATGACAAGATGAACAAATCGAGATAAATGTTAAAGCTTCTGCCGACTGAAAAGTGAGCAGAGCAGAGAGAGAGAGAGAGAGCCAAAGTAGAGGGTTACCCATGTGCTCAGACACGTGTCAACATAAGAGCCGTACGAAAATAACTATAGACTCTCAGAGAACCACAGCAGGAGGAGGAGGAGGAGGAGGAGGAGATAAAGAAGGTATGCACAGGTGAAATGTGAAGGTAGGGGAGAAGGATTAAGGATTGCGGTGCCCAGAGGGGAAAAGGGAACGGGAGCGAGAGATAGACCTAAGCGAAGGTCTAAAAAAAAATAATAATAATAATAGCAAGAAAAAATATATAAACATGAAAAAAAAATGATAAAGACCAAGGAATAAAATACTGAGAGATGTTTGTTAATTGGGACGCCAATGGAAGTATATCACAGGATATTTCAGTAGGATAGAATAGCCTTCACCATTATAATCTCTCGCCACCTCGTTGATTGAACCTTAGTTTCGTATCTTTGACAGCACACGGAAGCCTTTTCATACTTTATTTACTTTCATTGCTTTTTAATATCACTAAAAAATCACTGATATTTTACCCTCCTCTCTTCTATTCTTCTCTGGGAAAATTCAACCTTTTTTTACGCTAGTTTTAGAAGTTCCTCGTTAAGCTCTCACTGTGCCGTTGATGAACCTTAGTTTCATATATTCAAAAGCGCACATATATTACCCAATAGCCTCTCCATACTTTATTTGCTTACAGTACCTTTCTAGTATCACTATAAAACTTTGACACTAACTCTCATTCCTCCTTTTTCTTTTTTGGGAAAATTCACTATCTATTTCGCACGAACTTTCGAGGTTCCTTGATAAGCTCTCACTATTTCATCGATGAAGCTCTCACTATTTCATCGAAGAACTTCAGCTTTATTTCTCTGTACTTACTTTCATTACCCTTCTAATAACACTACAAAATCCTTCATACTTCAACACCCCTCTCTTCTCTTCTTTACTGGGAAAATTCACCACCTTTTTCACAATAGTTTTAAAGGTTCCTTGATTTATATATAATACAAGATCCTTCATACTTCAAGTCTCCTTTTCTTTTCTGAGAAAATCCAACAGCTTGTTTCACACTAGTTTTAAAAGTTCCTTGATGTATATATAATACAAGATCCTTCACATTTCAATTCTCCTTTTCTTTTCTGGGAAAATCCAACTTTCACTACCTTTTCCATACTAGTTTTAAAGATTCCTTGATGTATATGTAATACTAGATCCTCCATATTCCAACTCTCCTCTCTCCTCTTCTTCACTGGGAAAATCCCAAATCTTTTTTCACACTAGTTTTCGTGCTCCCTTGATGTATATATGGTCTCCATTTGCCAGCAGTGAGGGGTGTAAAGAATCCTCCTGATGGGTAGTACTTCTTCTGTCTCATAACTGTCTACTGTACCTCTGTTGCAGTAAACTCTGTCCCTTTCACTCCCCTAGGATATGCTTTCCCATAAATCTTATTCCTGCCCTTCACCGATGATGGCTCCTTCAATCAACGTCGTCTTCTTCCCAAATTACTTGCATATGATTCTAATTTTCATAATTATTATCATTCAGAAAATGAACCCTATTCCTACGGAACAAACCCACAGATGCCACTAACTTGAAATTCAAGCTTCCTAAGAATAAGGTGTTTATATGAATAAGCAACAAATTATTATCATTATTATATTATTATTATTATTATTGTTATTATTATTCGGAAGATGAACCCAATTCCTAAGGAACCAGCCCACGGGGGCCACTACCTTGAAATTCAATTCTCCGAAGAATATAGTTTTCACTTGAATGTAGCAACAAATTATTATTATTATTATTATTATTATTATTATTATTATTATTATTATTATTATTATTATTATTATTCAGAAGATGAACCATAATCTTAAGGAAAAAGCCCACAGGGGCCACTAACTTGAAATTCAATCCTCCGAAGAATAGAGTTCTCATTTGAATGAAATAACAAATAATTATTATTATTATTATTATTATTATTATTATTATTCAGAAGATGAACCCTTACAATTCAAGCCTCCGAAGAATGTGGTGTTCATTTGAAAGAAGCAACAGAAAGTAATCGGAAAAGTAGAAAGCAGAGATCAATAATTAAAAGAGGAAAACGTTCAGAAATTCTCAACCACTCATCCTCACACATTCATTGAACTGAAAAAAATCTAGGAACAAGGTAAGCTTGTTCTTAAAGCTTTTAAGGAATAAATGTCCTCATCCAAACTCCTCAAATCTTGAGATTATCTATTTTTATTAGTCTTTCTGATCACTGGCGTCGAAAATATAGATTTCTGTCTTTACCACCGGTCTTTTTTTTTATCTTTCCTTCTTTCAGCAGCCACGTTTGATTTGGGTAGCTTCTGCCTGTTTCGGTTTCATCACTTTTAAAAAATGTGGAAGTGAAGCCGTACCCTCTCCCAAACGTTAGGAAAAAACCAAGAACCTCTACTGATTACCTAAAAAAAAAACACTAATATATGGAGAGAGAGAGAGAGAGAGAGAGAGAGAGAGAGAGAGAGAGAGAGAGAGAGAGAGGGGGGGGGGGGGGTGTTACTAGAAGCCTTAAGCCAGAGAGAGAGAGAGAGAGAGAGAGAGAGAGAAAGGGGATGTTACTAGAAGCCTTAAGCCAGAGAGAGAGAGAGAGAGAGAGAGAGAAAGGGGATGTTACTAGAAGCCTTAAGCCAGAGAGAGAGAGAGAGAGAGAGAGAGAGAGAGAGCGAGGGGATGTTACTAGAAGCCTTAAGCCAGACGGACCATATAAACTGCTGCGTCAAATGTAAACAATCAGACGGACGGTGTTGAACATTATTTTAGTCTGGATAACAAAGAAAGGGAAGAGAGCGCAGGCGCGCTATCTGTAAATTGTAGTGTCAAAGCACTCGTAGATTAGACAAAAAAAAAAAAAAAAAAAAAAAAAAAAAAAAGAGGGGGGGGGGGGGGGGGGGGGGGGGGAAATGAGGGGGGGGGGGGGGAAATAAGGACTACGATCCAATAAAGGCAAACAGAAATGAAGAACAAGATTTGGACAAACATTCCTTTCTTTGACTTTCAGTAAGACGACCGTGCAAAAAAATAAAAAAAAAAAAATAAAAAAAATAAAAAAGCCAAGTGGTAAAGTGGTCGATAGGTCGCCAACACTGAAAATCAAGAGGAAAAAGAAAATTTTAAAGGACAGCAAAAGACACGAGGCAATAATATAATAATAATAATCTCTGCACAGTCATCATAATGCAAGGGCAATCACGGCTGCGTCAACCCCATTGATGCTGAAACGTGATACGTCTTTCTATCAATCAACAAATCTTGGAACGGCAACAAAAGCCATTAAGACAGGAAAACAGAATGAAAAAAAATATAAAAATTCATTACTTGATCGGGAAAGCGCTTAACTAGTGGTTCTGGCACAGAACTTTCGTTTGTTTTTGTTAGTTTGTATGGTGTTTTTACGTTGCATGGGACCAGTGGTTATTCAGCAACGGGACCAACGGCTTTACGTGACTTCTGAACCACGTCGCGAGTGAACTTCTGTTACCAGAAATACACATATCTGACCCCTCAATGGAATGCCCGAGAATCGAACTCACGGCCACCGAGGTGGCAAGTCAAGACCATACCGATCACGCCACTGAGGCGCTTTCGATCAATGCAAGATCAGACCACTGGTGCTAATGTTGCATCGCTGCTACTGTTCAGTCATTATTTTCTGGACTTTTTTTTTAACTTTTTTTCTTTTTTTACTTACTACATACTCCTTACAATTTCTCCAAAGAACAATCTAATATTTCTATTGACAATGTCCCAAAAGCCCAAATAATGTCCTAACTCGATATTACCTCAGTACCATTAATTTAAAAGAAAGTCCTCGGTTCTTTTAATAAATATTAACACCTTTAAAAAAAACCTCACTGCTACCATGGCAATTACATCAACTACTACGTAAAACATACACACACAAAACAAACAAAAAACAATAACAACATCCCATTCAACGACCGATACAACCAAAGAAAAGGGTAGAGAAAAGAGCAGGGCAGTGTCTTACCCAATTCGCCTGATGCAAATGGCCGCTCCTTGTCCCGTTAACAACATACTGCGGGGCACAAAATCGCCCAGGTGTAACGAAGCAAGTGTTCCCCTGTCGACAGTACATACCTGCAAAGGAGGAGACATTATAATGAGACTAATTTCACAAGGAGAGTCAGTTTCGCTGCGGCATTCTATGTCAACAAGCGGATTGTTTATTTCTTGGTGGAAGACGAGAGAAAAACAGTGGGAAATTGTCTGAGAGACAGGACAGAGTATAATTTGACTCAATAGCAAAGGAGAGTGTATATTTCATTTGTTTGTTTGCTTGTATGGTGTTTATACGTTGCATGGAACCATTGGTTATCCAGCAACGGGACCAACGGCTTTACGTGACTTCCGAACCACGTCGAGAGTGAACTTCTATCACCAGAAATACACATCTCTGACCCCTCAATGGAATGCCCGAGAATCTAACTCGCGGCCACCGAAGGAGGGTGTATAAACATGTTAATCATTAATTGTGTTTGCATATACATAATAATATATACATATGTATGTGTATATATATATATATATATATATATATATATATATATTTTACACACTTACCGACATTAATTTTTAAACAAATTGTCCATATCAATACATTTTTATAAGTTTAATAAGGGGGCCTATGTAATCTTAACATTAGAATCTGAATTTCATGTCCACAAAACCTGCTGGCAGTCACTTGAAATAAAACAGACACAGGTAAATTCTTTGACAAAACAGAAAACATAATAAAACGACCCCGATTAAATAATGCTGTAAAACCCTGCGGAAGTTTAAAACTATCCGAGGCTTTTATTTTCCCTCTTTTCTGACCCAACGGAAACAACTGGAGGAAAACAAAAGCTTTAAAATCAACGTCTGGGGCTGTAAATCTCGCTCATTTGATTAAAAAAAAGGAGCGAGAGAGAGAGAGAGAGAGAAAAGAGAGAGAGAGAGAGAGAGAGAGAGAGCTTTCTTTTCTTTCTCTTATCTATTTTCATCCTCATTTTACGATTCCCTCCTACTTTCCTCGTTGCTCTGTTCCAATTTTCTTAGAGACTCCTTCCTCTTCTCACCTTAAACCCCCCCCCCCCCCACCCCCCCGCCCCTCCCTCTCTCTTCCTTCCCCACCAATGCACTCGGCGAAAAGAGGAGGAGGGGAGGAGGAGGAGGAGGAGGAGGAATCATCATGAAAGAAAACTTGTTTCCAACCCAAACGACCTTTGCATCTAAGTTTCCCCATTTGGTAAAAGCCCCCAAGTCAGTTCTGGACAGAAGCTCTACGTCAAGTCGGGGTAAATTACTACTTACGGGCGTCCATCATCGCCATTATCATCATCACCGCCGCTCTCTCTCTCTCTCTCTCTCTCTCTCTCTCTCTCTCTCTCTCAGTAGTCCTCTTTGGCATGCGTTCCAAGAAGGCCTGAAATTCTTCTTCAATGAAATGTTGGGAGGTTAAAAAAAGGGGGTACATGAGCTGACTCTCTCTCTCTCTCTCTCTCTCTCTCTCTCTCTCTCTCTTCATTGTCCTCTTGGGCATGCATTGCATTACGGCCTGAAGTTCTTCCCTCAAAGAAATCTTAGACCAGGAAAAAGCAGCAAACAAACTGAAAATCTCTCTCTCTCTCTCTCTCTATCTATGCTACTACTGCCACCCTATCGGGCCATTTGGACACGCACACAATATATGCCAGAGGAGTTATGGCCCCTTGGAGTGTACTAATGCAATCCCAATGTAAGCAGAGCCCAGCGGAATAACTAAAGCATTTATTTCCCCTTGACATAAATCGTTTTCTATACCTTTGGTGAGCATTCTAAATACAATACTATCATCTAAAATATCAAGTAAACAGTTTAATGAGGCTCTCTCTCTCTCTCTCTCTCTCCTCTCTCTCTCTCTCTCTCTCTCTCTCTATTTTATATATATATATATATATATATTATATAATATATATATATATATAAAATATATATATATATAGAAATAAATGAACAAGCAATATATAAAATAAAATAAATATAATAAACTAATCCTATATAAATAAAAAATAAGACAAATCAATCAATCAATCACCAATAAACAAATAAATAGGGATTATCGATCTTCATCCACATTAGGATTTGCACTATACACACATCTCGTCCAACATAATTTCATTAACACATAAGACGGATGACAACAAAACACGTCATAAAAAAAAAACTATAAAAAACATCATCCCATACAAGTAAAAGGCATTCCTTACGAATAAAAAAAAAAAACATGTCATACGAAAACACGAACTTTTATTTATTTTTTTTTAATCCAAGACTTTGGATTTTGAGAGCTATACCTTGAAGAGAGGCTCCTCAGAGCAATACCTTAAAACGGGACTCCTGAGCAGGAATCGTGACCTTTACCCGCGGGAAGCATTAGACACATCCTCCTCCTCCTCCTCCTCCACCATGTCCCCCAAGGGATATTTACTACGTCATCACAGCATATGTAATAAGGTGCTACGTATGCTAGAAACACCACTTTGCATGTTAACGCAACTTCCACTTCTCAGATCATTCATCTAAAGAGAGCTGGCCAAGTTGCACACACACACACACACACACAAACACCCTTCCTGAGTGCTGTCAGAATGAGTCAGAGGAGGGAAGTTGTAAAAAGATCACGTGAATTCATGTTTTTGATGTAAAAAGATCATATGAAGTAATATTTTTACATATTTAAGATCTTCATATGAGTCTAGACATCCTCCATATTTCAAATCATTCTCGATCACATGGTTTATCATATCGTAAAAGCTGACTGGACGGAAAACGAAGGAAAAGAATGAAATCTTACGAGTGCTAAAAGAATATTCTTTACAAATACCTTTTTCACGTATTTTCACCACATTCAGTGTCTATATACATATATATATATATATATATATATATATATATATATATATATATATATATATATATATTAAATTTAAATCATTACCACATCGCTTTATTAAAAAAAAATCTCTTGAATCTCGACTGGGCAGAAAATGAAGGAAGAGAATTATATCTTTCACTGTGATATAAAGAAAATATTTTGACAAATACGGTTTTTCTCGTAAGATATGTTGAATATTTCAAACAATGGTTTTGACCACTTGGTTCTAATCTCTTAGATAATGACTGAACAGCAAATAAAAGAAAGAGAGCCTTCAAGCTCTGCTTCATATGATCCCCATCACTATGTGCATTTCCTAAAAGCTGACAAAACACCCACACCCCCCCCCCCCCCAAAATAAATACACACTTCTAGAGGTTCCTCGAGACTATATGTTTATTCTTTTGGCATGAAAAGCGTACCAACAAGTAGCACAAAGCATCTCACACCCACAGTGACAGATATAGTACTCCCCTAAAATATGTTTCCCATTTTTCTCTCAGGGGAAAATAAAAAAATCGCCTCTGTGTGGGTTTCCTTTGTGCTGTTAACCGGACAGAATCTTATAAATATATATACAACACACACACAGATGTATACACATATATCACCCTCCTTGTCATATGACCTCCTTCTCTTTATGTATATATATATATATATATATATATATATTATATATATATAGATAGAGAGAGAGAGAGAGAGAGAGAGAGAGAGAGAAGAGAGAGAGAGAGGAGAGAGAGAGAGAGAGTTGGTTTATCATTTTAATATCGAATGAACTGCACCTTAGAATCACTTCCTACGCCTAAAGGGAATTGTAATGGACGGGTGAATCTGCCCTTAACATTATTCGTCCCTGGGCCTTCGGTCCAGGAGCAAAAATAGACAGCAAAACCATCAAAAATTCGTTTGAGGGATGAGTCTGAAAGTATTATGGCCTAGACTGATTTATTTTGGGCTGAACAGCATTCGTTCAATCACCGTAATCAATAGAAGTCGTATAGTTGACTTGTTTCAATGCCATTAATTTACTGTTATCAGTGTAATCTTTTTTAAATAATTGATATTTGTACGACTTACATCGTTTACATCTAACAGTAATCCAGCTGCCGTGATAATCACTAACTGACAATTATCATGATTTATCAAGCGTGTTAATAACCATATGAACTAAAAACATACGTTTAGATAATATACGTAATTAACCGAGCAACTTCGCTCGCTAGTAAAGGTGTATTTTATCAACCGAGCAACTTCACTGGTAAAGGTGCGTTTTATCACATTATCCTCTTGTCAGTAATTCGGGGGGAAAATGTAAATACTAAAACATATGCTACATATGGCTGGGAAATGTCATCTAACATCGAATCATGTACCGGAAACTGAGGTGGCGAGAGAGAGAGAGAGAGAGAGAGAGAGAGAGAGAGAGAGATTCTACATCAGACGAGGATATAAAAGTAAAGCAAATAACTCGGAGGAAAGTACAGGACACACACACACACACAGAGAGAGAGAGAGAGAGAGAGAGAGAGAGAGAGAGAGAGAGAGAGAGAGAGAGAAACTTTACGTCACAGACCCAATCAAAGCGACAAAAGCGAATGCTTGCACTGAATGCCAATTAATTCAGTAACGATAAAAAAAAGTATGAAAGTCACCATCTAAATCTATACGTAAAATCAGAAAAGCGAATTCTCTAATACCCACAAACACATTTATTCAATAATCACAACAACTCGGGTCGCAGTACATCCATTCGAAAAAGTGACGACCGAAACCGCTTTCCCAGTAGTCTTGTCAATATGTGACTGCAGGCAACGAAAGCGACACTTGTCTCGTGTTATTTTCTTGCGTCTGGGAACTTTTTTAGTTTTCAATTTATTTCAATTCGCAAATGTGCGTATCTCAAGTTGCCAAATTTGACTCGTCCGTGGATGTGGAGATTAATAATATATATATATATATATATATATATATATATATATTATATAATATATATATATATATATATATCCTATATATATATCTATATATATATATATATATATAATAATATATATATATATATATATATATATATATATATATATATAGTGTGGTATATATATATATATATATATATATAGATATATGTGAATATATATATATATTATATATATATATAACTATATATATATATATATATATATATTAATATATATATATATATATATATAATATGAATGTCTTTATACTGTAATACAACAGTATATATGGAGATAAAAGGCCCATAAAACACGATTTAAACGTTGCAACCATATATTTCGAGCACTTCCTTCTGTGCTCCTGATCATTGCTCGAAATATCTGGTTGAAACGATAAAATAGTGTTTTATGGGCATTTTATCTTCATATATATATATATATATATATATATATATATATATATCTATACATCATACATACATACATACATACATACGTACATACATGTCACACATGATTACTAACGGATATATCTAAAATAATAATAATATAAAAATAAATATAAAAAACAAGTCTCTTATTGCAGATTTGTTCCTTCCGGCATCATTTCTTCTTAGGTTCTGTGTCAATAACAACCGTTAAGTATCAATTCATGACAAGAAATTTAAGAAATCTCTTGTGAAATATGTCATCAATTTAGACCAGAATACCATAGAAAAGGTTTAAAAGGTTTTACATTTCTTAAGAACGCTGCGGCTTCTTGTTGGTTTTACAGCAGCAAACGAGTGCGAATGAAAATAACGAGAGAGAGAGAGAGAGAGAAGAGAGAGAGAGAGAGAGAGAGAGAGAGTTGACTCAGACGAGAAACGCTTGGTGGAAATAGAGCTACAGTTTTGGCACCTGTGTCGCGATGCTCCTATGGGGGAAGGGTAAATGATATTGTTTAGAAAAACAACAGGCACAAAAAATCCTAGTTCAGGCGTTTCTCTCTCTTTAACCAAATGTTTCCTTCCACTCTTTATGGTTTACTCGCGTCTGCAATTATTATTATAGTTAATGTATTCGGTACTAAATATGAATATCACGTTAGAATTAGTGACATAACTACAGCCTCAGGAGCTCCCAAGTTTTAAACAGACCCGGTTAATGTTCTCGATCCGCAAGGCATTTTACAGATTGTGAGACCTTCGTGGCGTCCATATATCCGAATTGTTCTACCATGATCTTGCCTTTTGTTTCTTGGAAATGGCTGAAAAAAAAATCGGGCAAAGGTACCAAAACTTACAAAACAGCTGAGTCGTCTCCAGATCTGCTTCCACCTCGACACTTCTGCAATGGGCCGTGATTGGCCCCCGCATTGCATAATTCTTCAGAAGAGACAGACAAGACGGTAAAGCGAACAAACGAACAGACTAGCGAACACAGATGGGCACATAAAACCATCCACCACAACCTTCTCGGGAAGGTATTAACAAACCTTCAACCAAAACAGTAATCACAGAATGTCTGACTCCAGAAATCACTCGTCTACGAGAAGAGAGAGAGAAGCAAAGGGGGAAAGTTCCCAACCCTTCTCCTATTAGGCAACCCTTTCAGTACGCCTTACCTTCCGTGTATATTGTTAGCATATCCCCCCCTTTCCCTTTTTTTTTTTTTTTTTAATCTAAGTAGTCCAGATCACCGACGGCGGCGGCGGTGGCAATAAAGCTCAGTATCGACTGCGGTAACAGGAGGGCAGGATTTAAATGTATCGAGAGGGGGATCTGTGTCGGTGAAATGCCATCGCTCGCTCGCCACCGACGTACGAACGTACGTGCTGCCATCTGGTGAAGATCAACAGAAACCGTTTTTTCTTTTTCAAGTTCCTTTCTTACGGAAACCGTATTGGCCTGTAGAAAAAAAATGGTTGAAAGGACGACCGACTGTGAAAAAAATATGAGTTTACAAACAGCTTAGAAACAAGGCGTCAACAACTAAATCTGGTTAGTGACAAAGAAAAGCCCCTCAAACACTGGTTCTTTGTTTTTTTTTGTTTTTTTGGCATCTGAATTGACGGTTTCAGAAACTGCAGGAAATGCAAATTCTGTCTTCTGTTAAGAATCTTCCCTTAAAATTCAATTCAATCAGAAAACAAATGACTTCATGCACAAGGTGCAAAAATACATAATGATTTTGGGGACGCCAATGGTATTCTATTACTTTCAATACACACACGAATGTATGCATAGCACAATATTATCAACAGGTACAAGTAAAAGTGAGGAGCGGAGAATGAATAACTCGAAGGGACGACAACCATTACTCAGTCTATTCAATTTACTAAATAATTATTAATAATTCCCAACCCTTAAATTTAGCCAATCTACATTTTTCTAAAGTTATTTCAGACATCATCGATCCCCTTCATCTTGACCAAACAAGCTTTTGCTGAAAAACATCTATATTTGTTGACTTTTAGGCATTTGGGGAAACATACATAGTCGTTCTTGGAATCAAACATCACTGACAGCCTTGGAAAATTCTTGATATCAAACATGATTGACATCCTAGGAATTGTCTTGATGTCAGTCATTATAGACATCCTAGGAATAGGTCTTGATATCAAACATGACTGACATACTAGGAATATTCTTGACATCAAACATTACTGACATTTTAGGAATATTCTTGACATCAAACATTACTGACATCTTAGGAATATTTTTGACATCGAAACTTACTGACACTCTAGGAATATTCCTCGTAAAAAAATTATTAACTCCCTACGAATACCGTTGACATCAAACATTACTGACATCTTATGAATATATGTCACATCAAACATTACAGACATCTTAGGAATATTCTTGATATCACACATTACTGACATCCTAGGAAGAAAACTAAGTGTAAAGTAAAAGTAACAACAGGTGACCCTAATCCAATAATCAAATGCATTTGTGAACTACAAGGCAGTAAAACGAAGAGATCTAGAACTAAAATAAGTTATCAAGCAAACAACACCACCCCCCACCCCCTCCCCCACCCCCTCCCCACCCCCCCCCCCCCCCCCCCCCCCACGGCGTGTCCTCATTCCCCGAAAAGGCCGAATATCGCCGCGATTGCCGAATCCATCTCGGCGGAAAGGAAATTAATCTTGAGTCGACTGTGTCTGCCAGGAACAGCGAGGAAAGGTATTCGTCATAGAGATGGTTCGCTTCGGGTGTTATAAATACGTTCATGCATCACGTCTGAATCCGATACACAGCAGGTGATCACACCTGTTAGCTCAGTCATCAAGACAGTGGCATAACATGTGCCAAAAACAAAAATTCCTAGCAACCTTAGTGAATAAGCAAATCGATTATAGACAGGCTTATTTTTATCATTTTGCAACATGAAAAGTCAATATATTTGTTTCATGAAGGAGCAATAATAAAAAAAGGAACTTGTTTTATGAAGAGAGCAATAATTTAAAGAAAAAAGTACTTGTTTTATGAAGAGAGCAATAATTTAAAGAAAACAATACTCGTGTTATGAAGAGAGCAATAATTTACAGAAAACAATACTCGTTTTATGAAGAGAGCAATAATTTTTTAAAAACTAGCTTTCAAGACCAGGAATGGAATAAGAAACTCGGTCTTTCTATTAGCAAAATCATTCCCATACATCTGTAAAGAAAGTGTCTTATATTCCCAACTTCAGTTCCCTGGAAAATTAGCAATGATGCTACGGTTAAAATAATATACGTTTTTTTATTAATGCATACAACATACTCATATTTATAAGGGTACTGATAAGAAAATACTGGAACAACATATCAAGAAAACACGAATCAATAACCCTAAATCCGCAACGATGTAGCCGGGTTCCACTGCCACTATTATATACTCTGAAGGCAACAAGTTTGTCTAGTCATTATTGAACGACAATAATCTCACCAAAATTACAAAGATACGCTTGGGCTATATTTTAAGCCTTACCTCAAGATGCAAGGCAAATAAATTTTGGGCTATATTTTAATCCTTACCTCAAGAAGCAAAGCAAATACATTTTAACTGGAATACACCCTCACTACTGAGCTACTGAATGAAAAACACGGTGAAAATGACCGAACGACAGCCGCGTGACAACTCAAAACGAACGGCTGACAGATTCAGCAAAATAGTTTCCAGTGAAATTTTCCAGCAAATCTCTGGAATTGTACACGCCTACAACTCATTAGCATTCAGCTAGAGATCCTACCTGTTAATATGAATCCAATTCATGTCGTATCACAACGGCCGGTGTGGAATACAGTGCAATATGATTCCTCCACAGGGCAGCAAGCACACATCTAGGAATTCCTGATTTTGAATTAATACAATTAAAAAAAATGGCCAATATATGAAAATAACCACAGCGTACTGACGATATCATTATGCATGATATGATGCCAATTTTCAATGTAATTAATAATAAGTAAAGAAGTTGCAGAAATTAACCATTAGTAGGGAAGCAAATATGTACGAGAAGGTGCCATTGTCCTATTTATATATAATACATAAAAAAACTATAAAAAAATTAACTAATAGTAGGAAATTAAACACGGCGCATTACCGACATTGTTAAGTATGGTCATATGCCTATGGCTATTTTCAATCTAAATAAAAAAAAACGGAAGCAAATAAACAAATAACCCTGCAATTCCTAGCATAAGCCTATTTGGGCTGGTCATCTTATCTGGTTGTGCAAACAAACACACGGGTCTATGGGCTCATCCCTAAAGACACAGCCGATCACCTAAAATATAACCACCTCCTCGCCAATGTAGTCCCCAGCCGCCATAGAACTCTTTCGTAGAGTTGTTTATAGTATATAGAAAAAGAGACCCAGGCATTTCGAGAAACAAATAACCGACAAAACATAGTGTCGTAGTTCGGTTACATATGGAGACACTAAAACTGGCCACGAAAACCCGAACAGACACAACATCATTCAGCATGGAATAGGACTATTCAACAAGACTTTAAAAGAAGCTGTAAATTAAGGCAAGTTGAATTAAATAGACTAAACAACAAATCTTTCAAAGAAGCTGTAAATTAAGGCAAATTTAATGGAATAGGACTAGGCAACAAGACTTTAAAAGAAGCTGTAAATTAAGGCAAATTTAATGGAATAGGACTATTCAACAAGACTTTAAAAGAAGCTGTAAATTAAGGCAAATTTAATGGAATAGGACTAGGCAACAAGACTTTCAAAGAAGCTGTAAATTAAGGCAAATTTAATGGAATAGGACTAGGCAACAAGTCTTTAAAAGAAGCTGTAAATTAAGGCAAATTTAATGGAATAGGACTAAACAACAAAGTTTTAAAAGAAGCTATAAATAAAGGCAAATTTAATGGAATAGGACTATTCAACAAAACTTTAAAAGAAGCTGTAAATTAAGGCAAGTTGAATTAAATAGGACTAAACAACAAAACTTTAAAAGAAGCTGTATATTAAGGCAAATTTAATGGAATAGGACTATTCAACAAAACTTTAAAAGAAGTTGTAAATTAAGGCAAACTGAATTAAATAGGGCTAAACAACAAACTTTAAAAGAAGCAATACTTAATGGAATAGGACTAAACAACAAAACTTTCAAAAAAGCTGTAAATTAAGGCAAATTGAATGGAATAGAACTAAGCAACAAGACTTTAAAAGAAGCTGTAAATTAAGGCAATTTAATGGAATAGAACTAAGCAACAAAACTTTAAAAGAAGCTGTAAATTAAGGCAAATTTAATGGAATAGGACCAAACAAAAAACGAAAGGAGGAAGCTGTATATTAAGGCAAAGTCAATGAAACAGTACTGTACATAACAATATCAAAAACAATTAGAATATTAGAATCAAGCCAAAACCCAAGCGCTGGGATCTCTGAGGTCCATTCAGCACTGAAAAGGAAATTGATAGTAAAGGGGGTTTTAAAGGGATATCCAGAGCAAAACAACAGTGTTGAAAAGAAACAATTGTTGTGAGATGGTGGAGAGTAACATGGAAGAAAAGGAATATGAAAGGAAGTACAGTGAGAGGAATGAAAGGGGGAAAAAATAATAATACGAGAATTCATTCGGGTAAAAATATCCATAATCAAAATACAATAACAGACCACGTTGAAGTACAACACCTTACCCTCAAAGGTGGCATAAGAAGGAGAGAAACTAAGGTGAAAACATACCTGTGCATTTTCCACATGACTGAAATGCCAGCCATTCAGTCTCAAGGCATCCAGTAGCAGGAAGGGGCGCCATAAACAGCTTTAGCGGATTTAAGCCAGTCGAGATAATTAGAAACACCTGTCACAACTTTGGACATCTACATGTGGGCCACGTATCGCAAAATGATAGTCGTTAAAAAGAATAAAAAGACAGCTAAGGTAGACTTCGCTTTATTAAAAGCAATACGTTTGAGGAAAATTGCGAAAGTATAGTTTTAAAAGGCGTCGTTAATTTAAAAACTAAAAAAATATCCATTGATCTGAATAAAATAGTAAAGATGGTGAGTTTGTTCAGCATCTTTTCATATCGAGGCATATATGTAAGATATATATAACTATTATACACACACACACACACACACACACACTATATATATATATATATATATATATATATATATATATATATATATATATATATATATATATGTGCGTGTGTGCGCGCACACACACTCACACACACACACACCACACACATATATATATATATATATATATATATATATATATATATATTATATATATATATATATGCACACACGTGCATATATTTATATGAAACCTCTGAACAAAAGACACCTGTCAGCAACAACAAAAAACAACAACCAATAAATAATAATACAACAAATGCGTAAAACAAAACATCAAACACGGCCCAATTCAGTTCCTCATCTCATACAAGAAAACATAAGAACAGATTTTCGTTTTCACACTGCCTCACGGAATCTGTGAAGCAATTTGCTTATACAAAACTAAATTCCATGCTTCTTTTAGGCCCAACGGAAGGACTTCGTTATAAACAATTTGTTCAAGATTAATCTTTCTAGGGCTGGAGGACGTCACCACCCCCCCAAACAGGTATACTCAGTAATAACTAGGTCATTAATTTTATCAATCAATCAACCCTACCTACAAGTGACATTTTCGTCTATTTTAATAAAACAGGAGAGATGCAGGAAGAATGATGTTACTTGAACGTATTTCACTGTAACTTTTCACATATCTGTATCTATATATTTATCTATCTATATATATATATATATATATATATATATATATATATTATCTATATATATATATATGTGTGTGTGTGTGGTGTATATATATATATATATATATATATAGATATATATATATATCATATATATACTATGATATATATATATATATATCTATATTATATATATATATTATATATATATATATATATATATATATATATATATATATATATATAGATTCGTGATTCAGTCATACATATATATGCATATATACTACATATACATATATGTATATGCAATCTTTCATTACATTGAGAATCCTTTTGAAATTTCAAAACGAGATTTCTAAAGAATATGAATAAAAAAAAAAAATACGATGGTATCAAATCCATTTCTTGACGTTCCAATCCTGACCGTATTACCAAGACGTCTCAGACGATTCGAACACTCCAAACGACATTTAAGGCAGAATTTAACAGAATCGAGAAAATGAAAAAAAAAAATATATAAATTAAATCCATAAAAAGGGTGAAAATACAAGAAAGTTAAATTATAAGACGCGGACAATAAATCGCTCCATCGAGCGATGTAATCAGAAAGGCAGGACCTGAGAGGGAACCATTGTCATACAGATGAAAGAAATGGCAACATTAGGCCTAACGGTTTTCATTTGCTTGGCGTGTAGCAAATTTAATGTGAAAAAAGGTGGAGGGGGGGGGGGGGTATTAGGCCTATTTTAATGTCCTTTTAAGGACCCTTTAAGAAAAGTGGAATCGGCCTAATGGAAGAGAAGAATCGCGGACGGTACAAAGTCAAGGAAATGGTCAAAGTTCAGCGGGCGCGCAATTGCACGTACAAAGATGCTCTTTTCAAAGAAAGATAAAGAATAATTTATGCAGTAGAAGTATAAGAGAGAGAGAGAGAGAGAGAGAGAGAGAGAGAGAGAGAGAGAGATAAGACGACTCTGAGACAAAAATAATAACAGAACAACAAAGAAAATCGAAAGTGGAGTAGAATAAAGGGAAAATAAGAGAGAGAGAGAGAGAGAGAGAGAGATGACGAGAGAGATGAGAGAGAGAGACCTCCTCCGGGAAATGAAAACAATAGCACATTTCGCGAATAAAATCGGAAGTGGGGGGCTAAAAATAGACGGGTGGAGGACGACCATCTTTCAATCTCTACCACTAAAATTCGTGGCCGTCGTCGTCGTCGTCGTCTTCGACGCCCCCTCCCTTCAGCAGCGACAGCCGAGGGGTCCTTGCCCCCCCCCCTCCTCCCCCGCCGTCGTGAATGTCACCTGCAGCAATTTAAAGCCTTAAGTAGAATTCGATAACGCCTACTTCTAGCGCAGTTGGAAGCGATATTCAATCTTACGGTGTCTAATTGTAGAGTCGGAGCCCGGAATGTAAGTAAGCCTTCGCTTGCTTCCACGTCCCCCCCTGGTCAACAACGCAGCAGGCTCTCCTCCCCCTGGGGTGAGGGGGGAGGGGGGAGGGGGAGGGGGAGGACTCTAAGGGAATTCAGTCCTTCCTTCTACTAAGGTTTAAGAGAATTCAACTCTATAACCAGGAGGAGGAAGAACACAAGGGCATGGGTTCTTCCTGCAGCAGAAACAGCAACAGGCTCTCCCCCCTTGGGTGGAGGGGGCGGGAAGGGGTTTCAGAGAATTTGGTCCACTAAGGTCATGGGTTGTCCTGCAGGAGAAAACAGCAACAGCCTCTAGAGAATTCAGTCCTACTACCAAAAGGAAGAAGAACACAAGGGCATGGCTAGTACTGCAAGAGAAACGGCAGCAGGCTCTCCCACGAGGGAGGGGGGTTAAGAGAATTAGTCTTACTACTAAAAGAAAGAAGAAAATCAGAACACTGGTTGTCCTGCAGGAGGCACAGCAGGTCGTAACAGGCCATTATTTTATTTTTATTTTTTTTTTTCTTTATAATCTTGACGCTCTAGTGTCGAGAGAATTGTAAGAGACCAGTAATAGTTTTTTTTTTTTTAAGTCGAGAGAATTTACTGTGTGAACGGCTATGGGCTTCATCATTAATATTTTGTTCAATATTTCAAGGAAACTTTCAGATGACTACTACAGCTCATGGACGTAACAAGCTGTTAGTAATTTGCTCCTTTTTTTCAAAAAACGAATATTTGTATTGCTGTTTCAAAGGTCTATTTAGCAAAACAACAGGCTCCTGAGAAACATAAAAGGAATAGTGTGCCCGTAATTAAATGTAATGACAACCACAACCATAAGAGTTCGCCCACTTTGGTCAATTTCACGGGAACACAAATCTCCGCAACACAAAATGTGAAAAAAAAAAAAAAACTCGCAATAGATAGAATTTCACCAGACGACATGAATTTAGAATGGAGCCGCGGACGATCAACCGTTAAGGTTTACAACAAGGTCCAGAATGAACCTTCCTTTTGATGCCTGTTCCATACAGGGATCGGAAGCAAAAGGTACCTGAAGCATTAAGACATTAAGACACCCAAGACACCATTAACGTTCCAAAGAACTGTGTTCACGCATCTAAAATTTCTCCTGTTGCTGCGCTAAACTTCCAAAATGCTGAAGTACAGTCTTCTGCTCAGTTCACTCTTAAATGCTCTTTGCAGCCCTCGTATATATACCTCCAATATCACATCGGTTCCAAAGGGACTAGAATCGCGTCGATCAGACCCGCAAAGTTTTGGATGTGTACTAATGGATTAAATTAGGAGTGAGGTACTTAAAGGTTGGAAATAATTATCAAGAGAAAACTCGTAGTTTAGCCTCATGAAAAATAAGAGGTGCCCAATAACGTTAGTTCATTTAGCTATGGTTATTTCATATATATTTACACATATATATATATATATATATATATATATATATATATATATATATATATATATATATATATATATATATATATATATATATATATGTATATAATCTATATATATACATAAATACTGGTAGATAAATAGATATATGTATATATAAATGTATGTATATTAATAATACACATACGAGAGAGAGAGAGAGAGAGAGAGAGAGAGAGAGAGAGAGAGAGAGAGAGAGAGAGAGAGAGAGGGGCCAACCTAACAGAACTCCTATATAGTACGGGAATCTCCCGTACACGAAAAGTGCCGGTATCAGCCCATCCGCAAAATGCCGTTTGTGCCTGAGACGACTCGAGTCGCGCGCGGGAAGCCACACCAGTCATGGAGAAGACTTGTACCACAATCTCCTACCGGATGCAGAATCATCAATATCAATTTACCTTCGAGAGCGATGATGCTTCACGGGAACCTCTCGATATAAATCTCACATTAGATTCCGACTTTTCGCCTTAATCGTCCCATTACGGGGAAATTAACGAGAACCCCCCCACCCACCCACCCCCAAAAAAAGAAGAAGAGAAGACGATGAAATAACACCACCATCGACACCGGCATTTTTCATTCAAATTTTTGTCTCGAGAAACGCTCACACAAAATGTCACAGGATTTTTGGGGGATTGTCGAACTTCAAAAGTTGGGCTGCCATCTGGTTGCCATTTGACATCCGTTATGAGATTAGTTGGTTGTGATCGACTTCTACTCTCCATGTCAGGGTAGCTTTGAAAACCATGATACTGGCAAATTCAATCATTCCCAAACAGAAAGGAGATACCATTAAGAGATAAACGAATCATTATGAGCTTCAAAGCCGATGATACAAATCATAAGTAAACTAACGATACCAATCATAAGTAAACTAACGATACCAATCATAAGTAAACTAATGATACAAATCATAAGTAAACTAAAGCAATTCTCAAAACAGCGTTTATAATAAAAAAAAAAAAAAAACACAACAATAACTGAAGTACTTGAAAAGAAAATTAAGCCAAATTAAAGGCAAAAAAATAATAATAATAAAATAATAATAATAATAATAAATAATAATAATAATAATAATAATAATAATAAAACAAATTATGAAAATTAGCTCTCAATACCCAGTACGAAAAAACAATGAGCGGAAATCATGCCGACCCCAACCCCCCCCTTCCCCCGCCACATTATTCTCATCTGGCGATGACAGCTTCAACTGTGTGTGGTGTAGTAGGGTCTCAAGACATTTTCCAACTTATCTCTGACAACCGCTGTGAGTCATGGGTACTTCAGAGTACACACGGAAGAGGAGACACATAATGGGCTGGCTTAGGGAACCCAGTCTATTCATGGAGAAAAAATGTAGGTTTCGACGATAAATGATCGTCTTCATGTTTGTGCCAATGGGGGAGAGAAAGAAATGACACACACACAACTAAAAGGAAAATGGGGTTAACAATCGCGATTGAATGTGCTTGCAGTTACAGACAGCACTTAGAAGATAAAGTAGCTTACATGCCAAATATTACTGTATTTCAAAATCGCACAGAAGAGTTGCCGAAGTATGTTTGGGTTTCCCTCTAAAAAATAGTTATGTAGTTTCCCTATAAAACCATCTTTTCTTCTGAAAAGGAATCCGCTAAGATCTTTTTCTGCAAAGTCTGTAAGACACCAAAGCAGTTCCAAGAGGCTCCATCCCTTTGACGGTTCTTGTAACGCAGTATTCTGAAATGTTAGGTTTGCTTTCTTGCCATGAATCTCCTTCTCTTGTTCTATGAGGGCTTCTGCAGCTCTTTTGTTTGTAAAGTACCATACATGATCTCTTAATAAAAAATAAAAAAAATCTGCACCTCTGTTTTACAAAGAATTTTATTTTTCCAGAAAACAACTTCGATGTTTTGTTCATCAGGGAACATTTGTGTGGCTTGCATCTCCAAAAATGTTATGTGGCAGAGGTTCTTTATTCCAAGGACTTGACCTTTCAGAAGATGACCTTGTTTGATCGCTTTTTTTCAGAATAAATACACAACACTTTCATCAGAAGCAGCCTTATCGTGTTCAAAAACCTAAATATTTTCCATATTCTTGTTTTTTCTTGGAAGCTGCTATGTGGCATAAGTTTCACAAACCAAGCAAAACAATCGACTCTAGGCTTGATTTCCCACAGGTTCTGAGTCGTAGTACTTTCAGTGAGAGTTTGTAGTCCTTCCATTCTACCAGGCAAAGTGAGATTTAACCTTATCAGAATCTGAATAAAAATGGCGTTCTTTCACTTTTAGCCTTGGTAGCATCTCATCCAAACGCCTGAAGAATTATCCACTCATATTAGCAAATCCCCATCTTTAAACTTTTATGTAAATTTACTTATTCCAAAAATACATCCTGAATGAAGTTAATTAATAATCAAAATAACAATAGTATATAGAAAATAACACATTATAAAAATAATGATATCAATGGCGATTACGATCATTATCATTATCATAAAATCATAAGACTCCCCATAAAATATTCCCATTGTTTGCTAATTCGAAGTTTATTGGATCGTAGTTCACGGATGGTTGAATTACAGAACCCCCTATCAACTAACCCCTCCCCCCTTCCAGCCCCAGGGAGCTCTCTCTCTCTCTCTCTCTCTCTCTCTCTCTCTCTCTCTCTCTCTCTCACACAACCATGATGGCTTTATCTACTGGTCTCATAAAAGCCCAGCACTCAGAGCTAATAAATTGAAGAGGGAAATAAAAATGAGAGGAATAAATTTCCTGAATACCATCCTTCTTCTATTTCATGATTGCTATATTTATTTATTGTGATTACCACATTATATATATATTATTAGATATATATATATATTTTATATTATATATATATATTATATATATATATATCTATATTATATATATATATAATCATATATAAAATATAATATATATATATATATTTATATATATATATGTATATATATATATATATATACATATGTGTTAACAAATACACAATACGAAAACTCAACAAATAGACTATGATGGCAGTTATTTAATGAATATGATATATTTATGGTGTTTTTGTCAAGTTTATCACACTAGTACATAAGCGTGCTGCAAATTTAAAAAACCAAAATGCTAAGCTTCGTTTTCCATCTAACCTAGGTCAACTTATTTTAGTTCAGTTAATAACATGTATATACCTACTATGTGTTTCTGAATAGACGCACTGCTCTCTATCTCTCTCAGTCTGTGTGTGTGTCAGAGAGAGAGAGAGAAGAGAGAGAGAGAGAGAGAGAGAGAGAGAGAGAGAGAGAGAGAGACTCTCTCCCCAAACAAACACCATTCTGATCGTTGTATTCCAACAGTTCCTTCCCATTTTAGCCGGCCCTCCTTCCCGAGAACCATTCTTTTTCACTTTCCTCTTTTGGAGGAGGGAAATATCAGAGCAATCTTCACGCCATCTTGGAAGTGACAGCCGAGGAGCTGCTGGGTTTTAGCCTTGGCCTGGCTGCCTGCCGCTGCCTGCCTGAACCTGCCTGCTGGCCTGCCTAGCCTGCCTGCCTGTTGCCTCC
>NC_061102.1:15878880-15896380 GCF_015104395.2 Macrobrachium nipponense
GAATATATACCGGAAGGTAAAAGAATGGAATAAACTTTTCTTCATACAAGACGAGGGGAAGACAGCAATCAATTCCAACATATAGTGATAGCTACACTATAGAAATATTTTCACTGCATACGTCGTCTTCAATATATTTTTTTAACATATTGAAGAAGAGAGAGAGAGAGAGAGAGAGAGAGAGAGGAGACGAGAGAGAGACGAGAGCCCATGGAGAGCGAGAGAGACGGAGAGAGAGAGAGAGAGGACGAGAGAGAGATGAGTGAGAGAGAGAGAGGCCGGAGAGAAGAGAGAATTTAAGAGTAATTTCAGTAAAGAAATTTACTAATACGCAAAAATAAATGTTATGAATAACGATAACTTTTACTCGGACGAGCAGGGCCGGTGATAGGAATTGCGGGGCCCAATTAGAAAGTTACAGAAATCAAGACGATTTTTTTATGTCTAATATAAAGATGATTTTCCAAGTGAATATTTTCTGATAACATAGTATGCATAACACTGCGAGGAATAATACCTCCTAATTCTTCACTTTATGTTTTCGGTAGCGGTTTATTCTTTTTAGAATACAGACAAGCCTTCAAACGGTAAATCTGGCGCGGGGACCCCTTCAGGCGCGGGGACCCCTTAAGGCGCGGGGACCCCTCAAGGCGCGGGGACTCCTTAAGGCGCGGGGACCATTTTGATCAAATTGGTCAAATAGGCTTCATACCGGGCCTGCTGGCGACCATGGAACAATAATAAAAAAAATTATTAAGAATAAGTGACAGCAAAGATA
Source organism: Macrobrachium nipponense (assembly GCF_015104395.2). Taxonomy (NCBI): domain Eukaryota; kingdom Metazoa; phylum Arthropoda; class Malacostraca; order Decapoda; family Palaemonidae; genus Macrobrachium; species Macrobrachium nipponense. The sequence goes on from NC_061102.1 coordinate 15,879,659, forward strand.
TACAGAAATAATCACAAGGATGGATGAATCACGGTAATTATATGATCTGACTAACTGATGGGTTTATGGTTACTACAACTGGCGTCACAACATCTAGGTTATGTTCTGACGTCCATGGAACAATAACCGAAAACAAACGGGAAAAGATCTTCTAAAAATCTCGCCAAATGTAAATAACTGAACTCGACAGTAGCAATTAATATAATGGCTAAGATGCCGGGAGGCAAATATTCAAATGCTAGCAGACTATGTACAAACAATTTTAAGTCTTATCATATTAACCTGAAGAGAGCAAATAACAGTGACTCTCTCTCTCTCTCTCTCTCTCTCCGCTCTCTCTTCTCTTCTTCTCTCTCTCTCCACTAAAATTAGAAGGAAATTTTATTGCAATGAGACGAGTTATTTTTTATATTACGGCATAACAGCAATAAACGCTGAATATCATAAAAAAATATTACTGTAATTAAGTAAAACCCAAACATCAACAGAGAGAGAGAGAGAGAGAGGTGAATAAAGAAAAAACAAGAATATTTTCTGCTTAGCAGTTTATTTACTGAGTAAACCACAACAAACAAAATATCCACTTGAATTCTGTACCTTAAGTTGGTTATTTACGGTTATTTACTCTTCTTCTCTCGATTCTAGAAATGAAAACTAAACATTCTGATGCAAGATGAGCTTTCATTTAATAAATGACAATTACTTTAATAGATGACAGTTAATAACAATTATTCAATAAATAAATAAAAGGCAAATATCTATTATTTCAAATATCAATAATCCTAAACCCGACGAATAATAATATATGGTTGTGCAAAGACACGCATCAATGAAATTCAAATATGTCGACCAAATCTCTCTTAAAACGTGGAAAAATTCCTCTTCGAGAAAAGCTTAAAAGTTCAACCGACTTAAAGAGAATATAAATGGAGAACAAAGCTCCTCGGCTCGCTTGTCTTTTTTTCTTCTTCTTTTCCTGAAGTCATGCTCTCTCTCTCTCTCTCTCTCTCTCTCTCTCTCTCTCTCTCTCTCTCCTGCCTTTTGCCTCGCGAAAGGTCCCAAGAAAAACAAACTTACTGATGGGAACAAACAACCCATTAACCTCAATTTCATAATTACAACTATAATGGGTTTCCCCTCAAGCCTCTCTCTCTCTCTCTCTCTCTCTCTCTCTCTCTCAAAGGAAAAAAACCATATAAGAAAGAGTAAGATTTTGTTGTCTGCCTCTGTATATCAAATGACTGTTTCTCTCTCTCTCTCTCTCTCTCTCTCTCTCTCTCTCTCTCTCTCTCTCTCTCTCTCCAAAAAAAATAAAGATACAAATAAAAGAAAGTGAAAGGTTTCGTTGTTTACCCCAGTATTTTATCAAATGACCAGTCTGCTCTTTAGTCTTTATTTTCTTTCTGTCGGCTTTCTAGTAAAAGAGCCGTCGGCTGGCTGTTTGTTTACCCCAAGATCCAGCCTGCTTGCTCGGCTCTCTCCGCGATGCTGGTGGAAATGCGATACAAGGGAGGGGAGGGGATGTGGGTGATGTTTATTGGCAGGGGTAGAGGAAGGAGGATTGGTGGGGGGGGGGGTGGGGGGGGGGGGGGGGGTGTGGTGTTGAATGCTCATTTTTCACCATTGTTTTCGAAAGCATTGTCACTGGTGATTCGGAATAGTTTATCTTCATGCTGTTATTTTGGAGTCTTTCAGTCGACAGTCTATGAGAAACTGGTCTTTCATTTAAACTGTTCTTTGCTGATCATTTTTTGGTTGCAATTCCTTCCAGCTCTCAGTAATAAGAAGTGAATATTATCCAAATGAAAGACAGTGACTCGACTCTGTTGAAGTTCAATTATTATAATATTCTTTATGAAAAATTGGTAAATGTATATAATTAACTATTCTTGCGCCATTTCATGAGTGAATAAAACTGAGGAAAACACCACAACATCACAAGTAGCAAATGACATATCACAAACGATAACAGAGTTCTCGTTCCTCAAGAAATCCACTTGTGTATCGGTACGAACTATTCTGAATGAACTTCATCCCTTTATTGGTAAAATAATAAAAACGGTGCATCTGTATGCTCACGCAGAAAACCTTTGAACGCGCTGGTTGTTGCAATGCTTGAAAGTAAATGCAAAATAGAGATACATGTAAAATCCATTTTTTTATTTTTTTCTCTCTCTCTCGACAAAAGCTTTGGAAAACAGCGAGGAGAGCTCAGTTAAAATAATACAAAACCACTTCGTTGAAACAAAATTTCCAGAGAGCAGGTGTATTCGTATCTTTTGGTTTTTCGCTCCATTGCGGGGGTATTAAACATTCATATGCAACATTTTAACATTCCCAACCCATTTCATTTGCCACGATGCCACGATTTTAGCTCGAATGTTTTACGTTCTGTTTTCATGACCTTATTTACCGGTCTGATACGTCAACATCAACTCTTAAAAGTGACGTGTCTCCGTGTCAATGCAATTTGCAATTTGTAAGGCGCTGACACACAACGCTGCCATTATTCTTGCAAAATGAAAATTTCTTGGTCGCATTTTGATCACTGGAATCCATCCAGTATTGTGACAGGCTAATGGATGCATTACTTTGATCATATTTCTACTTCCTATCCATGAGATTCACATTTGTCTGCTACAGACGGCACACAAACCACGTGAAATAACATTAACACAAAAAAGTGGTAATGTTAACAACATTCACACAAATCGTGAGGTCATTCTGAGAATCCTGACACCTCCTAACCCTCAAGTTACTGGTCCATTGCTGTCAACTTGTTACAGTCAAGTGTTTTTGAATCCCCTTTTTATCGGGAGCATCCACATTACCTTAATCCCACGATTGCATACCAACATGGTTTTCGCCAAGCAAGCATTTGTGGATTTGCCCACAGCTGTTCGTTACAAAACTCTGGCAATCCAACTACCGCCTCAAGACCTTCAGGAATTCAAATACTGGTCTTCTTGGCACCTCTGGAGGAATATCGTGGCTTCCCTTTCGATAACTAACATATCTTACCAGTGGTTTTATTCACTTAGGGAGTTAATATTTCGTAAACTAATTTGACGACTCACGACAACTCTGACGAGAACATTTATCTATCTATAATCGTTAAACATGCTCCGCTGGTTGTCAAAATCTTTATCATAGCTTCACTCAAAATGAAGACTTTGGCAATTATGTAAATTGAGTTATACTCGTAATTCATAGTATATATAGAATACTTTCATCATTAATCATACTTTTTCACGCTGTTCTCTAAAATATTTCACACATCCGACCTTTCTTGATTCTGTGCAAAATATAAAAAGAACAATTTGAATGAAATTCAAACTTTTTTCTCCTGAATTGAAAGCCAACACGTTGTATTTCACTAATGAATATATAATTCAATAATATATATATATATATATATATATATACTATAGAATATATATATATAATATATTATAATATATATATAATATATATATATATATATAATATATATATATAATTATGTTTGTATGTATGGTATGTGAATAACTATCTACATAGGCTCAGTTTTCCATGAAGATAATTAAGAAGGTCTATCAACAGGCAATGAATTTTTGACTCTGTGGTCAAGTTATGAAGAAATATAATTCTCATCTTCCCGTGCTCTTGGGTTAAGGATTACTTCGCTCTATTTTTGACCCAATGCGCATTCAAATTCCTTCTCTATATGGATCGTAAATATTCCTTCCTAATACGGATCGTACGTACTTCTCCTCTATACAGATGATATAAAGCCCTTCCTTACGGATCGTAAATATTCCTTCCCCGTAAAGATTGTCAATACTCCTTCCCTCTACAGATCGCAACATATTAGCTTACCTGTAAGAATCGTAAAATAATTTTCATCCCATAACCGGATGTACATATTCATATTGCAATATTCAAGTGGACTACGAACATATGTTTTATAAAGCATAATCATGTGTTCAGCTTTTCTTGTTTTTTGAAGTGCCGTAACAACATTCCCATTTTGCTTTACATTTTGCCAACAGAGTTGCTATTTGATCATTGCATAACAGTGTTCCTATTCATCATCACACCAAGGTCTTTAAACTGCTTCCTTATTTGTGATGGTCTCATTATTAGGTCCCTTATATGCATATAGCTTTCTTTCTCTGTCTCCATAATTTATTCTGATTCAAATTTATCAGAGTTAAATACCATCCTATTTACCTTGCCCAATCATATACTTTGTTAAGGTCTCTTTGTAGAGCGTTTCCTATCTTCATCACAAGTAATTTCTCTACTTATTCTTGTGTATCTGCGAAATAAACTACTCACTACCGAATCCTTAACATTATTGTCTATGTCTTCAATCATAATAACAAACAGTATTGCAGCTAACACCGTACCTTGCGGCGCCCTAGAAACTATGTAAATGGGATAGCTTTCTACCTGGACGGGAGAATAAATGGTGGGCGAGCATAAGGTTGTAACAAGTAACAAATAAAACATACAGAAATTGAACGGCATAACATTTTGACAAGCAGTCTTACAGAGGAAAACTAATGATTTGCCATACGTATCATTATCAGCCGTGACAGCCTAAGAATCTGAATAGATCTAATCAAGTCAATCTGCAAGTAGAGAAACAACGCAAATCCAGTGATATACAAAAATTAAGCAACAGTATTTTTCTATCCTCGATAATCCCTGGAAATCTTTATGCATTTTAGGCCTGCGGGTCCCCTGATAGGAGTGGCGTGTTGGCTCCCAAAGCTCGTAGTAAGTAGGCTTAAGGAAATGAAAGGCCTGTCGCTTCTGCCAGAAAGCTTTTGGAAAGTTCGAGAAGCGTGGAGGAGAAATTCACAAGCCACTCTGGATAAAGAAATACTATTAGTCGCGCGTCAATCAATTATATCTGGCACGGTTAACGATGATGACAAAAAAAGTGACTGGTTCGTGCATGCAGCTCTTTGAATGTTAGTTATTCGTAAATCCTAAATTGCATAATATTTATAATTGCTTTTTATAACATCCCTTAACACAGGATGACGCCAGATAAATCTTAAATTGAGATCACTTCTATATACGTGGTTTAACTGCTGAATCACGGATGATACCATTGCATAGAACACGCCCAAAAAATTATCCACTACATATATCTATATATTACACTGTTCATCAATAGTGTGTCTAACCCACATACACACTAAAGCATTCACTTCTATCGTGCAGGCACTCTAGCTTGCAGATATTGAGGCTCTTCCTTTCCAACGTCCTTTCCAGCTCCTATTTAGGTCTTTCTAGGCCTTCCTTCTGTATTTCCCTTAGTTCCTCTTACTTCTTCCTAATGTACACCATATTCTTTGGAAGCTTGAATTTCAAGGCAATGGTCCCTTTGGGCTTGTTCCATATGAATAGGTTTCACCTACTTATAATAATAATAATAATAATAATAATAATAATAATAATAATAATAATAATAATAATTAATAACAACAACAACAACAACAACAAACAACTAGGTAAAAGCAAATACTGTTAAAGAGAATAGCAGAATTCAGCAAGTTGATTTTATATATTGTTTTTTATATTTTTCTGTAATAGAAAAAACAATATATAAAATCAACTCGCTTAATTCTACCATTCCCTTTATAGCAGAATAATAATAATAATAATAATAATAATAATCATCATCATCCATCATCATCATCATTCATCATCATACATCCATAGTTAATAACTAACAATAATAAAATAATAAATAATAAAATAACAGTAATAATAAAAATTCATCTAATTAAAAGTTTTACCAGTTATTCCCCATTCTTTCCACAAGGTCAAACCAAACCGAAACATCTTGATCCATCCTGTCAACATGGTAACATTTTCACCAATTATTTTATTTATCTCCATATTTCTTATCCCTTTCATCCTTTTTACGACACATTTACAAACCACAACCTTTATCCTTTCATACTCATTCAACAACAGAGCTTCACTTCTAAAAAGGAGAACTGGCACAACAATCCCATCTTGGCTTTTATAGACGTCCAATCCTAGCATTATCCGTTATATGTACCCCCAAAATACCTATAAGAATCAGCCATGCATATGAATTAATAGATATTACCTATAAATACATATAAATAGATATGGATAATTATGCCATTAATATTACAAAGGCAGAAGGTCAACAAAATTTTATATTTTCCTTTCAGGCAGATTACTTCATATTCGTAATTATATGATAATGCCTTTTGAATAAGTACTTCAGATTCGTAATTATATGAAAATGCCTTTTGAATAAGTACTTCAGATACGTAATTATATGAAAATGCCTTTAAAATAAGTACTTTCAACATTTAAGTAAGGACAGTAACGGTCAGTCAGGCGTCCAAACGCCGGATGGGAAATTTATCAATATCACCATAAATATCACGATTTTCAATCTTGTTATAATAATCGATATGGATGTGAAAGCTGCAAATGAATGGGGATAAAAAGCGGTCATGCTAATAAGCTACCGGTATACGGTATTCCATTCCGGGTAATTTCTAAATCCCCAATAAACCACGAGTGCTGAAAAAACTTAATAAAGAGATTAAAGTAAATCGCACCATATTCCCTTCACATAATATTTTTTAGCTGTTGCTAAATTCGGCACCGAAAAATACTCGAAAGCAGAGGCAAATGTTAGTGTTTGAATGTTGGTTTTATCTACTTCATTTCTTTAGTAATTAAATCGCCATATAACATTTTTACATGATTTTTTTTTTGCTTAGCTTTTGTGTGTTTAAATATAATAGGTCCTGAATATCTGGCTAAAACGAAATGTACATCCTATAGTAGATTCACATCAGCCATGCATTTGATGTCTAGGCCAGTCCCTTACGACGCTCCTGATTGGCTGTTGATAAGCCAATGACAGGGCTGGAGACTCTCAGTCTCTCGCGACGTATCACTCAGGAGGGGTGGCACATACATCCTGCCTATGTGAACTCTCGAGAGAGACTGAGAGTTTCCAGCCCTGTGATTGGCTTATCAACAGCCAATCAGGAGCGTCGTAAGGGACTGGCCTAGATATCAGATGCACAGGTGATTTGAATCTACTATATCTACAGATATTTCTGGGAGTTCTGTTTACGTGTTGAACTTGAAAAAAACTATCACTAGGTTTTTTTCGCGTGGCTTAATTGAAAATTTGTCCCGTAACGAAAACATCACTACTGAGAATGACTTCCTACGACTCACGCCAACATTTCCAAGAACCATTTAGACACGGGGCCTTCGGAAATGCAAGGCATCACCAATGGAATGTCCGGCTGAGAGTGAGACATCAATCATGGGCTCCATAACAACTTTTTCCGCCTAACTTTGTTTTAGATGGAAATCCCAACTTTTCTCCCAAGTCAACACGAACTTCACTGTTATCGTCTGGAGTGTGTGTATGTGTGTGTGTTAGTAAGCCCCTCACAAAAAAAAAAACTTGATTTTCTTGAATCAAAAGGATTCTGTTGTCTGTTTTCTGGAGAAAGCGTAGGATTCTGTTGTCTGGAGAAAGCGTAATTTTCTGTTGTCTGGGGAAAGCGTAGGATTCTGTTGTCTGTCGTCTCGAGAAAGCGCAGGCTGTTGTCTGTCTTCTGGAGAAAGCGTAGGATTCTGTTGTCTGTTTTCTGGAGAAAGCGTAGGATTCTGTTGTCTGTTTTCTGGAGAAAGCGTAGGATTCTGTTGTCTGGCATCTGGAGAAAGCACAGGATTCTGTGTCTGGAGAAAGCGTAGGATTCTGTTGTCTGTTTTCTGGAGAAAGCATAGGATTCTGTTGTCTGGAGAAAGCGTAGGATTCTGTTGTCTGGAGAAAGCGTAGGATTCTGTTGTCTGGCATCTGGAGAAAGCACAGGATTCTGTTGTCTGGAGAAAGCGTAGGATTCTGTTGTCTGTTTTCTGGAGAAAGCATAGGATTCTATTGCCTGTTTTCTGGAGAAAGCATAGGAATCTGTTGTCTGGAGAAAGCGTAGGATTCTGTTGTCTGGGGAAAGAGTAGGATTCTGTTGTCTGGCATCTGGAGAAAGCGTAGGATTCTGTTGTCTGGAGAAAGCGTAGGATTCTGTTGTCTGGGGAAAGCGTAGGATTCTGTTGTCGGTCTTCTGGAGAAAGCGTAGGATTCTGTTGTCTGGGGAAAGCGTAGGATTCTGTTGTCTGGAGAAAGCGTAGGATTCTGTTGTCTGTCTTCTGGAGAAAGCGTAGGATTCTGTTGTCTGTTTTCTGGAGAAAGTGCAGGAATCTGTTTTCTCGGGAAAGAGTAGGATTCTGTTGTCTGTCTTCTGGAGAAAGTGTAGGATTCTGTTGTCTGGAGAAAGCATAGGATTCTGTTGTCTGTTTTCTTGAGAAAGCGTAGAATTCTGTTGTCTTTCTTCTGGAGAAAGCATAGGATTTTGTTGTCTGTTTTCTGGAGAAAGTGTAGAATTCTGTTGTCTTTCTTCTGGAGAAAGCGTAGGATTCCGTTGTCTGGGGAAAGCACAGGATTCTGTTGTCTGTTTTCTGGAGAAAGCGTAGGATTCTGTTGTCTGTTTTCTGGAGAAAGCGTAGGATTCTGTTGTCTGGAGAAAGACAAAGGATCCTGTTGTCTTCCTTCTGGAGAAAGCGCAGTATCCTGTTGTCTGTCTTCTGGAAAACGTAGGATTCTGTTGTCTGGAGAAAGCGTAGGATTCGGTTGTTTGTTTTCTAGAGAAAGCGTAGGATTCTGTTGTCTGTTTTCTGGAGAAAGCATAGGATTCTGTTGTCTGGAGAAAGCGCAGGATCCTGTTGTCTGTCTTCTGGAGAAAGCGCAGGATTCTGTTGTCTGGAGAAAGCGAAGGATTCTGTTGTTTGTTTTCTAGAGAATGCGTAGGATTCTGTTGTCTGTCTTTCTGGAGAAAGCGTAAGATTCTGTCGCCTGTTTTCTGGAGAAAGCGTAGGATTCCGTTGTCTGTTTTCTGGAGAAAGCGTAGGATTCTGTTGTCTGTCTTCTCGAGAATGTGTAGGATTCTGTTGTCTGTCTTCTCGAGAATGTGTAGGATTCTGTTGTCTGTTTTCTGGAGAATGTGTACTGCAGTCGGCCATAACTGCACCCTCCCTATTACACTCTGGGCAATACTTAGTATTTCGCCCAAATGACCCCTTCAAAAGACACCAATACCTCCACTTATGATATCACATTCACGATATCGGACACCAAAGCAACATTCAACCATACAAAAGGTAAGCAGATATTTCTTGTCAACTGTCACAAATGACAGAAATTAATATTTCGACCGAATGCGGCCGACTGAAAGAAACGATAAGACCAAATCTTGCCCAGACATGTCCCGTGCAGTGCCAAGCCGGATTTTGCGCGCCACGCGGCTGGAAATCAACATCTGGCGAAGCGTCGGAATTTAATTCAGCAAAGCCGAGATTCGGTGTGGGGTCATGTAACAAAAATGCCTTTGCATGGTGTGATGGGGTTGATGCTCTCAGGTTATTTGATTGATTTTACTCTCTCTCTCTCTCTCTCTCTCTCACGAAGGCAACAGAGGGAGGGTAAAGGTAAAGGGGGAGGGGGAGGGGGGGTGGGGGAGTAACGTGTGGGAGCCATTTGTTTACCTCGTCGATGGATCTGGTGTGTGATTCATCGCTCCCTCTCATAACACCGACCAGAAATTAGTTTGGACCCAAAACAACACGAGAGCATCTGTCCACACCCACCTCCCACTATACTTTCACACAGCCTCTGCCTTTAACATTTCGCATTCGGGAGAAAGCGTACGCATTTATTCTCGTCCAGAAAAAAACCTTAAACGAATCCGAAGGTAGTAAACAGATTAATGGATTCTACTGGTTATTTTATTTTATTTATTTATTTATTTATTTATTTTTTGTAGTTACCAATTTCACCTTATTTAACTTAACTCCCATAGGGATGACTCTTGAACGAAAAAAGATCGACTTGGTCAAAAAATAAAAGGAAAGAAATTACAGGTCAAGAGGAAACCTATAGATATAGGTAACCTTCTCTCGTCTCTCCGAGTCGGCGAAAGAAAAGATTTGGTTAATCAGTCTCCTCTCTCTCTCTCTCTCTCTCTCTCTCTCTCTCTCTCTCTCTCTCTCTCTCAGTTCTCGTTCCCAGAATAGGCAGACCTTATTCTTTTTTGTTTAAACTTCTTTTTTTTGTGTGTGCTGAAGACCAGTGCAGCACGAGAGAGAGAGAGAGAGAGAGAGAGAGAGAGAGAGAGAGATTCTCACACTATCATGAAACCCTCGGAAGCCTGACTGCCTCCCACCCCCACCCCCCAAAAAACCTCTTTTATTCGACTTAACTTTCTTCTTTCATGACCTTAGGCCTTTTCATCGAATGGGCTTTAAAGCTACCCTCTCTATCCGGACCCCCTGCTGGTAATACGGCGATAGATTCACTTACACTTTCACCTAGTTTCGAAAAATCCCTGCGTCAACATTTAGTCACCGAGTTTTTGAACGACCGCCCTTCCTCTCTCTCTCTCTCTCTCTCTCTCTCTCTCTCTCTCTCTCTCTCTCTCTCTCTCTCTCTCTCTCTCTCTCTCTTTCATGTTATTTATCATTACGAATTGCGATTCGTTATCTTTATCTTCTTTCTTTATCTCGTTGTAAATAAGCACCCAAAGTGTAAACAAAACTTTATAGTAGTCGAATACGTATAAATATTCGAGAATCCATTTCAAAATACACAGCCGTAAAATGTCTCTTTCACGATAGAGAGAGAGAGAGAGAGAGAGAGAGAGAGAGAGAGAGAGAGAGAGAGAGAGAGAGAGAGAGAGAGAGAGAGAGAGAGGAAACCTGACAATCAGGCCCAAAAATACCGTAGTAATCTTTCTTCATTCATTTAGATTAAAATCACATTACGGAGAGACGCCCGCGTCGTGTTCGGAGCGGGATATGTTGCTCCATAACCTTCCGGGGGAGCAGAGGTTTTCTCTTTTCATTTTTTTTTTTTTCAGCTGTTCTTAGCATCTTATTCCATGACGATATTGTCTTCTTGTTCCTGCGCCTTCTTTCACCTGGCTTTTCAATTCTATTCCGCGACGATGCTGTCTTTTTTTCCCTGCGTCTCCTTCCAGCTGGTTTTAGTATTCTATTCCACGACGATAATGTCTTTTTTTTCCTGCGTCTTTTTCCACCTGGTTTTATAGTACTCTAATACATGACGATATTGTCTTTCTCTCCTGCGCCTTTTTCTAGCTGGCTGTAGTATTCTATTCCATGACGATATTGTTTTTTTTTCCTGCGTCTTTTTCCACCTGGATTTATAGTATTCTATTCCATGACGATAATGTCTTATTTTCCTGCGTCTTTTTCCAGTTGGTTTTTGTATTCTATTCCACGATTATATAGTCTTTTTTTCTTACGTCTTTTTCCAGATGGCTTTTGTATTCTATTCCACGACGATGTTTTCTTTTTTTCCTGTGTCTTTTCCCACCTGCCTTTAGTATTCTATTCCACGACGATAGCCTTTCTTTCCAGCGTCTTTTTCACCTGTTCTTAGCATCTTACTCCATGACGATAGTCTTTTTTTTTCCTGCTTCTTTTTCCACCTGGCTTGATTATTCTATTCCAAGACAATATTGATTTTTTTTTCCGAGGACGTTACTCTGTCCGTGCTGAACCACTGGAGACTTTTGTCTGATCCGCAAATCTCATTGATGCAAATTGCTATCTTAAACCCGTATTCTACCTTAAGCAAATAAGGTTTGCTTTAAAACGAAGTCTTACTTTAAAGAAAACGGTGTCTCTAATGACCTTCTGAGATTTCTTCGTTAATTTTAATGTATTTGTAAATGTAATGACCTATTGCTTGATTACAGATACCACTTTTCCTCACGTCATTACCCCAACCTTTGAGTTCATACTCTAATCGTCGATATACTTGTCCTAATAGCCCGAGTGTATAATATGACGTCATAATATTATAAAGCCTAACTATTGTATGAGTGTATATTCAAGACATCGTATAAAGCCCAATTATAGTATAAATGTTTGTTGAAGACGTCATATAAAGCCTAATTATAGCAAAAATGTATATCTAGTACGTCATGTAAGCGTCATTATAGTATGAGTATATATTTAAGGTATATAAAGCCTAATTATAGAATGAGCGTGTATTTGAGACGTCATATAAAGCCTAATTATAGTATGAGTGTATATTAAAGACGTCATATAAAGCCTAATTATAGCATGAATGTATATTAAAGACGTCATATCAAGTCTAATTATAGTATGAGTGTATATTAAAGACGTCATATCAAGCCTAATTATGGCATGAGAGTTTATCTAAGACGCCACATAAAGCCTAATTAAAGTATGAGAGTGTATTTAAGAAGCCATTTAAAGCCTAACTTACGAAGTTGGGTCACAAAAAAACACAATCGACGGTCTTAGCCACTAAATCCCTCGCTAACACCTATTTATTAAGAAAGTTGGGGCCCTCTCTCCTGTAGATGTGATTTTGGGTGTTCCTTTCTTGCTACATAATAATAATAATAATAATAATAATAATAACTAATAATAATAATAATAATAATAATAATGCAGAAGTGTGTGATCCTAGAAACGGCGCACATAGTAAGAAAAGTGATGGACTCCTAAGGAGGCAGGATGCAACCCGGAACCCCACACTATAAATACCACCCAGTCGAATTGGAGGACTGTGATAGAGCAAAAAAAAGAAGAAAAAAAAGTAATAATAATAATAATAATAATAATAATAATAATAATAATAATACATCTGGTTGTTCTACGACATTACGACCCTAGAAACCATTCTTATCTAATATCTTCTGATACTGGCGTGATTCCCTGTATTGTATTCTTGTGCCTAATTACTCTAAAAAGTAAAATTATTATGTCTAATTACTTTTGAAAGTAAAGTTCTTATGCGTAAATACGTTACAAAATTAAGTTCTTATGCCTAATTACTTTCAAAAGTGTAATTCTTATGCACAATTACTTCAAAAAGGAAAATTCTTATATTAATTACTTTCAAAAGGAATATTCTGATGCCTAATTACTTTAAAAACTAAAATTCAAACACCTGATTACTTTAAAAAGTAAAATTCTAATACTTAATCACTTTTAAAAAGCAACATTCTGATGCCTAATTACTTTAAAAAGTAAATTTTTTATGCCCAATTACTTTAAAACGTTAAATAATTAACCCTAACGACTTTAAAAAGGACAAAGCACTTTTCGAAGAATCAAAATCTTACGATTGGTTAAACTGGTTTTCCTTTTTCTGTTATTGAACTTCAGCTTGGCTTCCTTTCCTCAGTGTGTACACACACACACACACACACACACGGCCATATATATGCGCACATTGTTCGTGATTTTTCTCAGCCCGAGACGAAATTCTTTGGTTCACTTATTTCGAAGCAGATTATCGCAGGATTATAGTCTTGCTTAGTCCGGAATCTTAGGACTAACCAGTTCTCGTTGTCGACAGAGTACAATTAGTCTGTCTAAAATGGGTAGTATTTTAACCGTCTTTGGAGCCGAATGTCTTTCACCAAAATCTAACATATAAAATGGCCCATGAAAACGCTATATACCCGTCACAACTATATATTTTGAATACTTCTGTATTCCCGTTCACAGGGGAAATATGGACAAATGACAAGTGACAAGGATATTTATATGCATATGCAGGTTTGTTTGTTTGTTCGTGTGGTGTTTTTACGTTCACGGAACCAGTGGTTATTCAGCAACAGGACCAACGGCTTTACGTGACTTCCGAACCACGTCGAGTGTGAACTTCTATCACCAGAAATACACATCTCTGACCCCTCAATGGAATGCCCGAGAATCAAACTCGTAGACACCGAGGTGGCAGGCCAAGACCATACCGATCACGCCACTGAGACGCTTTGCATATGCAGGTGTGACAATACGGCACTGACGGGATGGATGGATTTATGCAGAAACGGAACCTCCATTCACTTAATATACCAACCTCTAAAAGTAGTATTTACTTTTATCACTTCTCACCCAAACCCACTGACTTCTCTCTTGTCTTGCATCTTCCCTATTCTCGCCTACATACCAAAGAGCTTGTAATTATCGCCGACTGATGTGAATAAACATCCATTATTCTCAGCCGATTCCCTAAAGGTTCTTTATACTATTCTTCCATCTTTGAAAATCCCTTCCTGGACTCTCCGTAACGGCCTTAATTCATTGTTAACCCCTTCTATGCAATTTAGATTTTAAAAGTGGGTATGGACAAGAGATTATTTCACCTTGATATTTATATGGAGACTTATTACAACAGCCCTTGAAGAAAAAAAAAAATTGAAGGATCAAGTATCTCGGAACATGCTTCATCTAGCGCCTACATTTTATCTTTTAAACACATCAATTCCCCCTCCCGTTCGTTGCCCCCCCCCCCCCCCCACCAAAATGTTATACTATATCTTCAACGATATCGTAATGCTGTAATAAATTCCTATTCGCCATTTTATAACTTTAGGACAACACACAAACCTCACTTTCTCCAATCGCCTAAATTAAGATCGTGACTTTTAATCGCCAACGTGATTTTTGCTAAGCTAGGTCTCCTGGGGACATTCTCTCCTAATATCATTATCTTCATTATCTATTCTAGGGGTGAATTCTCTCTTATATCGTCTGCCAGTATGTTGGCCAAATTTCCTTTTTTTCATTCGTTAATCTCCCTTCAATTCTCAGAGGGCCTATTTCTATTCTTCTTTTATTCATCTTCTTCGCATATGTATAATAGTTTTTCTTTGGGGTTTTGCTTGATATTTAATAGGGTTTTTTCTTCCAAGTCCCGTTTTTCATTTTCTTTTGATTGTATAATCTTTTGTTGTTCTGCATTTTCTATCTTACTTTTTAGTTCTATAACTTTCATGCATTTTTTTTTTCTTTGCAAGACCATTTTTTCCACTTTCTGATTTTCTGGAACAAGATCCTTCTGTCTCTTGGTATGCATGAATGATGTTTACTTTTCTTCTTCGGTATATATTTGTTTGCCACTATTTTCTCCAATATTTTATATAATCTCTCCGTATTTACCCTTATGTCATCACATTACGAAAATGTTATATCCCAATCTTTGTTTAATTCTTCATTAATTTCTCCTGACCATTTTATATTTTTTACTGTAGAAGTTGTATTTTCCATATCCTTCCCACTTTTTCATTTCTTGCTTATCTCTATTTTCAACCTTGCTTTGGGATGAACTGTTAATTCTATGACATTATGGTCTGAAATACTCGCCATTATTAACTATTATTTCTTTAACATAATTCATCTCGTTCACAAATACTAGGTCTAAGTATTTTCCTTTCTTGTTGGCAGGTGATTTATTTGTTGAATGTTGTATTCTAGTAGCATATCTATGCTTTTCAAATTGCCTTTTATCTTCTGCATACTATTTACTCTCTTTTTTATATGTATAAGTACAACCACAATCTCCTATTCGTTCTTTCCATTCTACGAAAGGAAAGTTGAAGTCACCAGATAGGAGAATAGTCCAGTCCTTGTGATTTCTACATATATCATCCAATTTTTCAATGATCAAGTCAAACTCTTTAGTATTAGGAGGTCATATATACTATGTTCATCAATTTTTTCAGATTCAAATTCTACCGCTATTAGTTCACATTCTGAGTTACTATATTTTCTCATATATTTTTCCTTGTTTTTTGTCTTTCCCATATATTGCGGTTCCCCCTTGATTCCTATTTTTCTATCTGATGATCAGGTCGTAACTTGTAAGTTTGTTTAGCGATGAAAGTCCTGTGTATAAAAAACAACTAATTACTCATTAATAAAATCAATGATCGATGTTATATCAATGTCTACTCGGAGATGTTTCATAAAATCTCTCTCAAACGTCGAGGAACCTGACTCTTTTTCATCGGCTCCAGTTTCCAATCGTCCCGAAATCTGAACTAAGATTCTCTTTCCGTCTGTAAGTCTCCGTCAGCTTTGATTATGTGAGTGGAATCTCGCGTTAAACATGAAACGAAGGCACAACCCGCTGAAGAATTACGTGCAAAAACAAGTAAGGCTTCTGTGTACACAAGTCTACCTGCGTCAGGCTGCATCTAATATTTCCCAGACGCAAAAACGTAAATATTAATGTTGGGTGAACCACGCCGCTCAGATGGGGAATACGCTGCTCTATATGCAAGATAAGGCGATTCTTACCATGTGTGTGTGTGTTGTGTGTATGTGTGGGGGGGGTTAATGCTAGGCACGGTTTGTGCGAAAGAGAGAGAGAGAGAGAAGAGAATCATTACAATACCAATAATAATAATAATAATAATAATAATAATAATAATAACAGTACAGACAGTCTTTAATCAGACTCATTCTTGCAAAAAAAAAAAAAAAACATAAGAAAGATTAGTCAGCTATGAACTGAAAAGTGGGTCTCCACATTAAGGAAACTAATACAAATATCACAATGCGAAGCATACTACGTATGACTTCTTAATGCCCTATGAAGCTCTATAAAAGATCACGTAAAAAAAACACAGTATACACAAGCTGGGCATCCTTGTGTGATCAATAGCATTCTTGGCCACCACGGTACGTGATTTAAGTCCAACTCAGGAGGGGATCCTCTTCTCTTCTTTTTTCTCTCTTCGTCCCATCTCGTCTGTCCTCTCTCTTCCAGCTCGTCTCTCTCTCTCTCTCTCTCTCTCTCTCTCTCTCTCCAAG
>NC_061102.1:15901380-15918880 GCF_015104395.2 Macrobrachium nipponense
GCAGGGAGACTGAATAAATCCTGGTTAAATAGGAGAAAATGAAATAGAATCCGGCGATACTGAAATACGCAAAATCTAATCAGCAGAAAAGATATTCCTCAAGACAGAGGAGTCAGCAAAATGAAGACTGAAAAATACCGCTAGTTTTAAAAGCAATTACATCCTCTAAATTAGATCGAAGACATCCACATCATCAGTGGCATAGAAATCTTTGAAGTCTGCTTTTATATAATCGTGAAAAAATGATAAAAAAATAATTAAACCCTATCAACAAAAACGAAGTCCACTATCAGTCCAATAGAATTTTGGAAGTATAATTATATATCATTGTGGAATAAATTAAAGATTAATTAAATCTCCTCAATAATACCGAGGCCCTCTACATCAGAATTTAGGAAGTTTACTTATATATAATTGTGGAAAAAAAATAAAAAATTAATAAATCCTCCCAATAGCATCGAAGTCCACAACATCAGTGTCGCAGAATTTAGGAAGGTTACTTATATAATTGTGAAAAAATAATAAAAAAAATTAATTAAGTTCTCACAACATATCGAAGTCCACTACATCAGCCTCACAGAATTGTGAAAATTTACCCAAGTATAATTGTGAAAAAAATTTAATAAATATTAAATAAATCCTCTCAATAATATCGAAGTCCACTACATCAGTCTCATATAGTTTCGGATTTTCACTTGCATATAAATGATTAAAATAGCATTCAAGAGTAACAAATAAGCAAAGAGAGGGCGATTTCATGCCAAGTGCTAACCTGCCTTTAATTATTACGTAACAGTGAGTAAACCAGACGCCAACTTTGCTCTTCGATCGTAAAGTACATAATTACAGTTGAAGTAGTAAAACTCATAAAAAATAGAGAGAGAGAGAGAGAGAGAGAGAGAGAGAGAGAGAGAGAGAGAGAGAGAGAGAGAGAGAGAGACGTGTCTGGTGAAATGAGGTGGAAATGAAGATGAAGAAGAAAAGGTAAGGGGTGCCATTATATATATGTATATATATATATATATATATATATATATATATATATATATAATTATAATATATATAAATTATATATAATTATAATATATATTATAATTATTATATATATATATATATATATATATATATATATATATATATGTATGTAAAATTCGCAAAAACGAATATCGATGTGAGCTCATTTACAAAATACTAATATATGATATCTCTCCTCATTATAGCCGACTTAAATATCAGGAGAAAGGAAGATATGCAAATTTTAGAATCCTTGATCAAACACGGCTGGGTCAAAATTTCTCTCTTATTAGCATTTAATAAAAAAAAAAAAAAAAAAAAAAAAAAAAAAAAAAAAAAAAAAAAATTTTCTAGGAAGTTAGGCCTATATGTTCCATTTTCACTGAAATCTGACTTTCTAATAAAAAGATGAATAGCTTTATTACAATCTCCGCCAGTTACATTTCCTCATAACCAAGCATACTATTAAAATATGTTGACAGAATATCAATTTGATGATACACCCATAAGACAATCATTATAAACAAGCAGATAAACCCATAAAAATCATTAAAAAGAAGCAGATAAACTCATAAAAAATCATTATAAACAAGAAGATAAACTCATAAAAAAATCATTATAAAGAAGCAGATAAACTCATAAAAAAATCATTATAAACAAGCAGATACTCATAAAAAAATCATTATAAACAAGCAGCTAAACCCATAAAAAATCATTATAAACAAGCAGATACTCATAAAAAAATTATTATAAACAAGCAGATACTCAAAAAAATCATTATAAACAAGCAGACAAACACATAAAAATCATTATAAACAAGCAGATAAATCCATAAAAAAAAACATTATAAACAAGCAATGTTATTATAATCATCACCAGTTACATTTCCTCATAAAAAAGCAAATTAATAAAATATGTTGACAGAATATCAATTTGATGATAAACCCACAAAAAACATTATAAATATGCAAGGTTATTGCTATCGTCATCTGTTACATTTCCTCATAAACGAGCATCCTCATAAAATATGATGACAGAACACCAATTTAATGATAAATCCATATAAAAATTATCATAAAAATGCAAGGTCAAGGTTATTAAAATTGTCCCCAGTTACAATTCCTCATAAACAAGTATATTGAAAAAATTAAAACATGTTGATAGAATACCAATTAATGATAAAACCGTAAAAACCTTTGTAATTAAGAAAGGTTTTATGAGACTCACACATTCATGAGCAATTCTTCAGCAACGTACAAATACATACATACATACATACATACTTACAGACACAGGCATACATAGTTTATGATATACCAGTATAAGAACACACAACAAAAAAAAAAAAAAAAACATGATTAATGAAATACCTGTCAGAAGCACGGCCTTGATTTTCCAACATACCTGAAATGAAAGGAAAGGAAACATTAATTCGTGAAAGACTTAGTTATTATAATCAAGGTTATAAATTTACAATAGAAACCCAAATTCACTGCTATACATACACAGATGTCTATGCACAGATAGATACACACATACACGTTTATAGGCTTTCACTAAATTCCAAGTCAAGAGAACCTATATTGGATATCGCTGCCCGTTGAACCTTGTCAGATAAAACAAGAGGTTCTTTTATTGACAAAATATCACCGATCGTTTCGTAATTCCACACGTAAAATAAATTATATATATATATATATATATATATATATATATATATATATATATATATATATATATATATAATACTTAAGTACGAGACTCGTTTTCATACATAACCACATAATACTACGAGTATACATTATATATATATATATATATATATATATATATATATATATATATATATATATATATACTTTACATACATAAAGGTATAAGCCACGAAGGAAAGTGTACTTATCACGTTCCAAACTTTCGTGATTGAGTTATATATACTACGTACATATATATATATATATATAATATATATATATATATATATATATATATAATATATATATATTATATATAGTATGCATAAAAGACGTGTTGGAAAAACTCAGTGGACACATGACAAATACTGATGCAACTTCGGCCTTGAAATTACAAGTTTAATTTCAATACGCCTGCTATATTCCATTCCTCAACACAACAACAAAAATACAGTAGCAACAAAAGCATCAATACCACCATTATAGTAGTAATAATACACCAATGACAGAAGAAATAATGAACACTCCTGATAAAATTTTGTACCCATTACAGAGTCATTTTAATCATTAAAATTACTCGTTACTATCACGGCCTCTTCCATCGTTATTGCACCCTCTAGTCTCTTTAGCTTTTTCGCCTTATCCTTCTTCTTATTCTTCTTCTTTTCTTTCAAGCGACTCTCCTTTGATCCGTCTCATAAGGCCCCTCCTCCCCCCCCCCCCCCCTCCCTCCCTCCCTCCTTCCTTCGAAGGATTTCCCCGAGCTTAAAGAAGCGAACGAGACGACCGTCTATCAATGACAAAGTGTGAAGTGATATGCAATTCCTGTGTGTAAGGAGGGGGAGGGGGGGGAAGGGAAGGTGGGGGAAAGAGCGGGGGTTTAGATGGAATTAACGGAGAGGACCCAGGAAGGAAATATCATTTCAAATGGAGGAGGAGGAGAAGGAGAAGAAGGAGAAGGAAGGAAGGAAATGCGGAGATGTGAGCGCGTTGGTTTAGCTGCTGTGCAGAAATCACATTCCATTAATTGCTTCGCCACAACAAATGCTCAAGATGCAGGCAATGTCTCTCCGTCCTTTGCATTTGTCAGCGGAGGTGGTAAACGCCATTCTTGCTCCCTGGCAGTCGTAGCTCAAGGGAAAGGCCGCCCGGTGTTGCTGACTGATGTAACTCTCAAATGCCGTGTTGCGAGCGTATAAGAATTAGAGTTTAATTTAATCATTACATTATTTCTGACTATCGAATGACCGGTTCTTGCACGAGACTTCCTTTTATTTGCATAAACACATTTCTGCATTATAATAATAAAACTGGCGTTTGTGGGTATACAGCACGAGATTATTGTCGGTTTTCCGAGCGAACATCGATAGACATTGGCAAAAAAAGATATAATAGATACCAAACTGGATCAATACTAGACACAATTCCCTGAACATTAATCCTGTCTCTCCACGGGTAATCACTCTCTCTCTCTCTCTTCTCTTCTCTCTCTCTCTCTCTCTCTCTCTCTGTGTGTGTGTGTGTGTGCGCGCCTGAACATTTAGTATTTCTCTAGAGAGAGAGAGAGAGAGAGAGAGAGAGAGAGAGAGAGAGAGAAAGGTTTGGTAGTTTATTTGACCACTGATGATGATAATATTAACACAGTTTATCTAGAAGTATGGCTTAATTATAGTTATCATGTAAGGCTGCAAGTCATAACTTCTTGAACCCATTTGTGATTACTGTTAAAATTTTGCATTCTGTCAAAAAGGTAAATTGTGAACTGGCAATACCTTTTTTCAGTGGCAAGATTGATTGACATTCATTTATTCTAACCTGAAATATATTCGACAAAACTAATCTATCTCCGTTATTAACCTTAAAAACATATAAACTTCACTGGATTCGAAATTCGCCAATAACCTCAAATTCTGTTTCCTTTGGTTCGTACTCTTTTACAAAATTCCATGTCTGCTAACAGCTGAGGACACTAACTAACAGCAGCGTCTTTCTACGTCTATTAGTATAAATGTCTTAATACTTTTCATATCAAAAGCAGAACTTTCGTGCAATATTCCAGGAATCGAGCTTCGGTGATCTCGCTTGACACGGCTGATAAATTGACATTGTCAGCTGAACTGAATGCAGTGAATAAAATAATTCCCAAGCAGGTAATGTAAACATTTTTTTTATCGTTTTCTTCAATAACCTTTCTTCAAGCACCATACGCTCGTTAATTTTAAGAAGTGAACTCAAATAAAAGATAAAACGAAAGAGAAACGTCCGCGGGAGACAAAGCCGCGAGTGTCGGCGTGCATAATGGAAGAATGGGTGTGGTTGACTCGTTGGAGAACCTGAGCCAATAATGGGGAAATGTAGCGAAACGGTTGCCAGTATTGGGGGAAATGTAGCGAAACGAATGCAAGAATTGAGAAAATGTAGCGAAACGGCTGCCAATATTGGGGAAATATAGCGAAACGGATACAAGATTTGGAAAATATAGCAAAAACGGATGCAAGTATTGGGAAAATATAGCAACACAGCTGCCCGGATTGGGAAAATGAAGCAAAACGGATGCAAATATTGGAAGAAAAGAAGCAATACTCCTGCCAGTATTGTGGAAATGCAGCAAAATAAAGCAACACGGTTGCCAGCATTAGGAAAATTTAGCAAAAATGTAGCAACACCGCTGCCAATATAGCCAAGAAATGTAGCAAAGCAGCTTCCAGTATTGGGAAAATGTAACAAAAGCGCTACCAGTATTGAGAAGTAGCACTGATCCTATATAAAAATGCTAATTTGTTTACAAAGAACAGCTGTAATTTGCAACCATCGATTGCAAACCATCTGTAGCCTCCTATTTTACTTTGTTCCCAGAGAGAGAGAGAGAGAGAGAGAGAGAGAGAATCATAGCAACATCTTTCAACCCACCAGCCCATTTTTCAATATTTCTTAACCTCCCCCCCCCCACCCAACCCCCCATTCACGTCAACTGGTGGAAGTATCGCGTTAATTTATTCGGTACTACCCAGGGGACCTGCAGACAATATAATACCCTCCACCAGAGTGCGTACTTCGATTAATCTCTCTCTCTCTCTCTCTCTCTCTCTCTCTCTCTCTCTCTCTCTCTCTCTCTCTCTCTCTCTCAGAAAATAACATTAACTACATAAAACGAGAGAAAAGACTCTCTCTCTCTCTCTCTCTCTCTCTCTCTCTCTCTCACAAAAAAAAATTACATAACTAAGCAAGCTATGAGAAGAGGCAATCTATGGAGAGATCTCTCTCTCTCTCTCTCTCAGAAAAAAAAACATTACATAACTGAAGAAATCAAGAGGAGAAGATGCAATCCATGGAGACCGTTGCACATAAAGCCAATTACCTAACTCCCTGAGACGGTAATGTCGAATGAAGACGCATTTCCATCAAGAGACCCCCGGTACAATTTACTTAAGTGGAAAAGACACATGTCTGGGACTGCAAAAAACCACCGAAAATATGCTGACCCAGTCCTACGAAGGGCCCTGGATCTTCCGGCGATAAATCATTACGAGTTTTGAGGGAATCACAGGGACGGATTGTTAGGGCCAGCTACAGGAACGAAGGATGAAATAAGCAAGGGCATATATACGTCACTTAAAGAAGGAACGAAGGATAAAATAAGCAAGGGCATATATGTCACTTAAAAGAAGGAACGAAGGATGAAATAAGCAAGGGCATATATACGCCACTTAAAGAAGGAACTGAAACAAGGGCTATAGCCTTAAAGAACGAAGGATAAAATAAGCGAGGGAATATATAAGTCATTTAAAGAAGGAATGAAGGATGAAAAAGAAAGGACATACGTCATTTAAAGAAGGAACGAAGGATGAAATAAACAACGGCATACGTCACTTAAAGAAGTTAACAGACAAATATAACGAAGATTAAATTTCTTTCATAAAAATATATGGAATTGAATATGGAATTTAGGTCAAAGGCCAAGCACTGGGACCCATGAGGCCATTCAGCGCTGAAACGGAAATTGACGGCAAAAGGTTTGAAAAACGTAAGAGGATGAAAACTTCACAGATGCACTATGAATCAATTGTTCGGAGTGAAAATAAGATGGAAGAAAGAGAATATGAAAGGAGGTACAGTAAATGGAACGAAAGGGATTGCAGCTAGAGGCCAAAGGCACGCTACAAAGAACCTTAAGTAATGTCTACAGTGCACCGCATGAGTTTCACTGATGGCACTACCCCCCTATGGGATATAAAAATGTATGAACAAGCAAAAGAACCTTAAGTAATGCCTACGATGCACCTCATGAGGTGCACTGACGGCACTAACCCCCTACGAGAATAAAAATATATAAACAAGCTACAAATGTTTCAATTTCTTTAAAAAAAAATATATATACGAACTACATTCAGTTTTTAAACTGAATATAGAGACACAACAATAACAACGGTTTATAACAATCACATGAAGAGCAAGCATACGTAGCTTTAAAAAAATGCCATTCTCTCTCTCTCTCTCTCTCTCTCTCTCTCTCTCTCTCTCTCTCTCTCTCTCTCTCTCTCTCTCTCTCTATTTTCCTGCGCAACCTGAAGTCCACCTTTTACCAGTGAGAAAAGTTCGATCTGGAAAACCTCAAGAAAAAATAAAATAAAATAACATAAAATAAAATAAAATACAACTTCCGCAAAAGACTCAAATGTAGCAGCTACCTACCATTCAAAGGTCTCCTTTCCTCGGGACTAAAATAACGTCACGTTAGAACTCTGTTACTCCTCCTCCTCCTCCTCCTCCTCCTCCTCCTCCTCCTTTTCCCCAACACACCTTCCTCAAATTTTCTCTGTAGCCTTAGGCACGCGCTTCCTTCCCTAAACTACGCCTTTTTCTCCCCTCTCCAGAACCCCTTGAATTTCGTTCCTAAGGCTCTCAATCACTAGGCCGACCTCTTCCTTAGGCCTCAGACAAAAGCCATTTCTTACAAAAAAAATAAAAATAAAAATAAAATAAAAAAATAACCTTCCCTCTACCTGGTCACGCCTCTCTCTCTCTCTCTCTCGTCTCTCTCTCTCTCTCTCTCTCTGCCTTCCCTTTTACCTTTGTTTGGCTTTTTCTAGCCTTCTATTTTCTTCTCTGGGACTGCCAAGGTTCTGCTGAATCCGATAGTTTCTCCTCAATTATATATAAAATATATATTATATATCGTAATAATCATATATATATATATATATTATATGTATATATATATATATATCTATATATATATAATAATCTATATCATACATACTAAGCCTTTTTTGTGATACTTGCTCAAGAAGGTGGCTCCAGAAAGTTATTAACTCAATAGGGAAAGGAATCAGGTTTCCTTGGTGGCGTAGATGGTGACCTGATCACTGGAAAGGTATTTACTGTTAACCTCTGTTTGCAAATCTTTAATGTCAGAATCTAATCCTTAATTCTTTGATTTCCTGGGCTAATAAAATCCTTCTCAGTTCAAAAGACAGTCGGTGGAGGTTTTCTCTGACACTTGCAAAGAAAGGAGTTCAATAAAAGCGAGACTGTCTTTCTGAAGGGTGAAATATGAATGAGAATGTTTCTTACAAGTGCAATACAAAACAAAAGCCTTTTTTTCTTACAGTGAGACCATTTTTTTTTTCTTGACATTGCAACAGAAACCAACGTCTTTTCCTCTACAGCGCAATAGAATCCTAAATTTCTTTTTTTGACTGAAACAAAAGCAAAAATGTTTTTACGAAACAGGTCATTTAAAATGTTCTCAACAAAAAGTGCAACAGAAGTAAAAACCATTTTCCTAACGGTGAAATGCAAACCAAAATCTTTTCCTAACAGCGCAATAAAAACCAAAAGATTTTTTAACCATAAAAGACAATGTACAAATAATTCTTTATACACTGATGAAGCCTTCACAAAAATATATATAACACTACTGTGTACTCAAAAAAACGTTTATATATATACACATATATAGATAGGTACTAGATAGATTGATAGATAGATAGATAGATACATCTATACATACGTACGTACATACATACATACACACATACACTATTTTATATATATATATATATATATATATATATATAATATATATATATATATATATATATATATATATATATATATATATATATATATATATATATATATATATATAATATATATATACGTATATATATATATATATATATATATATATATATATATATATTATATATACATATATATACAAACGTAGTTAAGCCAACGAGAAAACGACCCACATACGCAATTCAAGGAACGCTAAGAAAACGTCTTTCATAAAGGAACCACCGTATTTCATAAAGGAATCACCGTATTTCATATAGAAATCACCGTCTTTCATAAAGGAATCACCGTCTTTCACGTAGGAATCACCGAAGACAGTGTCACGTTGAGCAAATGCAAAGATGAATTGACAGGGATCGAACATCTCAAGTCTGCCAAGAATGACAAGATTTTTCAGAGTGAAACCAAAGTGCAAAATGCATCGCATCAAGGCAACATAACAACCAATAAGTTCACTGACATAACTTCAAACATGTCAGTAAAAAGAACTGTCATGACACTAATAGCTCCAATTAGCAATTCGTGTCTGAGATTGATTGAATGATTACAGCTACTAAAACTGGCGTCGCTTCGCGTCTGAGAACTGAAACGAATTTAAGACCCATGAGTCAACTAGTAATGAGAGGTGGGCTTGAATACAGTGAAGTTATTTAGTGAAGTTATTTGGTGTAGCCTAATCATTAACAGTATAATGGCCTCATAAACGAGTTAATTCAAGGACAATACTTTGACAATCAAAGCTAACGGAAAACGGAACCATTATTCAAAAGAATAACCCGTTAAATAAAATGCCAGTACAGCATTAGGTCCAAGTCACTTAAAAACCAACAAGAGCAACTAAAGAAGAATCTAAGAAAATTTTACATACAAAAAAGAGGAACTGAAGAAACCCCAGTGAAAGAAAGTAAGTCCATATCTACAGTAACTACTACTACTCACGAATGCCAAATATTTTCATAAGATTAATGAGCTTGACAAGTCGAGCATGAGCATGTATGACATGTGTATCTGCTACGCATGTAGCGGCAGGAATGACAGTTTTCACCAAACCACTGACAGTCTTATAAAAACTGATGTAGGAAAGAACGAATCTGGCTAGGGTTGATACAGTGAACAATTTCTGAGAATACAAAAAAAACGGTTTAATAAAAAAAAAAATTGACAATAAAAAGAGACCTACAAAAACTGACGACAAGAATCAGGAAATTTTTCTCCAGTAAGGAGAGAGAGAGAGAAATACAACAAACAAGTCCCTAGTTCCCTTAGGGAGGAAATTAAAAAAAAAGGGTCCCTACAAGCTTTGATAAAAGAATAGTAAGTGAGGACAAAGGAGTGGACATTAAGATAAGTGAGCAACATACTGGGCCTATTTGCTCGAATGGAAAAAGATATCAAGAAAAAGGACACAGACAAAGACAGAATGATGGTGATGATGATGATGATGATTAGAGCTATAAAAACACGTCCCTCTTTCTTCTGAATATTCTTGCGTGGCTGACCGGCTATACAAGGATTTTTTGTTTCAATCGCCTTCGTTTTATCCTGCAGCTGAATCAAAGATCGAAGGATACTTCAAGCGGCGATTATACCATTTAATCGGTCGTCTACATGAATGATTGATCCCCGAGTAGCAGCAACATTATGTGGTAATTGTGCCTCGTTGTTGAGCTTCAGAATTCCAGGGAAGGCCTCCTTTTTTATTCTCACACTGGATTATGGAATCCCTCCCTGAGGATGTAGTGCCGCTGGAACTTCATGGATTATGGAATCCCTCCCTGAGGATGTAGTGCCACTGGAACTTCATGGATTATGGAATCCCTCCCTGAGGATGTAGTGCCGCTGGAACTTCATGGATTATGAAAATCCCTCCTGAGAATGTATGCCCACGGAACTTCCATGGGATTATGGAATCCCTCCCTGAGGATGTATAACCGGTTCACTTAAGGTAGATTCTTGAGTGAGCCCTATGCCTGAGAGGACGTTTGTTTGGCTGCCGCTGATTGGCTGGGACCTGCCTAACTCTCAGTACCACCCAATCAGCGGCCGCCAAACAAACGTCTTGTTAGATAGGGCTCATCCAAGAACTATCTACCTTAAGTGAACCAGCTTTTTTTTTATAGTGCCGCTGGAACGTCATGAGTTCAAGTGGAGATGCAATGCATTACTACCCTAATACAATATTGTATTTCAATAATTTACTCTTTTTCTATTTATTTATTGATGTGTTGATTTCTTTTCTTTTTAATAAGTGATCTTTTCTCCCGAGGATGTAGTGCCGCTGGAACTTCATGGATTATGGAATCCCTCCCTGAGGATGTAGAGCCACTGGAACTTCATGAGTTCAAGTGGAGATGCAATGCATTACTACCCTAATACAATATTGTATTTCAATAATTTACTCTTTTTCTATTTATTTATTGATGTGTTGATTTGTTTTCTTTTTAATAGGTGATCTTTTCTTTCTCTATTTACCAGTACATTCAGTTACTTCTTTATAATGAAAATTGCGCTCTCCGAAGCTTGACTTCAAAAGTCAATGGCCCAATTGGGCTTGTTCCATATGAGTAAAGTTCACCACCAGAGCAATAATAATAATAAAAATAATAATAATAATAATAATAATAATAATAATAATAATAATAATAATAATAATAATAATAATTGTGACAATGATTATAAAATTAACGACACAGAATCTTATTCCAGCAATCTCATTCGATACGTGACTTGTATCAACTAAACTAAAGATTACTTTCTGAAGGAAAAGTTTCATTTTTCATAAAAAATATTACTTTCTGAAGGAAAAGTTTTATTTTTCATAAAAAGTCTAACCAAACAGTAAAAATGAATATTTAACCCAGGTATCTATGGATCTGAATTTATAGAACAGTGAATCGGTGGTCTTTGTCGACACCAATGAAAGCAGTTCTGAAGGCCACTACTGTCTTTTGTTTTCTAAAGAGTGGACCATTCTTTCACTTTGAAGTAGGTTCCGAACTTCTCTCTCTCTTTCTCTCTCTCTCCTTAGCAAGTTAGTAAAAAGGATCACAAAGAGATAATCTTTATCATCAAGAAAATGAATGAAGTTCAATAAACACCGATAAAGAGAAAGAGAAAAAACGAAAGGAGGAATATTTATCTGAACACAAAGACAATACAGTACGCATACCTGGCATAACTTAATATCAAGTAAAAAAGATGCAGACACTAAGACGAACTCTCCAATGCCCATAAAACAAAGAGTTTCTTTAAATACACATTCAAGATAAAAAACTACGACTAAAAATCGCAATGAAATGCGTAAATGCGATGGCTACTCTTACCATAGCATTATCAAGAGTAGAAGACCCGCTTAAAAGACTCGTAAAGACTCAGTAGGGTCACTTTCTAGAGAGAGAGAGAGAGAGTCTCCGGGCGATAAATTTTCCGTGAAGTCGAAAAACGAAACCAGCTTTGAAGACAATGTCAGCTGAGCGGAGTGGCCAGAGTGAAAACACTTCGGAACGTATTTACTGAAGAAGGTCTTGTGTGTATGTCTGGGGTGGGGTGGGGTTGGGGGGCTGGCGGAGGGGTGGAGTTAAAATGAAAAGTGCCCCGAGCGTTTAAATATTTTCAGGGCTCTAACTTCTCACGCGACTATGTCCGGAGAAGAGGAGTTATTTTTTTTGCTCGCTCTCTCTTTTTTTCCTGGTACCTTCTTGAACCGACTGTACTTGCTCTTGTGCGTGGACAAGAGCATTTCAAGTGCTTACTACTACTACTACTACTACTACTACTACTACTACTACTACTACTAATACTCTGGGAATCTCATTCAGTCACGCTCCGTTGGTCTTAAAAGTTTAATAGAGTAAATTTATCTGACATATGACGAATACTGTCATAATGTCTTAGGAGATGATTCGTCCAACAGCCTTTCAACAATTGCACTTTCACTTACGCATTTGAAACTAACTAACTAACTAACTATATATATATATATATATATATATATATATATATATATATATATATATATATATTAATTACGTATTTCCCCAACTGAAACGTAAGGTATATAGAGAACTGCACATTAACAGGGCTCGCACACACGCACGCGTATATATTACTAACTATATATATATATATATATATATATATATATATATATATATATATGTGTGTGTGTGTGTGTGTGTGTGTGTGTGTGTGTGTGTGTGTGTCTCAGAATATGTTGTGAATCTAATTACAAACAAAAAACACTTTATAAACCTTTACAATAACGTACATACCAGTATCATTCCTATTTTTAAAAGGGATGACTTCTACACCAAGCTGACAAATCAAAAATCTGCAATTTCTAGAGAAAACGACTTAAGGAGATTATATATATGTGCGAATAAACCGGAAAACGAACTATTTGAAAGATTATTCGCATTAAAATTCTGAGCGCAAACCGAGCGATGCAGTCGGCCATTACGCCAGTCGCCATTTCGAAGAAGAAGAAGAAGAAGAAGAAGGGGTTAATCGAGGATAAATAAACGCTGGGATTCCAATGCAGGATGATGAAGGGAAGGATCTGATGAAAGATACGACTTTTTAAAATGACGATTGAATAAGGACTATTCACAGGAAGACAGACAAAATGAGCCGATGCACTGACATCTATAGTTTTTTGGGAAACGACCCTTGATATATTAGAAGAAATTAAAAAGTCAGTTCACAACGAATTGTGAGTAAGGTTTCTCTCTCTCTCTCTCTCTCTCTCTCTCTCTCTCTCTCTCTCTCTCTCTCTTCTCTCTCACACACACACACACAGAACAACATACAAAAAGATCAAAATCCATAATATTTTGTTTTGAAAATGACCCTTTAAAAACTATAAGAAATTAAAAAGTCAGCTCGTTTCATTTTGTAAAATTATTCTCTCTCTCTCTCTCTCTCTCTCTCTCTCTCTCTCTCTCTCTCTCTCGTAAACGGCCGCCGACGTCAGGACCACTTTTCGAAGAAAATTAGTTCCATAACTTTTGGACTTGGTTTAACTTTATCCGAACGCCACTGATTTTATGGCGGACAAGCAGTGTGATGAATAAAATCAAAAATAGTATAACATAATAAGGAGGGGCAACCTTTTTTTTTTTTGGGGGGGGGGGGAAGGGGGGGGGCGGGGCTGTGATGGCAGAACCTAGCCCAGCCCGCTGGATTTTCGAATGCTTCAATACTCAGATGCAAACGAGTCCCGTAAGTTTGTCAAGTCGTTTACTAAAATAACTATAAAAATTCGAATTTCAACATAAACAATTTATCATTAAGAAAGACTAGTATAAAGTTACCCAACGGCGTAA
This sequence comes from Macrobrachium nipponense, assembly GCF_015104395.2. Taxonomy (NCBI): domain Eukaryota; kingdom Metazoa; phylum Arthropoda; class Malacostraca; order Decapoda; family Palaemonidae; genus Macrobrachium; species Macrobrachium nipponense. Next base: position 15,915,494 of record NC_061102.1, read on the forward strand.
AATGATTCTCTTACGAAAAAAAAAAAAAAAAAACAAAAAAAAAAAAATAACTACGCCAACGACAATTCTTCACCTCGACGACGAAATGAATATGTATACCATTAGGCGCTAACTCACGTGTGATATTTAGGAGGATCCGCAAGAAAAAAAAAAGTGAAATTAAATCGGTATAAATGCTCTCAAATGTACACTAAAACCACTGGGCAAACAACATGCCACCGCCCACCAACTCCCCGAGTCTCTCTCTCTCTCTCTCTCTCTCTCTCTCTCTCTCTCTCTCCTTTCCCCTCCCCCCGATCTGGTCTCCCTCTCCCAGCTTAACCAGAAATGTCACGGGCGACGCATCGTCCTTCCCCCCCCCCACCCTCTCCCCTGTCCAACACCCTCATTCCTCTTCCCCCTCCCCCCTCCTCCTCTTCCCTCCCACATCCGCGACCCGTTTCCCCTCTTCTCGTTATGGACCGTGGCTTCTAATGCGTTCTTTCCTCCGTCCCGAAACCAGTTCGACGCCGGCGGAGGTAAGGAGAGAGCCTTCTCCGGCAGTAATGCGACTCCGATTCTTGAGCGGACGGAGGAAATTTTAGATAGGCGGGCTACGCGGTCGCACGCATGGAAGAGTCGGCAGTCTCCTTCTTGGTCTACCTCACGGAACGCCCAAGGGGAGGGGGAGGAGGAGGAAGAGGACAGTCTCGTTTACCCTGACGCAGTAAAAACTGTCTGTTTACTCATAATGATAATAATAATAATAATGAACCAAACAAAAACTTGTTTGTTTGGAGTAAACTTAAGTGTAAATACTTAGAAGTAAACACGTTATACACAGTGATTTTGTGGGCTTCTTTTTCATTAATAATAATAATAATAATAATAATAATAATAATAATAATAATAATAGTATCTCGGAAGAAGACCCTACCTCACTCACAGTGTTAGAATCACCGTTCTTGTCCTTTCATCTTTCGTATCTAAATTGTGTTGTCTCGACTTTGTAAATTCCATGTAAATAGTCCTCAGCTGAATTAAAGGCTATTATTACTATCATTATTATAATTTCACTGAACAGTATGGCTGTCTAGATGCTCTGTAGTTTGCATTGTAGTGTCAAGAGAAACTAATTCGAGAGATTAAGGAACTACAATACAATACTAAACGGAATCCAGACGGTCATTCTGTTCAATAATAATAATAATAATAATAATAATAATAATAATAATAATAATAATAGGAGAAGGCAGGAGGCCACCTGGAACCCCACACTATAAAAACCACCCAGTCGATTAGGATAACTGATAGAAAATAATAATAATAATAATAATAATAATAATAATAATAATAATACCCTTTATTTCAGCTCAGTGGCACATCCAAGGAATGTAAAAAGTAGAGACAATACAATATAAACAATTTAGATACACAAGAAGAAAAGGATACAAATATACTGTAGTAATCGGGTACAGCCAAACAGTTGTTGAAGTAGCATTAATAATAGTATTTCGTGATAACTGTAATGAGAATAACATTTCTGAAGATCAAAACACTCTTTCGTGGTCAAACAATCGACATCTAATCAGCATTAACTCTTCACACGAACTGGGCAGAGGAGTAAAACATTATATTCTTGAACAAAAAGTCACGCAGAATCGGCTACTCTCTACTTTGACTTACCTAGTCATTACTCTATTAAATCACCATCACCCTCTATCATAAGCTCCCTTGCTACTTCTGAAATATGAAGTAAACCTATAGCAAGAGATGTGCCATTTCATTTAACCTTCACTCTCAGAGTACGGTGTATTTTAGTCATCCCAACTGAAAACGTGTCACGTGAATGACAACAATATAGTAATGTTACCACTAAAGCAGATGCAAATTGCTATGCCGTTGGAGAGAGAAATTTGTCACCGCACAAGGTTCCCCGATTCGGGAAACACGAAACCCACAAAATCTAAATTACCAAAAGACAAAAATTCTATTTTAGACTTCTGAATCTTTTGTGAAATCTTAACGCATCGGGAACCAGTCCACCACCACTGGCCAGCTCAACTGTGGAACAATTCAGTCTGAAAAGGACAATAAGATACTAAAGCTTTACCCAGGGCTGCAATTGTAATTTCAAATCGTAATGAGGCGATTATAAAACGGGCCTATTAATTCGCATCATTTATAAAACATCTGAGAGATCATTTAAAGTGAGTTGTAGTATGTGTGAAGGTGAACGACGATAATCCCCTTATTATTACTATTATTATTAATATTCTCATTATTATTATTATTATTTGGAAAATTTGTGATGAAAATGTTGCCAGCAGTTACAAAACAGTAATGCAAAATACATGGCCAAGCAAAGACATAATCAGTAATCAAGAGGCCGTCTGTATACATAGCACATAGAAAGTATTATTTATTTCGTTGACTGTCAGCAACCTTGCTTGTCGCGGTATTACATACATACATATATAAATACATAAAAGCGCATACATAATATATACACAAACTTATCTAAATATATGTATGTATGTATTATATATATATTATATATATATATATATATATATGCTTAAAAAATCACAGTAGATGCACGTGACTTCATCAATAAGCAAATCCCACACGAAAATGATAGTCAGAAATCCAAGCGCTTTCGTCTTTACTAAGACATTGTCAAGGTGCTAATGAAATACAGTTTGGAGAGAAAGGTCTCAGGTACACAACAAGATCAAGAATACCAGATGGTTTAATTGTCAAAAGGGTAAAAATTAAAAGAGATAATCCAGGATTATCGGAGATCACGCGGTCACAAACCTAAACAGATTTGACCCTAACCGAAATTACAAAGTATCTTTACAGTCCAAAACATGTAAAAACTGAATATATTAATTTTGTTGCTTATATTTATCTACAACTTTTTTCATTATGAAAGCATCAAGTTTAAATAAACCAAGACTTATATTTAGAACATTTCTATTATTTGACTTGATGAACAAGATTCAATGATATTCCTTTTTAACTGTGTCATTACATGGGATAAGGCTCTTGCTTGACTCCAGTTAATAGGATGATCTAAATCTCTCATATGTACGAAAAATGCATTCGTATTTGCCAGTTCTCACAGATATTGATGCTGTTTGAGACGTTGTGAAAGAGATTTACCTGTCTGTCTGTAATAGACTTTATCACACCTTTTTTGCAAGAATTTCATATATGCAGCCTGGAAGATCTTTAGGAGAATTTTTTATTACTAAACTCTTGACATTAATATTACTGAAAACAACATTTATGTTAAAAAACTTTAAAATTCTAGGAATATCTAAACACCTTTCATCATAGGGTGGTAATTTTAGAATATTATGCTTACTAAATTCAAGTTTGTCATTAGTTGAATCAAATGTT
>NC_061102.1:15923880-15983880 GCF_015104395.2 Macrobrachium nipponense
TGAACTTGAAACAAAACAGTATACATTTAAAGGCTTATTCTGTCTCCCCATTTAAAAAGCTGAGCAACTGATCCTATTTTTCTATTCTAAAGTAAAGGAATAGAGAGAGAGAGAGAGAGAGAGAGAGAGAGAGAGAGAGAGAGAGAGAGATCCAACAACCGCACATCAGCTGTGAGAATTCACCGTCATTTTTAATTTTTACGAGCTCTGAAAGGATTAAAATAACCCTTGGCTTACGGAAGAATGAAATAAAAAATAAAAAAAGAAGCAAAGTAAAGCAGCTGAACTAAAAAGAAAAAGAAATTTAGGGAAACGTTGAAACAGGCAAAAGGTGACCGGCAGAAAAGTTTAACTCACGCTATATTTAAATATTTACTATTTACGCAACCTGTCTAAAGTGCAACCAAATTTAACTTGGCTCTGCATAAAAATGGCCTTTACACACACACACACACACACTCTTCCTTATTAACAGCGTAATCATTCATTGGAAGGCTTAATCATTCAATGCACAGTTTCCTTAAAATGTCATTCATCTATTAATATCTACATCCTCTTTCCTCGTTCATTTTATTATAAATGCCCGGGATATACTTTTACATTACTTTCACATTAATATATATATATATATATATTATATATATATATATATATATATATATATGTGAAAATCCTGTATATATATGTATGGCATAGTATACTATATATGTGTGTATTATTTGTTGCCCGAGTGGGTAGATGTGTGTATGCCGTAGAGAGGCATATATGAGTGAGAGAGAGAGAGAGAGTTGAATCTTGTTAGGCAATGAAAAAGTCTGACCTGCACCATGCAAACATCGCTTATGGAAAACTACATTTCAGAATAAGGAAAACATTAACTTTCAACTTTTTTCAAGATAATATTTTTTACGCTTTTGTTCCTTTGCTCTTTTGTACATTTTAATCTGTCCTTAAACAGTTTCTTTTCCTGTAATTCTATTGATTATAGACATATTTTCTCGTATTTATACATATTAATAAGACATATGAAATACAATAGGTATATTCTGCTACATATGGAAATTATATCCAAAAATTTCTAGCTATCACTGGATGATGAAAATGCTTCACTCTGCACCTTACTTCATCTGGCGTTTCTATTTTGAATAAAAAATTAATTTTCGGTGCGTCTACATTCACATATCTTGATGTTTATATATACACATATACATACAAATGTGCATATATATATTATATTATATATAATATATATTATATATATATATATTATATATATATATATATATATATATATATATCCAGAATAAGCAGCTTTTTGGCAGTTTTTTCCAAGAGAATCATACGAGTTAAGGGGCCAAATTCTGCGGCAACGCCAAATATACGAAAAAAAAAAAAAAACTGAACTGGGAAAGATTTGTACGCCATGCACTCTGATCGACGGAGATTATCCCCTCTCTGTGGTGGTGTCCGCGTCCAATTTCGATCTCCAGCGCGAGGGGGAGGTGGGGGGGGGCAGCTCGATCAATTCGGTTAGAAACCGGTTTTAGGGGAAAATGACCAATTGCGCTTTTGGCCACAACTACAACTTGCATGACAACTACGCCCTCGAGTCTGCTTTATAGATAGAGAGAATATTGGGAGGAAAACTGAGAGTAAGAGGTTTGAAAGGTGTAACAGGAACAACCGTTTAGAAGGGGGTGGAAAGATGGAAGGAATAGTATTAACCTTAAGTAATGCCTACGGGGTCTAGTTGCTTTGTAAAACATGTTGATTAAACAGAAATATGTAAGAAAAATGGCAAATTCCATCGCAGGCACTGAATGACAAAATAAAGATAGATATCCATTACTGATAATGAAAGACACGCATAATAATGGTTATGTCATCTGGAGGCTAAAAGGTTACTGGCAAGTACAGATTAAAAGACCAATACAATTCTCAAGAAATTCTTGACAGGGAAATGTCACAGGTCAATGAGAGAGCAGTTCTTAGGGAACATTTGAGAGAGAAAAAAATGTGCAGATTCAGTTTGACATTACATTTACAATATCAACTAGTACTACTATTGCCACCAGTAACACTGCGAAGAATGACAACAATGATCATTATACCAATAACAACAGCGATACTATATAACACTAACATAACCAAAAAGACTGTGGGAGCGGCGGCGTGACCCAAGACGGAAAGGGACGCAGATCTAGCAAGATGGATGAGGTTAACGAGGCTCTGGCTATCGATTCTCAACCCTACTGAAGAGTACCATAAAGGGAGGAGGCTTCGCCTTTTACCCCGAAACTACGCCACGCCAGGATGGTGGTGGTGGTGGTGGTGGTGGGAATGCTCCTGCTCCTGCTCCTGCTCCTGCTGCCCTCGCTCCTGCTTCTGCTGCAACTGCTGCTGCTACTGTTGCTGTTATTGCAATATGAAGGGCTTTCTCTTTTTGTCCACCATTGCTTTTCGACAGTATCTTTTGTTTATTTTTCAAATACGTTGATGTGGGTTAATATACAGTTTTTATTGAAGTACGATGGTTATCTTCATTCAAAGCCTAAATTAGCACACACAAACCATCAAAATCTTTCCCTATTTTGTTGTTCATTTCTTTTCGACAGTAGCTTAATTTTGCAAATATCCTGACGATGATTGAGTATACCGTTTCTTCCAGCAGATGCGATGATTTTTCATAACATTCGTTGACATAAAGAAGACCACCTTCCTTAAAAACGTAAATTAACATATGATTTTGGTTGACATAAAGAAGATCACCTTCTTTCAAAGCGTAAAATAACATATGAACTAACAAAAAATCTTGACAAAATCAAGACGACGCGGGATCGGAATAAGCGTTCACATCAGCCCGACTCCTTGCAAATGGCAAAAGAGCAGCGCCCTGCTGAATCGACGTAGCTAACCACCACAGAGTTGAAAAAGCCAAAGGAAAGGGGCTTATAAATTCACAGATTGACTCCGTTGATAAACCTTGGATGAAAGAGAATGACGACCTAAGGACATAACTGAAATGAAAGAAAGATTTGCATATTGAATTTATGGCAAAGGCCATGCGCTGGGACATATGAGGTTATTCAGTGCTGAAATGGAAACTGACAGTCAAAGGTTTGAACGGTTTAACAGGAGGAAAACCTCGCAGTTTGTACTATGAATCAAGTATTAGGAGAGGGAGGAAAGTTATATGAAGAAAGAATATGAAAGGAGGTACAGTAAAATGAACGAAAGTGGTTGCGGCTAGGGCCCGAAGGCACGCTGCAAAGAGCCTTGGTAATGCCTACAGGGCACCGCTTGAGGTCCACTGATGGCACTACTCCCTACGGGAGAAAGAAAGAAGAAAGAAGAACCCGATAAAAACGAAATCCATGAAAGGCAGAGATGGGAATAAGGAAGAGGATTAGATATTGTATATATGCATCTTTCGACTTGGGAAAAGGACCGCTAAAACAGAAGAAGAACATATTAAAAACATCAGACGCCGGTCAATCATTCATAAATATCAATATATCAATAAATTTTCACAACGGAGAAAGTAAACGAATTATATACGAGACATAGGACAAGGAACGCTGCAACAGGAACAGATAAATGTCATCTAAAATATTACACGCTAGAAGTTGTTTCATAAATATCAATATTCTCCTTGATTTTCTTCACAGACCCTAATTTCACGACGAAAAATAGAAACGAATCAAATATAAATGTTTCTGCACTCAGCACTCTCTCTCTCTCTCTCTCTCTCTCTCTCTCTCTCTCTCTCTCTCTCTCTCTCTCTCTCTTTTCCAATCTCTCAAAGAAACGTGAATATCTGACGTTCGCTGAAGTATCTGTCATAGAAAAGCATATATGATTTCGAAGTTAAAATAGTTGAATGTCAACAGCTTTATTGACCTCTTCGTTTTCATTAAGTTCATATTAGTAAACACCTTAATAATAATGATGATGATGATGATAATAATGATAATGATAATGATGATGATGATGATGATGACGACGACGTGAAAGAGTTTTGATCATAAATGGCAAATAAACTCGCGTTCAATTCAACCCCAAAACATTCCAACCGGCGATTTTTACTGCAAAGTTTACAAAGGCATCTATCACGTCCCTAAATGAAAGGTCTTCCACTCTAAATAACAGATAAAAATAGCGCCTAGCTATTGATAAAGCAACAGTAAAAATATAACTATATATATATAAAAATTCTCTGAAAATGTACGTGCAATTTGCCAAACTAAAATCTGAAAAACTGATAGTCATTAGCCGCTTGAAAACCATCCAGAAGAGAGAGAGAGAGAGAGATTTCAAAAACTTTTCACCGGTGTATCAGCTATCTCTCTATTTATCCATAACAACAGAATCCGAGTGGATCTCTTCTGTTTGTCCGCCCTAGGTAGGGGATCGGGAGGGTAGGGAGACATGACATATCTACACTGTACCTAAAAATATGTTTGTCCGCCTCCTGAAAACTTGTTTGTCCGCCCCGGGAGGGAGGGGTAGGTAGGGGATCGGAGGGTATGGGAGACATGACGAGCAGCGCCGGGTTCCAGCGCAGCATTAACACCGACGGACAGGAAGAGGAGGCGAGGAAATTCCGTGGACGAATGTGGGAAGAGAGAGAGAGAGAGAGAGAGAGAGAGAGAGAGAGAGGCCTCATTTTTCTTCAACGGTTGCAATAAGAACTAACCCATTCGTTAATGTTATCTCATTATTCACTGACGAAGCCGAGAGAAGACCAGAAAAGTTTATTTCATGCATTCCCAAGAGCGTTGCTGGAATTTAATATTTTTCAGTCAGACCGTAATGTAGTAAAAATAGGAAACTACTGTCAACTAATTCGGACCACATTATAATTAATGTTGAACCAAGTTTTATTTAAAAAAGAGAGAGAGAGAGAGAGAGAGAGAGAGAGGAGAGAGAGAGAGAGAGAGAGAGAGGAGAGAGAGGCCATCGTAGGCTTTCGAAACACACACACAATATATATATATATATATATATACTATATATATATATATATTATATGATATATATATATGTTTATTCACCTTGAATGGGGGGAGGATCAAAGCGTTAGACTTCGATTCTCCCAGATTATTATTATTATTATTATTATTATATTTTTTTTTTTCTTTTTTTCTTTTTAATGAGGTTGCTACCCCTTGCCCTACATCCTGGTTACCACCACCTCAGTCATCTAGCTTCCAGGTACTAATCCAATGCTATGATAAACGTGAGGCGAAACAGAATGTAACCGAAAGTCTCTAAAAGCCTTCCTACTTAATAATCGAACAGGTGAACTTACACAAGGAAGCAGATGTATGCTTGTTTGTATGGTGTTTTTACGTTGCATGGAACCAGTGGTTATTCAGCAACGGGACCAACGGCTTTACGTGACTTCCAAAGAGGACGATAATGCATCGCCTGAAACACCTTTTCCAACGATGCTATCTTGGACAGCATAGCGCACGCGCGCGCCCGTATTTGTACGTGAGTGGGAAGGACTTACTCGAAAAGCACAAAAATAAAGCGGAAAAAATCGATGACCTTCGGTGTAATGGTTTAGGGAAATTGTGAATCCCTGAAGCTACTAAGATGCTTTTACGAGGTAAAAGCAACTACCACTGCGACATTCCCTGGAGATGTTTCAAAGACTCTAAAATCGCTACGGACAAAAAAAAAAAAAAAAAGTCCTAAGTTTGTTATACTTTGCCAGAAACAAAGACATTTACGCACATCTAATTCTCTCTCTCTCTCTCTCTCTCTCTCTCTCTCTCTCTCTCTCTATATATATATATATATATATAGATATATATATATATATATATATATATATATATATATATATATATATATATAGTATATATATTAGTATATATAGTATAAAATATATATAAACATTTATATATTATATATAACATATATATACACACATAATAATATATAAATACATACATTAATGTAAATGGTAGAAAACGACTTCAGTTATCCCAGACTCAATGTACACCCAACCGTACCCACTGATCAAGTTAAGACATTTTTTAGAATGGTCTCTCTCAGAATTACAAAAATTGACACATATTTTATTCTCCATTGATACATTTCTTCCTGAATTAATCGCCCCTTAAAAACTAATGGTTTTTTCACTTGACAGAAAACCTGCTTTTTCAGAACCATCATACGAGATGTCTAGGTTACTGAATGCGAATAGATTGTCTTTCAATCAAGAAATCGTACAGAAGTATATAACATTATTAAATCATTAATATATGTGTTGTGATACTGTTGAGGGACTTGGCTGTAGTGAGATATGATTTCTGTTGATGGAATACGTTGTAATAAAAAGTCTTTACCGTCGAGGTTATATGTTGTAATAACAAGCGCATAAAATACTTTTGTAGTCTAGAGAGTTCCTTTAGGCCTTCATGTCCTTTACCGAGAAGTCCTACAATGCACAAAGAAAATACAAGTCCTGAGAGGGAAAATGAACAATCGAGTTGATTGCAAGCTATAGCAACAGAGTCTACAAACCTTTGAAAGAATGTGAGGTAGCTCCAACGATTACAAGCAAAACAATGGGAAAAGTTCTCGATGATAATTTAATCAAACAAACAACAGAACTTGGCAAATGCAAAGTAAAATGGAATATCACCTGCCGAACACAAACTGCAGCTGACAACAACTGACGCTTTATGTCTACTGGAATCATTGGAAATCTCTGGAACGATGCTGGACGGAAGATCTTGGATACAGATGTATCTGGAAACTTTGAGGTGCATTTTCCTTATAGCAGAGAAAAAAATAATTCGGTCTCTTTAGGTCCAATGTTGACTGACTGATGATAATACATGTTCCTCTGAATATAATTTCAACCAAGAAGAATTACGAAAGATATTACTTAAGGTAAATGTGCCCGTTATCTAACAATACTAAAGCGTAAAACTGCGTATTGAAAGACGGTGAATATTTGCCATTAAATGTTAAACAAACACCAGAAAAAAAAGTTATCGCATTCTCTTCCTCCTGCTACCATTCCATTACACCACTAACAAGCAATTATGAATACGCAGGTGATATAACCTTCTCTCTCTTTTTTATTTAATGAAAGAAGCAAATCTTGAAAAAGAGCAGAGCATGACCTACCACACCTTCGTTCAAGTTGTGAGACTCTCTCTCTCTCTCAATCAATACCAAACTTTTTTTTTTCTTTTCACTAAGCAGAAATAATTTCCGCTTCGCATAATTTATAAATATGGCATGATACGCAAGAACGTGAGCCATTTTTAAGTTTACAAGGAGGAGGAGACGCAAGATTCTGTTAAGATACAGGATCACTTAGGCAGAGGAATTCGAAAGGGTCAAAACACATAAAGAAAGCATTCGACCAAAGAGCAGAACTTGGACGCCAGCTGAATGAGAAACAGGAGAGAAGCCACAGAGTGACGAGTTTGCTCGCTTCTCAAAGGACTTTCATAACAATCGGAGAGAGTGATTCGAACAGGAAATATTTTGCGTCAGTTTTAAAGCATTAGTTGTTTTTTCTTTAAATTGGATAGATATGTTGTTGAAGATTTTTTTTTTATTTTTTTTTAGTTTTCTGTAAAAGAAAACTATTGAGATGGCTTTGTCTGTCCGTCAGCACTTTTCTGTCCGCCCTCAGATCTTAAAAACTACTGGGGCTAGAGGGCTGCAAATTCTCAAACATACCAAACTGTATCCCTCTAGCCCCAGTAGTTATTTTACTTAACGTTAAAGTTAGGCATGATCGTCCGTCTGTCAACACTGTAGGACAGGCCACCACGAAGCCATGGCGGAAAGTTTCATGGGCAGTGGCTCAACAACATTATCCGCTGTACAGAAAACTCGATTTCACCGAAGAAACATCAGCGCATTTTTTTACTTGTTTTATTTAAGTAATATTGATTTTTTCGCAAAGTCGGCTCAAGACAGGAGTAACCCAACTATTGTCAATATTATCACTTATCTGTCTCCCTCTCAATTCTATACACACCACACAGTTCATGCAGCAAAATACAAGCGACAAACAATCTGGTTTGTAACTGAGAGAGAGAGAGAGAGAGAGAGAGAGAGAGAGAGAGAGAGAGAGAGAGAGAGAGAGAGTCGTATCATCGAAGAGATCGGCATTAGACAGGACCAATTATTTTCGTTGGGTAACAAATATCTGACATCTATCTCAGGTCGTTCGTAGCAGCAGACTCGAGATAAGTATTCTTTAGTGGCAATAAAGTCAGCCCGTGATATAGCATACTAGGAAAGGTTAATGGAGTCTGTGAAGTAGTAACTATCAATGACTTTATCCTACATAAAAATGCTTCTCTACAGGCGGCTATGAGAAATATTAAGAGCATATGGCTCTCATCCATCTTAAGGTTCTGGAACTTACTGCCTTCCAGTTTGTTTCTAAGGTTCTGGAACTTACTGCCTTCCAGTTTGTTTCTAAGGTTCTGGAACTTACTGCCTTCCAGTTTGTTTCTAAGGTTCTGGAACTTACTGCCTTCCAATTTGTTTCCAGGGGTTTATGAATAACACGTACTCTGCCTTGCAAATGCCTAAAAATCATGGAAACTACTAGCATACATATTTTCTTAACAAAATTTTTAAATAAGAAATCAAAAATGCTAAATAGTTAAAAAAAAAATTTTGCATACGAACAAACACGTATGGACCCCGACCCACCTATTAAATGTACGACCAAGACTTAAACCTCTATACCATTTATTACCAGATGTTAAGAAAAAAAAATTAAACCAATGGATGACACCATAAATTTATGCCAAGAGCAATTAAAAGAATGTATGATCTACACACACACACACACATACACATACACGCAGACACTACACACCCACACCCGCAATAAGACTAGGAGAAAAGTCATTGTAAAAACGTCACCAGAGAGAGAGAGAGAGAGAGAGAGAGAGCAAGTAGTCTTGGCAGAGCGACTGAGTTATGCGACTGGTATGTTTCAGAGTATGTGTCTATTTTAAGCTCATCTTACGGGAGGGAAGTTTTTCTTAAACGTTACTGGTTTATCGCTGGAGGATTTGTGTGAGGCCTGTGTGAGCAGATTGTGTGTGAAGGTTAGTATACAGTATATAGAGAGCTCGGTCTAGAAATGCTGACATGCTCAGCCCTGAACCCCTCTCTCTCTCTCTCTCTCTCTCTCTCTCTCTCTCTTTCTCTCTCTCTCTCTCTCTCTCTCTCTCTGGTGACGTTTTCACAATGACTTTCTCCCAGTCTTATTGCGGGTGTGTGTGTGTGCGTGTGTGTGTAGATCATACATTCTTTTAAGTGCTCTTGGCATAAGTGTATGGTGTCATCCATTTTTTTTTTTTTTTTTTTTTTTTTTTTTTTTTTTGGGGGGGGGGTTTTTTTTTTTTTTTTTTTTTTGACCGTTACCGACTAGCTGACATTTGACGTAACTCAAGGAAACGCTTCCGAAACTACTGACGCACACTACAGACATCTGAACGTCATTTACTTACTCATATATTCCTGCTTATAACGCGTAGCAATGGCAATAGCACGAAATAATCCCTTAATGACGAAAGAACAGAAGGAATTAAGTATTACTACAAGACTGAAAACAAATGGTTTGAAGGCACCCGCCACGCCCATGAGATCTGGTTCGACTGTTCACCGAGAATATCAATTAATGCTCAGCTCCGACAGAGAGAGAGAGAGAGAGAGAGAGGAGAGAGAGAGAGAGAGAGAGAGAGAGAGAGGTAGAGGAATTCGGGGGGGGGGGCAAATTATATCAGAATCCCACAACCATACTGTCTCTGCTACAGGAAATTTACTTGTGAGCTAACGAGAGAGAGGAGAGAGAGAGAGAGAGAGAGAGAGAGAGAGAGAAATTGTATCCGAATCCCACAACCATATTGTAATGATACGCATTGGTCTGGTACATAAAATATACTTGAGAGAGAGAGAGAGAGAGAGAGAGAGAGAGAGAGAGAGAGAGAGAGAGAGAGAGAGAAGCAGCAGCAGCAGCAACAACAGTCGTAAGAGAAACGCCCTCCAAGTTCAAGGGCGCCCTGGGTTTGTCTAAAGAGGGATTAGGTCGTCTTTTACTACAGGGTTTGTTGAAATGTTGAAGGGCGAGCTCGTGTCCCTTGAATAATTCGAAGGTCTGAAAAGGGGGGAACTAACTGGCGCTTCGAGGCCAAGGCCTTTAAGGGAGGGAGGGGTAGGGGGGAGGGAGAGTGTGGCAGGGGGAAGGGGCAGGGGAGGGAGAGAGAGGAGAGGGGGAGGGGAGGGGAGGGGGAGGGGAGGATGGGAATGAAATCCCAAGATGGCCGTTCGACATGAAACATCTCTCTCCCCGCGTCACAAGCAACAAATTCTGCAGGCATGATATTTAAATCAACAATGCCTTGACAAAGTCACTACGCTGACTTTGCTTTTCCTTAGCGCACGTGTGTGCCTGAGTAGGAAAGCAAGCAACTTTCCACAACCCAGATGAGATAAGGATTATCTCCGACATTTTTTAAAGACGAGACGCGAGATGGAAAAGAACATGGAACGGATTCTGAGCAATTCATGCGCCTCTGAATTGCTCATAGGACATCCCAGTTTCAAAGCAGGGAACATGAACTTCGTTAAGAGGAACACAAGAAACACCTACCATCATTTCCATGATGTAGATTTGGATTACAATTTCAACCGCAAACCTGAGCCACATGGACCTAACCGAGAGAAGCAAAACTCGATACAATAGAATGGGAAACTTCAGTAATATCCAGACGATGCTTGCAAAACTTTATTAAGATCACGTGATATAAGATTGCATATATATATATATATATATATATATATATATATATATATATATATATATATATATATATATATATGACCTTTCATGTAACAACAGTGATCTGTAATGTACTCCCCTGTATAAGTTTACAGAGAGACGGTACCTTGGTCTTAAGCTCTTTTATATTACCGTCACTGTTGACGTTACTGGTACACGAACGGATGAGAGAGAGAGAGAGAGAGAGAGAGAGAGAGAGAGAGAGAGAGAGAGAGAGAGAAGAGAGAGAGCAAAAAATAAAATTTTCAATTTATAAATAATATCGACTTTTCAGTCCGAGTATAACAATTAGTTACGGATACGAAACCTAGTGTCATTTCCTTGTGCAGCCCTGAAGAGGAAAACAAAAACCAAGAGAGGGAGGGAGGGAGGGAGGGAGAGGAAGTGAGGAATTTAGGGCCAAGTGATTCCAAGGGAGGGAAAGGAAAAGTGAGGGAGAAGGTGATTCCAATTCCAATTCCAGGAGGACTGAGAACTTTTTTTTTCCTAATTAAGGCAGGTGAAATCAAGGATGCCTTCTTCATTCAGACAAATTAAATAACAAAAAACGATGTTTTGTAAGACCTTATTCAGTGCTTAATTTGTTAAACCAGCAAAGAAATACTGTACTGTATTTCAAAATTCACTCACAAAAACTAAGCAGCCTCGCGATAAAACAGCACCAAAAAACAAATATGGTTCTTCAAGATGGAGAATTTTCTTCTAAAGTTATCTTTTTCGGTCTGTAATTTCAGGAGGAGACTGCCCTGCCTTCATGAATAAAATTAAAACTTCTGAAGTGGCTTCCTGAACTTATATAAAAAGTAATAGAAGTTCAGATTCGCATATTTCTACAAGAATGAATACCCTCATAATGTCTCAGTCAGTTCCTGGTTAGAGAAATGCTTCGATAGGTTGCAGGAAAACGTAACTTATCTGTCCACAGCAGATCGTCAGTCTTCAAGAACTCTGCACATTCCCGGAGCATATGCAGTTCATACGGACTGGATTAACTGAATTTCTCTTTATTACCAGAAAGCAATGCAATATGAATAACAAAATAAAATAACAGTAATTCAAGTCACATCATAGGAAATTGCCCCGTGTACTGAGTCAAGAATGTTTTCATGATGGAACTAGATCGTAACTTCCACCAGTTCTACAAGCAAAGTGTACGATGGCTGCAATAGTGGTTTCAAATTAAAACTATCCTTAAACAGGTGTCAGGTCTTAATACCTCTTTATCTTTTCTTCGTAAATGCGAGGAATATATTACATCTCATTTACTTAAGTCATAAAGGCAGGTTTGTTGATGGAATTGCCTGAAGGTCTAAAAAAAATATATATTCACAGCCACAATAATTGTTTCTTATAAAAATGATGATGGACAAAATGATTCCTTATGATGCTCAACTGCATTAGAAGGAGTTACGAACACTTTTTATTTTTCAACAAATAAATAAACGCAAAAAAAAAAAAAAAATTAGAGGGATCTGGGACAACGGACCACTAGATTTATAGGTCTAAGAAAAGGTAGAGACAGGAATGAATGAATTGTGCAATGATGTAAGATGGAAATTCTTCAATCAAATGTTCATAGACAGATTATTAACAATAAAAGTAAACATAAAATTATAGGAATCTGGGACAACGCACCACTAGATTTATAGATCTAAGAAAAGGTGGAGACAGGAATGAATGAAGTGGAACCAATTTTAACAAACGCCCACATTTAATAAACACCAAGGGATTCCCAGCAACCTACGCGAACTCTTGGAATGGCGCTGGAATAGCAACAGACCAACGAACTTCTTGGAAGCAGCAGCGGCAGCAGCAGCAGTAAGGAGAATAAATAATTGCATCTCCTAATCATATATCTTCCGGCGCAGCGCTGATAACTTGACAAGGTTATTACGAGGGAAGTTGGAGATCAACTTCATCTGGAGGTTTTAAACCAGGAGGAACTTCAGTCTACAAGGAAACAGGAGTGTACCGAAGATACAAACGATGAATACACTACCAAGACACACAAGAGCGAAAATGTGCAGCTAATGTTAACAACAGCAAACATATTGGTTGAAAGATATAATAAAGTTCACAGCTATGTAAATTAGCATAGCTGAGATATCAGTAAAAGAGAAACTTCGCGTTATTTAGAAGTCGAATGTTGCTTTCACTCCAATATCTTTACAGGAGAGAGAGAGAGAGAGAGAGAGAGAGAGAGAGAGAGAGAGAGAGAGAGAGAGAGAGAGATGAGTTTGTAAATTGCGCATAATTGCATCTAACACCCAGACCTAGACTTATGGTACTACGTACACCCACAAACACAGGCAACTAGATTTGTCATCGCCCCACTCTGAACTTTCTCAAAAACACACAAGTAAAAACAACACCGACATACTTGACCAGAACACAAACACATTCCGCCTTTAAACTCTCTAAGTACCGTGACAGATGTCTGTCAAGAGGACTCCTAACTATGCGGTAAGAGACGGGGTCGGTCGGCCCTGCGTTGCTCGCCAATATACACCGTCAGAAATTTGGAACTGGCTGGCTCTCGGAAAAAGGGCTTAATTATATACTATAATTAATACTAAAGCAAAAGGGCGATTTACAACGAAAGTTTATGAAATATGAGCTTGGAAATCTGTATGATGAGAGAGAGAGAGAGAGAGAGAGAGAGAGAGAGAGAGAGAGAGAGAGAGAGAGAGAGAGAGAGAGAGAGGATCGTTTAAATACAGCATTTTTGGAATATCATTATTTATTTGCAGAAGCATGTGGGTGATTCTTTTACCTTATTAAAAAGGAGAGAGAGAGAGAGAGAGAGAGAGAGAGAGAGAGAGAGAGAGAGAGAGAGAGAGAGAGGAGTTTAAATATAGCATTTTTGGGATACCATTATTTTGCGCCTATTCATTTGCAGAAGTGTGTCGGTGTTTGTTTTACCTATAAAGGAGAGAGAGAGAGAGAGGAGGAGGAGAGGACGAGAGAGAGAGAGAGAGAGAGAGAGAGAGAGAGAGAGAGAGAATTGTTAGATATAGCAGTTGTGGGATTCCATCATTTTGCAGGCGTATGTCGACCTTTGCTTTACCTATAAAGGAACAAAGGACGGAACTCCCTTGACTTTTGTACAAAATCAGCAAAGCTTAACAACAAATCCTGGGCTAATAAATATATAGAAGACATAATAAATGTGTATAACCTTCAGACTTTTGTCAGTTTTTTTTATTTTTTATCGAACGATTTCTTAAATTTTCTGGCCACAGTACCCCACCAGAAAGGCCAGTACGCCATCAGAAAAACACAGAACTATAGAAAAGATACAAAATGTCTAATACAAATATGAAGTTTCCAGACTGGTCTTCTCGATGTTTTTTCGGACATTACAATTTGTCTCAAACCCACCCACCCACCCACTCACACGCTCAGCCACCCCAACTACCACCACCCACCCAGCACCCTTTCACGGGCAATCAGCGATCCTCTACATCACAAATATGTCATTCAACCCGTCCTCATAAATCAGACACTATTATCGAAGGAAGGTCGAGTGTAAACGAACTTGAATGTCTATTTTGGAGTTTGAGTAACACAGAATCTCCTTGAGTTTTGTTTTGTGCCAATAACATAATCGTAAATTATAAGGTACTCATTTTTCTCCATTACAACACTCCAACAGTCACATAATAATGGAAAAATGAAGAACCAGTAAATAACATCTAGGTTAGTGATTAGTTAAATAATTCGCCTATGGCGCTTTAAAACACTGATAAACTTTCAGGCGAAACAGAAACATAAAGACAGACACGTGCATCCACAAAGAGAGAAAGAGCGCGAAATAACGAAACGTGAAGCAGAGCTTGAGAGGGGGGGGAGGAGGGTACACGATAGAATCACCTAGACAACGGAACGGTACTGGGACATGAGCCAGAAAGAGCTTCCTCTCTCCCTCTACACAGGAACAAGGGCCATAATTGTAAGGTTTTCGATTTTGTCTGCACATTTCCTACTTAGATACTAAGACACTTCTCATTACTTGAGAAAAGATGCTGAGTTAGCCTAGACAATGATATAACCTCTAGGCCTAACGAAAATGCACAGAATGCATAAACTACGGAAAACTGGGTTGAAAGGTATGAACAATACATTTCACGTTGTACTAAATCCCCCCTATCTCTCTCTCTCTCTCTCATACACACACACAAGACCAGACCCAAGTTATTTCCGTCTCAAAGTTTCGTGCTACTCCTCCTCAAGGGTAAGAAATATAGCCTGGAGTGATATGACGAACAGACACGGACATAGCCGAGAGAAAATTAACTAATCAACTTGACGTAGATCTAGTAATAAGAGTAAATAAAAAAAGAAAAAAAAAAGCAGTAACATAAATTTTCAGGCGGGGTTTTGGCGCAGGTGTTACAATGTAGCCAGAACAAGGAGCGTTAGCTCCACAATAGCAGTGTTGCCCAAAACGTCTAGCCAGTTTCCCCTCCACATTTCACGTGATGCCAAACGCGCTCAAAAGTCTCTCCCCCCGACTGAATGCTTAAAAATTTACTGTAGTTTTTGAAGCACTAGCATCAAAGACAAGTAAAACAGAAGATTCAAATTTTCGATCCGTTAGGTCAAAGAGGCAACCTACCCTCCTGTAAGAGAGAGAGAGAGAGAGAGAGAGAGATGCCTTTTCTCCTGCACGAGTAAGCTTCAATTTCCAAAGATTACGAAAGTTTACAGAAGGGAAGTCTTCGCTGCTACCCATCTTTGTTGGCCGATAGGCCTACACCAGAAATGTATATGACGGCTTTAGTCCACTTGAGCCTCGGAATGAAGCGTTGAGCCGATCACGAAATCGAAATTAGCCCTTTTCTCCGTAGACATACTGTCAAATATTTTAGACGTAGCATAAACACGCGGCAATTTAAACCCGTTACTTAAGAAATATATTGCGTCTACACTGGCTTGGGTATTTGGGCAGTTGAATGCTGTAGGTTATACAGAAAAGTATGAGACCAATAACCACATCCCAAAACATTTCTCGAGGACTGGACACAAAAGTTAACACCTCAAATTAACCCGTCTAAGGTGTGTGTGTGTGTGTGTGTCACCTTACCTACGCCGTTCTCGCCTGGAGTCCACACTGCGACTAGCAAGCAATCGGCAAAACCGGACGAGTGATTGCGACCTACATAGCCTCCTAGGTGTGGACAACCGAGTCATGCGAAATGGACATAACCAAAACGCAAATATCCAGTTCGAATTCAATAAATTCAACCCAAAACGTTTGATTAAATGCCTCCGTTCGATGACACCTACCGGTCGTTCCGCGGAACTTTATCATTATTTGTGTGCATAGCGTCCCCCAGCTCTCTCTCTCTCTCTCTCTCTCTCTCTTTTGCACGAAGCACTTCAGATAAGGCTTTCTCCCCTTTGGCCCTAATTAGAAAGACTCTGTTAAGGTTTTTGACCTTTAGACGCAAGAAGCGGGAATCGCAGGTTTTTCCCTGAAAGCTGAAGATACGGCAAACATTTGCTTTCAGTAAACATTTTGCTCGTGACAGGATTATGTTCATTATATGAATTCGCCTACCACAGCGACCGGTCTCCCACAGCCCAGCCACGCGTTCTCTCTCTCTCTCTCTCCACATAGGTGTGTGGCCACATACTTCAATAAATTTCCAGTCAATGTAAGGTGATAACATAAAACTATAAAATTGAATGCCGTCATACCTTTTATAACGTTTGACGCTTGTCCCATAAGTTATCAGTCAAAAAATCCTAAAATACGATTGATTTGATCATTTTCTGTAGTGATTTTATTTATTTATTTCATTTCATTTATTTCAATTATTATTTCTGTAATTTCTCTCTCGTTTTATTCTTGGTTTAATCCAACTTCGTTTTATTAATACCAGGAAAGGTCTGCACTAAACTCGGGTAAACTACGTCCAGGCAAGGAATATGATCACACACCTTGAAGACTTAACTCACTCATTTTCCAGAACTTTTCAACGGCTTTATTTACCCATACCCCCTCTACCCACCCCTACTCCTTACTCCCCCTTGCCACTCCCCAGCCACAGCGTTCTCCCTGCTTCCCTCCCTAGTACTTTCCTTCCTTCCCTCTTTCTCTTTTCCCATTCCGGCGAGTCGGTTCCCATCGTATCTTACATGTAGACGTATAAGTGTAGTAGCTAGATGAATTATGTTTTCTTTCGCGGGCAATTAACTTCCTTCAGTCTACCGTGGATATGTTTACTCTCTCAAAGCTTGTAATGGCATGTGACGTAATTCTCTCAGTATTTAAACCTTTCCAGAAATGAACGGTGTGAACCGTTCGGCCTTTTCGAATAACGCAACGCAACTTAACGCCTTTCCTCTCTCTCTCTCTCTCTCTCTCTCTCTCTCTCTCTCCTCTCTCTCCCTTAAATCTATGTTGAAGTTAGAAGCTGTTGTCGGAGACGTTTATGGCTCCATTTTTCAGATGAAATGGACCACTTTCGTGCATGGCATCACCATTATGAGTATCATTTTATCATGATGTAAAGTCTGCGTCGTTACAGATTTCATGCGTTATTAAGGCAGCGATTTCAATTTTCAGCTACAGAGGGAAAAATAGGGCAGTCAGTGCACCTCACTCGGTGCACTGTAAGCATTAATTAAGGTTTCTTGTTTGTTTTTTGTTTGTGGTGTTTTTACGTTGCATGGAACCAGTAGTTATCCAGCAACGGGACCAACGGCTTTACGTGACTTCCGAACCACGTCGAGAGTGAACTTCTATCACCAGAAATATACATCACTAACCCCTCAATGGAATGGTCGAGAATCGAACTCGCGGCCACCGAGGTGGCAGGTAAAGACCATACCAACCATGCCACTGAGGCGCTTAATTATGGTTTCTTAGCAGCGTCCCTTCTTCGGCCCCTAGCCGCCACCCTTTTCATTCCTTTCACTGTACCTCCGTTCTTATTCTCTATCTTCTATCTTTCTTTCCACCTCTCCTACCTATTTTTTTATAGTGCAACGGCAAGATTCACTCCTGTTACACCTTTCCAACCTTTTAATCTCAATTTCCCTTCCAGTGCTGAATTGACCTAACATTTCAAAGTGCTTGGCATTTGGCCTGAATTCTACACCCCATCCCATTTCAATACCCTTACTCCTGTTGAGGCACATTCGGGCAAAAGAAAATACCAAAATACAAATTTCCCTAATGCCTCTGTCTTAATTAAACGAAGCCTTCACTCTCTAGTCTCTGAAAAATTAAACCACATTCAACCTTAAGAAGCAAACCTTTGATGAACTGATTAATTAAGTCAATCTTGCGATAAAGGAACTATGACTGAAATCATTCAGCTTCAGAAATACCAAACTGCGAAATTTCAGGCTGAAATAACTCGGAAGAAAAGGTTTCAAAAAACTGTCAATTACCCAACTGACTTCGTATTTAGAGGTGAAACAGTTCCTCACTGGACGAGTGGGTTGCTTACTCGCCTATCAATCTGGTGGCCCGAGTTCGCTCCCTGCTGCCGCCAATGCGGAACCAGAGGAATTTATTTCTCGATATCATGTGGTTCAGATCCCACAATAAACTGCAGGTCCCGTTGCTAAATAACCAATTGGTTCTTAGCCACGTAAATAAAGATCTCTAATCCTTCGGGCCAGCCCTATGAGAGCTGTCAATCAGCTCAGTGGTCTGGTTAAACTTAATTTTTTAAGAGGTGAAACACACACACATATGTATACATATGTGTATATATACACATACATATGTATATATATATATTATATATATATATATATATATACATATATATATATATAGAATATATTATATATATACACATATATACTATCAAACGCGACAGGCAACGGCGGACATTTACAGAAACATAGACCCGCGGAGAAAACGAAATAATGATTCACTAATCTTCTTCAGCACTCTTGATATTAAAAGAGGTTGTTGTATCTGACATTTCAATCCCTGCATTGTTTCTCCCCACTTGCAAAACATCATATATATATATATATCTATATATATATATATTATATATATATATATATATATATATAATATTAGGGTGATGCCCTTTGCTGCCGTCTCTTCGAGAGGAACAGGAGGTCTTTCGTCTCGAAGGGAATTCTTAACGTCATTTTTTTACTTTAATCCTCTGAGTTCCCTTGGGCTCCAGTCGGATGACATTCCTTTTATGTTTCTTGGCTTCTTTTAACCAATTTCCTTCTGCTCGTTGTTGTTGTTATTATTATTATTATTATTATTATTATTATTATTATTATTATTATTATTATTATTATTATAGTTATGTATTTTTTTGTGGGGGGCGTGATTTTTCTGTCCATATATCTTTATCAATGTCTTTGCTTTTAAAAGGATTAAACCTAGCATTTGTATCCTACAGTTTCTCTCTCTCTCGGCAATCAGGATTTACAGTGAGAGTCATTTTGTATCCTACAGTTGCTCTCTCTCTCCCTCTCTCGGCAATCAGGATTTACAGTGAGAGTCATTTTGTATCCAACAGTTTCTCTCTCTCTCCCTCTCTCGGCAATCAGGATTTACAGTGAGAGTCATTTTGTATCCTACAGTTTCTCCCTCACCATTCAGGATATCTGGTGAGAGTTAGTGATGAAATCACCGTCGATGCAATTACCTCGAAAAATTGAAAAAAACAAAAACACATTCGACGCTTTCCCAAATATGGAAAGATTTTATACTTCATGTATTTATCTATTTATTTATTGGTCATTTTTTTTCCTTTTTTTAAGTGAACTCCTCTTTCTTTCTGTACTTCCTTTTATCTTCAGTTGCTTCTTTCTAATGATCACCATTTTTTTTTTTTTTTTTTTGGGGGGGGTTTTTTTTTTTTTTTTTGGGGGGGGGAGATTGAAGAAGTCAATGGCCAATGGCCCCTAGGTGAGCTTATTCCATACTAATAAGGTCTTCTGGAATAATAATAATAATAATAATAATAATAATAATAATAATAATAATAATAATAATAATATTAAAATAATAATAAATAATAATAATATTTTATTAAAAGTAATTGCTGCCTCAGCTGCGTTAATTTTATCAAGGTTCTTCTCTATTTTTGTAATTATTGTTTTTACATTGTTGCTTAAACCGAAGGTTGGCATATCGGCGCTTTGCTCACCAATTTAAGCAAGAATGAGAAAACAATAATTAGAAAAATAGAGAAGAACCTTTATAAAATTAACGCAGCTGAGGGCAGCAATTACTTTTAATAAATATCATCATCATCATTATTATTATTATTATTATTATTATTATTATTATTATATTATATTATTATTATTATTTATTATTAATTATTCCAGAAAACCTTCTTACTCGTATGGAATAAGCCCAGAAATTACTTTTAATAAAATAGTAGTTTAAAAGAGGGTTTACTTCCAGCACACAATAATAATAATAATAATAATAATAATAATAATAATAATAATAATAATAATAATAATAATAATAATAATAATAATAATAATAATAATAATAAATAATAATAAGGAAGGAGGCCTTCTCTGAGGCAGCAGCACTGAATATTATAGCTGTTTCAACGGCATTTAATTCATATAGAATCTTCTCAATTCTTCTTAGTCTTTTTCTCATCAACATGTAGCTGGTATATCAAGTTTCCTAAGGACATGTCGACACGTTAGAGGAAATAAACCTAAGACAACTGAAATCTTCACGTGTCCTTAGGAAACTTGATATACCAGCTACATGCTGATGAGAAAACGACAATAAGAAGAATTGAGAAGATTCTATATAAATTAAATGCCGCTGAAACAGTTATAATAATAATAATAATAATTAATAATAATAATAATAATAATAATAATAATAATAATAATAATAATAATAATAACTCTTAAATACTTCAGCTGCTGGAGAAAATCCAGCGACGCCCTGCGGTTAGGACTCCCACTTTTTCATTATCAGTCAAAGAAAGGCTACACAAACAGAAAACAAAATAACCGAAGCCGGGCTTCCTTCGTTAGATTATTGTCCCTCTTGATAATGGGACCAGCAGGCCGTCGAGGCTGATTAATGAAAATCAAGCGTTCGTTCGGTTCGGTCAGTTTCGGAGAAGAAAAACAATTTTTGGCGACACGATAATTGTTTTTGCGGCCACCGCCGCGCACGCAAAAGGTCAAAAGGAGGTGGCAGACAAGTAGGCGACGTGTGCAGCTTCATAATGAGGTCGCGAACAAGAAACACAAAATGCGCACACACTCCGTATGTCAAAGAGCAATGACGTCATCAGCCTGACTCGTCCCTTGGTATACACCACGAAAGGTTTTCCAGAGTCAAATGACGAAGATAAAAATGCAGATCTCTCTCTCTCTCTCTCTCTCTCTCTCTCTCTCTCTCTCTCTCTCTCCGGCTCTTGCAGTGATATCACTGGAGTATGGAGGAGATAAAGAGTTTTCTTATCTGCTTAGCATTCATAGATTATACAAACAATCATATTCGCCTGCAAGGACCTTAGCTGTGGTTGGAAAATCTCCCTTACCGAATTCAGCGTGTTTTTTTTTTGCTTCCAAAAACAGTTTTCTGTTGAAGAAAACTTCAAATCTCTAATTACAGACACAGAGAGACAAACAAACTGACAGACAAAAAGCAGAGGTGCATAAGATAAGTCACTCCTGGGATAACGAGGAACTTCGGCAAAGTAAGAGAAGGCGATCATTCTTTGAAGGATTAAAAAGCCACAAGAAATTGGAGGAATAACTTAAGATACATTTTAGTACAATGACAATTTCATCATTCATGGAGTAATTACTTTGTGGCCTTCATGGAAACTGATATCCTCATGAGGCAATGTTGCAAGTCCTTTGTCTTGGAGATACACATGAATTACTATTTCATAATCAAATGATATTTCTTAGGGTTAAATAATCAATCGTTGACGAAATGCATTACATACATATACATATGCATTTGCACCTGACCTCACGATCCATGATTTAGTTACATGGTAGTTAATCGACTGAGGTGGGTATGCCTCGGTGAAACCGGGCACTGAGCTATTAACATTATTCTTTGACATTTGCTGAGAACCAGAAGATTAACGCCTTCTAAACCCACCCTATATATATATATATATATATATATATATATATATATATATATATATATATATATGATATATATATATATATATATATATATATATATATATATATATATATATATATATATATATATATATATATTATATAAAATCACACAAAAATCAAATCGAAAGGCGATGAGATCTTGAAAAAAGGAACATTACTTTTCACGAAACCAGCGCCAGAGATCATTCCAAAAGAGTTCCACCACCCTCGTTCCAAAATTCATGCAAGACCAAACTGCAAAAACTGCAATTGCAGTGTCTTCATGCAGCCTCCTCAAAAGGATGCAAGAATGATGATGCTGGATGTTAGAACACGGGAAAGAGCCTCGAGATCAAAAGAAAAAGATAGAAAGAAAAAAAAAAGTCCGCCCGCAGAATTCTGACGGGACCGTCGCATGAAGTCAAGGAGAATCTTCAATTTCGTGGTCCCAGATCTTTCTGAGGTTCCCTGACCTTTCTGGTCCAGGTACAATAGCCCTATTCTCCCTGTGGCGGCTGGAAAACACAAGGGCTCCCTCCAAACATTTGATCGTGGTGTATCTCTCTCTCTCTCTCTCTCTCTCTCTCTCTCTCTCTCTCTCTCTCGTGAAACCACCGATCCTGCCACTTTGCCATCAAAAGGAGAGAATCTGGATGTTCTTGAAGTTAAAATGTCTTTTGTGCTGATTAGCTTCTTTCATCTACGAGAGAGAGAGAGAGAGAGAGAGAGAGAGAGAGAGAGAGAGAGAGAGAGAGAGTATTCTTTTGCAACAGGGGAGTATTCATTTTTCTTAATCAGATTGAATACCATAAGACCTTACACAGACAGAAGAGAGAGAGAGTGAGAGAGAGAGAGAGAGAGAGAGAGAGTTAATCTTTTGTAACAGAAAACTTTTCATCACTCTTTAACATAATGAACACCATGAGAGAGAGAGAGAGAGAGAGAGAGAGAAAGTATTCTTTTGCAACAGGGGAGTATTCATTTTTCTTAATCAGATTGAATACCATAAGACCCTTACAGAGAGAGAAGAGAGAGAGAAAGGGGGGGTGAGGGGTGGGGGTGGATTGCATCTTTCCATGCAACTTTTATCGCATCCGTGATAATTGTTTTATTTGCATTGTATTGGCTGCGTGTAGACATAGTATTCTGTTTATTGCGTCAGTTTTGAATGACGCAATCAGCAGGCATTGACATGCACAGCCTCAATGGGCGTCTCATTGTCTTTATTGTTCAGGGGTCTATCATTGTGCTTTTGTGGACTTGCATGAACATATCAATGTTGCGGCAAATAATTTATGCGAGTGTACCCACACACAACAACATCCGCCGCCCCCCAACACCCACCCCCCTCCCTCCCCATCCCAAGATGTTCCTTGTTCTCGTACGTCGTTTGTTTGTTTGTCTGTCAAAAAGGGGCAAGAAAAAAAAAAAAAAAAACAAAAAAAAAAAAAATTACCGGAGCTTTTAAGAAACTTTCTTCGTCGAAAACGAATGTCACGTGACTTGCTTTCTGTCTTGGCAAAGGAGATCCTATGAGATCTTTGAAAGGATTTCATATTATTATTATTATTTTTTTTTTTTTTTTTATTTTTTTTTTTTTTTGCTCTATCACAGTCCTCCAATTCGACTAGGTGGTATTTATAGTGTGGGGTTCCGGGTTGCATCCTGCCTACCTCAGGAGTCCATCACTTTTCTTACTATGTGCGCCGTTTCTAGGATCACACTCTCCGCATGAGTCCTGGAGCTACTTCAGCGTCTAGTTTTTCTAGATTCCTTTTCAGGGAATCTATTATTATTATTATTATTATTATTATTATTATTATTATTATTATTATTATTATTTCTCTGTTACATAAAAGACACTTTAAGGTACTTCTATCAAGAACATCAGTGATGTTCTTGATATCAGTACCCTACAAGAACATCAGCGTGATGTTCTTGTGGGGAAATCTTAAGAGGTCATTTAATGGAACACATACAAAGTCTGCCATGAAATTGCCTCCAAAATTTCCCCACAGTTCTGAATAAGTTTTCCACTGCAAACCTGAAATCCCAGTGAGGGAATGAATAGAGAAACTTGCTCCGTACTCCCTACAAATAAGATGAGGGTTGATCTTAAAAATGACGATGGGTTATTACCATCTCTTATGTAAATGCAATTTGAACTTACGTAAATCTGGTAAATGTAAGCCAAAGACACCATTTATTACCGAGTCTTCAAGGGACTAATCACATTAAGAGTTTGTAAATGACAAAAGAATTTACATCAAAGTGGTAAATGTAAGCCATAGATTCCATCCATTAACAGGTATGCTATTCCAAATGACGAACAACAACAGCAATTATCATTATATCCATCTGGAATAACAACTACAACAACAAAAAACATAATATATTCATCTGCAATAACAGCTACAACAATTACACTAAACGCTTCACAAGCACGTTTCCACAACACCGGCATTAAGAGATCTGCAGTACTCATAATACGGTGTATACGAGTGAGCGCAATTGTTATTTGCAGTCATTTCCAATTGCCGCTTTTCAGGGAAGAGGTGCAAAAAAACAATGCAATATTTTTGTTTTGTGTGTGTGTGTGTGTGTGTGTGTGTGTGTGTGTGTGTGTGTGTGTGTGTGTTGTGCAGAGCTCATGATGTCAGCCGGGCTGGCTTTTTCATTTATAAGAGTGTATAATGCCATTATTGTCAACTTTATCTAATTATGGTCATGAAGGAGGACAAATTCCCCGAAAATTAGATAAAATAACAAAAGCTTCCACGTTCTGTTATGCGCAGTGCCAAAGTTGTGCGTATCTGAAGTTACAAATAGAATGGATCGTTTTAATTAAGGCCGCTCATATATATATATATATATATATATATATATATATATATATATATATACTATACTATATATATATATATATATATATATATATATGTGTGTGTGTGTGGTGTGTGTGTGTGTATGTATGTATGTATGTATATGGGGGGGGGAAGGGGTTGTTTGAGTCCTACATCAGTATTTCGCTCCATGCATAAGAACGATAAGATATTTTGAATATTTTGACTCAAACATTCAGAAACCAGGCATAGTCATTCCTAAATAATCAACTATCAATCTCCTGTTCGTATAATAACATGAGTATTACTGGAATTATCTTTCACTTAGATGCAATGCACTCTAGTGAATCTGACTATAACAGTCCTAGTTATTTAGCTCTCAGAGTCTGATGAAATCAGAGAGTTTCGAAATTCCAAATACAATTTCTCATTAATGAATATTCAAGCTTTGAAAACAAATATAGGAAGTGATGACAGATATATTTCTCTGTCGTTGAAGATAGAGCATCAAACCAAAAACGGAACGATAAAAAGGAACTCAACAGAAAAATAACTTCAAAGGCAAGTAACCGTGAGAAAGCATTTGGTATTAGAAGAATAATGTTACATGAATAAGGTGATCAACAACTGCAAAACATTTCTAAAAACAGCATAACAAAAGAGACCACACACTACGTCGTACAGTTTCAGAATAGAATGAATATCGGACAGTATCAGAACTCGGCAGCAACTTAACCTGCTGGTCAACTTCGTCATTTGCGTTTTCGAAAGCCTACGAGGGCATAACAAGAAAGCGGGCGGTGCTTTCTCCTTAACTGGAAGGGAATGAGAAAAGGAAAAACAGGAATTGCATATGGGCCAGCTGTCTCAAACGCAGTAATTGAAATCACATACAGCCATATGGCACAGCCAGAAGTCACTCATTGACTTTGCTGGACGTGGATGGACCTTAAATGAACGGGGATTTTTAACTCTCTCTCTCTCTCTCTCTCTCTCTCTCTCTCTCTCTCTCCTCTCTCTCTCTCGTAACAGTGCCCTTGGAAAAGGAAAAGCGACCCACTGACATAACGAGGAAATGCAAGGGGAAAAATATGAACGGCTTCTACGTACCCAAAGCAATGATTTCTGAATGAAAGTTCACACGTTATTAGTGTTAAATGAATGCCCAACACTGTGAATGAATAGCATTTTCCGAAATACGTGTATTTACGAACCATAGCCAATATCATGCTACTTATGTATTGTCGGGAGAAAGAAAATCTATAAGAATTAATAAAAACATTAAACACAAGAAAATAAATTGTGTGAGTGTAAGCATAAATTGCATGAGTGTAAGCATATTATATATATTATATATATATATATATATATATGTATGTATTTTTGATATATATATAATATATATGTATATGTATATATATATGATATATATATATATATATGTATATATGTATGTATATATATATATATATATATATATATATATATAGAGAGAGAGAGAGAGAGAGAAGAGAGAGAGAGAGAAGAGAGAGAGAGAGAGAGAGCACCCAACCTTATTCGCGTATCATACTTTTGACATACTAAATTTCTTGAAACTAAGCTTCAGCAACTCACATAATGCAGTCACGTATATTCTTAGATGTGACAAAAATATTGCAAGATTCTCTCTCGTCTTTCATGTAAGCTTAAAAGCCTGGAACTGTCAGCAGATAGTGAACACAAATGACAAATCTATGAGAAATCAATCAGATTTGACCACAAGTGGAAAACCTGTCACATAACATAATTAGGAAACTCGTTTATTGTTATAATAAAACTAAAATCCGTTCCATAATTGCACAACTGAGGAATCCCTTAGACTTTTAACAAATTGGAATAAATATCAGATTTTTCACAAACACACACCAGCTTAAAAAAAAAAAAAGAAACTGGGAAATCCATCATATTAAACACTAAGCAAATAGCGTCAGTTCTCAACAGAATCGAGAAATTTGTCAGATTCTAATAATACATTTGAGGAGGAGGAGGAGGAGGAGGAGGAGGAGGAGGAGGGGCAGGGTTCATTCTTCTGATGGAGGCGATAAATGAGGAAGATTCCGAAACCGTCTCACACGACGGCAGCATTAGTCTCCCAAACCGTCCAAAAGACCAGAGATCGATGGAGGCCTCTCAAAAGGCCAACTGGTCGGGAGGGAGGTTTGTGTCTATGCTGTTGTTCAGTCAGCTGCAAAAGCAGGTCTGGAATGAACGTTTACGCTGTGACTTAGTTGACGAAAAACGTTGACTTTCTGACCGACTGTCAGAACGTCACTTTCAAAATATGTTAATTCCTAAGACTGGCGTCACAATTAACTTCTCTCGAGAAATATCTAAATTTCTACTTGTAACATTTTTCCAAATTTCTCCTTGTAACTTTTTTTCCCAGGTTTTAGGAAGTTACATGGTTTCATAACCTTGTGGATGTAAAGGTGGTTCAGTTGCACAGTGCAACATTTCAAGGGTTATTATACAACCCCCTCTTCGTTCAACACACAGTCCTGGTTGCACATGGCAGCACGTGCAACGTGAATCCTGGGTTACGCAAGTTATTGCAATACGCATTCATTCAGGACTCGATACAGTAACATTGGCAAAATTCATCAAAGGTTAAACGACTACTTTGTTCAGGGTTGCATATGATACAAATTACAAATAATGCGTTACAGAGAATTGTACATGACAAACATATTCTAAGGCTGCACGAAACTTATCATCAAATAAGGTTTGCCGTTGAGTGGTGATCGTGTGAAATGTTAAAACGAATTTTTCATTTTTGCTTTAAATTAAAAATTTCCGTCTGCAGTATTCAAAATAGAAACGTAAAATTTACCTCTCTGCAGTATTCCTAATAACTGCATCACTAGTATTTTCCTATCTGAAACTCTACCTATGTCAGTTTAATCATTTCCCTCTCTGGAGTATTCCTAATAACTGCATCACTAGTATTTTCCCATCTGAAACTACCTATGTAAGTTTAATAATATAATTTCCCTCTCTGGAGTATCCCTAATAACTGCATCACTAGTATTTTCCCATCTGAAACTACCTATGTAAGTTTAATAATATAATTTCCCTCTCTGGAGTATCCCTAATAACTGCATCACTAGTATTTTCCCATCTGAAACTACCTATGTAAGTTTAATAATATAATTTCCCTCTCTGGAGTATCCCTAATAACTGCATCACTAGTATTTTCCCATCTGAAACTACCTATGTAAGTTTAATAATATAATTTCCCTCTCTGGAGTATCCCTAATAACTGCATCACTAGTATTTTCCCATCTGAAACTACCTATGTAAGTTTAATAATGTAATTTCCCTCTCTGGAGTATCCCTAATAACTGCATCACTAGTATTTTCCCATCTGAAACTACCTATGTAAGTTTAATCATATCCCTCTCTGGAGTATCCCTAATAACTGCATCACTAGTATTTTCCCATCTGAAACTATCTATGTAAGTTTAATAATATAATTTTCCTCTCTGGAGTATCCCTAATAACTGCATCGCTAGTATTTTCCCATCTGAAACTACCTATGTAAGTTTAATAATATAATTTCCTGGAGTATCCCTAATAACTGCATCACTAGTATTTTCCCATCTGAAACTACCTATGTAAGTTTAATAATATAATTTTCCTCTCTGGAGTATCCCTAATAACTGCATCATAAGTATTTTCCCATCTGAAACTACCTATGTAAATTTAATAATATAATTTTCTTCTCTGGAGTATCCCTAATAACTGCATCGCTAGTATTTTCCTATCTGAAACTACCTATGTAAGTTTAATAATATAATTTCCCTCTCTGGAGTATCCCTAATAACTGCATCACTAGTATTTTCCCATCTGAAACTTCCTATGTAAGTTTAATCATATAATTTCCCTCTCTGGAGTATTCCTAATAACTGCATCACTAGTATTTTCCCATCTGAAACTACTATGTAAGTTTAATAATATAATTTTCCTCTCTGGAGTATCCCTAATAACTGCATCGCTAGTATTTTCCCATCTGAAGCTCTACCTATGCGATCTTAATTTCCCCCAACCATCGTTTTCTCTTGTGTCCAACTCCCTGACCTCAAATGACAAAAATGATCCCAGCCATGTGTATTGTCGCCCTAAACGACTATTCCTACCGTACCGGCCGCTGCCCTTATCAAGTTAGAAGATTCCTAGAAGCGTTCATTTCGTGAAAGGCCGTCCATTTCCATCCACCTTCACGGTCATGAGCCCTCGTGGTTGTATATTGCCAATGCGCACTTTCTTGGTAAAACAATACGGTCACGTTTGATTATTGCTACTGCCCTCTCTCTCTCTCTCTCTCTCTCTCTCTCTCTCTCTCTCTCTCTCTCTCTCTCGAATTGTGATTAACCTGACGAAATCTATAGTTAGTTGATATCTTGTTTCTGTACTAGATGACAAATATTACAATGAAAGGCGGTGTGTTTAGAGCTTATAGTCCAATTTAAAGCAAAATACATGTATGTACGTTTCTGTAGATGGTGAAAAGTGTGAAATACGCAAAAGTGCGTGTTTATATGTGCTATGTGAATGAGAGATTAGAGTGAAAAGTGTGAAATACGCAAAACTGTGTTTATATGTGCTATGTGAATTGTGAAAGAGAGAGAGAGAGTGAAAAGTGTGAAATACGCAAAAGTGCGTGTTCATATCTGCTATGTGAATTGTGAATGAGAGTGAAAAGTGTGCAATACTCATAAATGTGTGTGTATATGTTTTATGTGAATGAGAGAGAGAGAGAGAGAGAGAGAGAGGCTGGGGGCATGTCCAAGCAACCAGGCAAACCAGGCCAAAATCAGGCAGGCAGATTTTTTTTGACGCAAAGCGTGAAATGCCCCAAGCGACAAAGGGCAAAACGTCCCCGAACAAATCACACGAGTTTCGAAAGAACGACTCGACCGACTCCTTCATTAAGCGAACGGGAAATGAGGGAAAAGCATCGGCTCGTGTCATATTAGAAGCTGTCGGCCATAGCAGCCTCACTTTCCCTCTTTTTGACAAGCTGAGAATTTTTTTTCATAATCTTTAATCACGCAGTGTGTTGGCCCCTCCAATCGACCGTCCAGAAGGAAAAGGAGGCTCAAGGCTGAATGCATCCCCCCCCCACCCCCTCAATCTCCATCTTCCCCCCTTTCCATCCCCCCCACCCCTTCATCTCCATCTTCCCCCCCTTTCCTTTCTCCCCGTCACAACATCCCTCTCTCTCTCTCTCTCTCTCTCTCTCTCTCTCTTTGTCGTACACACACAGACGTTTCTTACAATTTCCAGACAAGTATTCTTATCAATACGACTCTAAATTTACTTAGACGCAACAACATCGATTACTTTTTTTCACGTTGCCTTAAAGAGGCATAGAAATATTTTCAAGGGGATTTCGTACTCTAAGATTTTACTCGAGGAAAAGATTTATGATTAACAGTATTCAAATATAAGTCGTTAATAACTTTTCACTCGTTGTGGTTCTCCTTGAGTGACCGTCGCAACTTTAAAGACAGCTATGAAAATGGAGAGATCTAAACTCCCAAAAACAACACCTATGACTGCAGCGACACAACCAAGACATCCTACATAAGCCATTGAATTGATTTCTTAAGTTTTTTTTAATATACTTTAAATTGAACATCAATGCCGCTGGGTCAAACGATCTCTTATCAAACTCAGTTTCACAGTTAAGAATGATTCACCAATCGACGAAATGGTAAATTCTATTGAGAACTTTCAGAAATTAAGTGGACTTTACCTTAAATCTTTGACAATGTTGTTGTTGTTGTTGTTGTAACATGAATACACACAATGGAACAATGATAGACGACCATTAAATGACACAGTTTCCAAAGAAAAGAAAGCACATTAATGAAAAATGTGCGAATAATTAGTAAGTGAAGTGTAATCAAGCACAGATAAAAGTAAACATCACAGTCAATAAAACGCTAAAAATAAAAAATTACTTTTAATTATACACCATTTAATAATTATTATAAGATCATTTTTTAGGAAAATGTTTGAGTAGTCACGGGAGTACGATGCTAAGTGAAGTACTTCTGAGTAAGCCGATGAAAATGAAATAGGAATACATATCTAAGCAGAAGTCACTTATGCTTCGCTCTGAATTGAATATAAAAATGTTTTGAACGGGAAGAAATGTTTTTCAATGCAGTCAAAGATCATTTAGAACAACAGCTACTCAAAGGAGAGAGAGAGAGAGAGAGCAAATTTTAACAAGTAATTTTGATCGCTTTCAAATAACAAAACTGTGATTTTTTCACATTTTAACATCTACACTGATGAGGAACACCGTTCAGGTGTTCGAAAGTCTTAGTTTTTTACATAGAAATATATTTAAATATATAATTGTGGTTTTTTTAACAAAACTGTGATATATTTCAAGTATTAAATGAAAACAACAAGGTACAAATTTCGCAAGTATACAAATCTCACGACTATCTAACTTATGTTAGACAAAATAAACAACATGATCGAGTACGTGAACGAACAACGACCTTCAACAGATAAAAGATGAAATAACCAACCTACCCCAGTTCTCCCCGATGAAAGTTACGAGCTGTTACTGAAATGGTAATTCTGAAAGCATCCTGAACCTCGTAACTTTCACTCGAGATTATGAATGGTGTCTGGCTCTTAAGTGAGTCTGCCCAGTGTCTCTCCGACGATGCTACACTTCTGGGGCATTTAAGAAAATCCCTAAAAATTCCACATGATTCACACTTCCTCATATTAATGCTACACTTCATACTAAATATATAGCTTGATATCTGGATTCATACGACAAGCACAAATACCTCTTGTAATCATTTGCCCCTAGATTATCAGTTGCTACAATTTCTCTTCATATAATATCTTGCGTATATCTAGTTGGTGCGAAAAAGATAAATGGGCGACTCCATCAAGATTCAATGCTCGTGGTGTGCACATATCTTGATCCCCTCACCAAGAAAGAATAGTTGCTAGATCTATGGAGGCCGTTAGATTTCATGACACAGAATAACAAGAACATAATTTGACACATAGTTAATCAAACCATGATAGAGGGGAAAACTCGTTACGGAGTATCTGTAACAACAAACTTCACTATGGTCGATAGATGTCTTTCATGAGAAAACAAGTTATAATGAAAATTGTCACTTCATTTATCTTATAAGGCTAAAAATGATCTTAACAACCCTTATTTTAATTTTTTTTTTCTATCCCAGAAGACATGCAAAGAACATTAGGAAATATCTCTTCATCCTAAATATATAAATATATCCCCGATGGAAGAGATTTTCCCGTCCCATTTAGATGTTATCCCCGATGGAAGAGATTTTCCCGTCCCATTTAGATGTTCAAGTTAATGTACCACTTATAATCTAAGCTGAGAAATCTTCTGTACCCAACTCCTTGTGAATATGACAAGACCAATCATCTGTTTTTCTCTTGCTACGCGCGTCGACAGCAACAAGGCGCCCTGTGAGAGCATACGCTCTTCGGTTGTTTATGAATCCCAACAGCCAAAAGCAAGAGCTCCTTTTTCATGGACCTTTCGCTCGTGTGAGGTGATAGGTGTGGCCATGAAAATGATGGCAGGCTCTGTGACTTCCCTCATTAAGGGAAGAAACATCAGCAGAGGCACAGGTGTTCGCCTCTTGATATGCGCCTTGGGAAGAGTTGGACAGGTACCTCGCAAATCTAGCAGCTTGAAAAACGAACACATTCAGTGTTAACTCATTTTATAGTGCAACAAGACAAGTGTGAATTATTTCCAGTTTTCCTAAGTGGATATTCATTTTCTAAAGGAAATGAGGAAACTGACAGACAATCGAATGACTGAGGGATTGTAAGACTGAAACTATTGTTTGAAGACAGAAAATGTCAGCTTTCTGCAATAATCTGCACCCCATTGACAATTCCATCCTTCGCAGGCAACCTTTTCTTCTTTCTGCTTCACATTTCCTTAGCAACTTGACGAGATAAATCGCTCCCACATCAAAATAGCTCAGCAGATCATAATGAGAATCCAAGACAAAATGCTCGAAGAGAAACGCTGATATATTGTGTGGTGCAAAAGGTGCTTCACTCGATGATGCCAAGAATTTCCGACGTCATAATGAAGCGCCTTTCATGAACGACCTCGCCCAAGCAAAAAGCTTTCACAAATGCACGAGAAACTATTATTAGTAAATACTACTTCAGGCACTGCCTGACATCTACGAACAATCAATCTCTTGCAGATGGGCAAAATGCACAGAAAACGGGGAGGACGCGGTGACTCTGCGACAGAAAACGGTGGCTCCACGTCCCGAATCTGCTTTGGAGAAAGTGTCATTTCACATGATTCTTTCCTCTCCATCTACCTGTTCTTCAGGTTCCTCAACAAAGTTTTCATGTGATTGGAAAACAATTATGATTTCAAATGAGAATACAGGTATTTCATATCACAGTCAAAATCTTCTTTGGATGGTCCTACAACTTTGAGTGAAGCAACAACAACAAAAATTATTGAAAATGAATTCTAATTATCAATAATTTTACCTGTAACAAGATCAAGAAATCCGCTGGTTTCATTTCTATTATAGAATGTCGCTCCTTTTTTTCACGTTATAACAGCGAAGACCTACTACCTACGAGTGTCAATAATTAACCTGTCTTTTTCAAATAAACTGAAAATTTGGCAGAGGTTTAGTTCGCCTCTCTCCCTCTCACGACTAATCTAAAATCAATATGCAGTGTTTTTTTTTAGCGGCAACTGACGAACAAAAGCAGAATTAACACTGGGAAAACATACGCATGTACCTCTTCTGATAAACGTACATACGCGTCCAGATTCATGAAATTCATAAAATACATTTGTTATGTGCGAATGACATCGATTATTTTCATATGTAGTCATTAGTGTGATCTGGAATGGAATGAAATGAAATATAAAATTTAGACCAAATGCCAAGCATTGGAACCTATGAGGTCATTCAGCGCTGAAATGGAAAATGAGAATACAAAGGCTTGAAAGGCGTAACGGGAGGAAACCTCGCAGTTACATTATGAAACAATTGTTAGGAAAGGGTGGATAATAATATAGAAGAAAGAATATGAATGGAGGTTCAGTAAAAGAAATGAAGGGGGTTGCAGCTAGGGGGCGATGGGAGGCTGCAAAGAACCTCAAGTAATGCCTGCAGTACACCGCGCGAGTTGCGCTGACGTTTTGATCTTTGTTGCAATTGCAAATCACTTCGTTTCTTTTTTAATCTGGATCCTTAAACTTCGAATTCAACAATTTATTTAAAATGCAGTGTCCTGGTGTGTTTCCTGAGGATATGAAGTATTTTTGTTGACACCTGATGTCGTCATTAGCTTTGTTGGGGGGGGGGGGGGGGGGGGGGGGGGGGTGGGGGGGGGGGGGGCATCTTTTTTCCGATCCGAAAATACCCGTTTCATCCTACCTATCCCCTCAGATAACCTATGAAAAAAGTGACATGAAAAGGTGGTTCCCAACAGCGATGTTGCAATGCATCCATGGAAACACTTTTATTTTATCATTATTATTATTTTTTTTGGGGGGGGCATACGGCTATTTATATCGTCACTGAATTAGGCCACAACGAGATGTGAGGTTAAAACAAAGTATACACTAGTTTCACAAACTATTTGTCTGATAACGTCGAGATGGTCACGAGTTACCTAATCGCGATCTCACATAAGAAACTGAATAAAATGACGGGAATGATATCACCATTAAAGCGAATATTCCATTCAGATTAGGTCTTCTTGTTGAACCAAGTTGACCCCTACCTTATTCTTGTTCAGCCTATAACTCTCTTCCCTCACACGCCTTAGGCTCTCATTTACATGGAAGTGATTACGCAATATCTACTCCTTAATCCTTTTCCGAAATTTCTGTTTACGAAACTACCAATAAAAGTGACATATATATATATATATATATATATATATATATAATATGTATGTATATATAGTGTATATATATATATATATATATATATATACATAAATATATATATATATATATAAATAATATATATATTTCTTCCAAGCTACGTGATTATACACTTGTTCACTTGTCGTAAGCCTTCGGTGACTTAACGAGAGACTCGGTAAGTCCTGCAAATCGAGAGAAATTCTCCGAAACGGCCCTCGTCGGTATCATCAAGGTTTCCCGTCCGACAAGTTAACTTTAAAACATAGTTCCGATAACTACTGCTTTATAGTCATAATTAATCTCGGCCAGGAAGCACCACCAGAAGTAAGAGAGAGAGAGAGAGAGAGAGAGAGAGAGAAGAGAGAGAGAGAGGAGAGGAAGGCACGCCCGAACAAATAAATATTTTCAAAGAAACTCGACTGTTGAATATTATGTCCTAACACCGTTATTGGAAATAAAGAAAGAACTACTGCTACTGCTACTACACTCTCTCTCTCTCTCTCTCTCTCTCTCTCTCTCTCTCTCTCTCTCTCATACAAGCACACACACGCAAGACAGCTAAGCATCAGAAGCTACAGTTGCATGTACAGTTGGAATAGCATTTGCAAAAAAAAAAAAAAATAATAAATAAAAAAAAAAGAGAGAGAGAGAGAGAGAGAGAGGGGGGGGATACAAACATAATTAACACTTTCTCTCTCTCTCTCTCTCTCTCTCTCTCTCTCTCTCTCTCATACAAACACTCGCACAAGACAACTACGCACCATAAAATAGCATTTGCAAAAAAAAAAAAAAAAAAAAAAATGTGAAAAAAATACAAACAAATAATTATCGTCATAAAATGATGACACAAAAAGTGAAACGTAAACCTAATTATATCTGTACATAAAAAGGGGAAAATTCTTTCTAAACAAAAAAAAATTACTTATCAAAAGAGGGCGAGTACAAAATAAAAAAAAATGATAGAAAGTAAATGCACAAGAATGAAGATGACCTATGAATAATAAAAGTATAATTGGATTAAAGCATTAGATAAAATTACTGAAAAGAAAGAATAAAAGGCAAAGGTGGTATTATAAAAGGATAGGTACTGACTATAAACAATGACAACATAATACATAAAATATAAAAGGAAAAAATCAGCCGTAGACAAGAAAGGAAAAACTGACATCACAACAGAATCATGACATCAAGAGGTAAGACATTGGAGCCGTAGACAGTATAGCAATTACTCTGCAAGCAAAATGCAAAACTTCAAAATGTGAGCTACAGAAGACACGAGTTAGGAAAAACAGACCAGACACAATAACAGCAGAAAGCCAACTAGTGGACGACTACCATACTTCGAAACGTACAAACCAAACAACAACAGAAGTCGTCAACATAATAAAAACCAAGGAATCTGTAGACGATGCAGCTTCACAATCTCTCCAAGTGGCAAAGTCGAAATAACTAAGAATCCAGAAAGGGAGAAGACCCAAATACACAGGTAAATCAAGGCCGGTATAAAATAGCAACAAGGAAGGAGGGTTTATACCGACAAGACAACAATATAAACAAGGGACATGCTGACAGAAAAGAGGGGGAAAAAATTCACAAGATGAGGGACAGAAAGACCCCATACTTGGGAAAGACAATAATAGCGTAAAAAAATAAATCTCAGAAGGATGAAAATTTGAAAGGTAGAGACAATAAAATGGGGGAAAAACCTGAAGACAACCTGTAGAAGGCAAGATATCACTAAGGAGCCATTAGAGCTACGAGCTGGAGGGCTATTCACGATTAACTACAAGAAAAATGCACCTACACGAAACAGAAAGACAAGGCGCCTGAAGAGATCCTAATGATAAAATGTCTCATACAAGACGAAGTAAAAACGGAGCAAGCACAACAAGCACCATCCGAAAGCAGAACAGTGACAGGGGGACGCCAGTAAAGAGGGAAATGGGACCTTAAAACGTGAATATACCACTATCAAAAGTATAAATAAAAATGAAAACGGCTACAGGGCTCAACAAAATGCAGCTTTGTACTCACAGTACCTACAAAGGAGTAAAACAGTAAATAAACGAATATAAATTTAATACAAAAGAGCGAAAGAACAGAGGAAGACGTTACTCAAGACACCTGGGGTGATGAAAGCTGAAATAAGACACCTGCACAGAGAAAGTTGCACCTGAATAAAAAGAGGCACGATAAGGTCCTCATAAAAACCGAATTCACTCAGAGTCAAGACTTGGTGCTTACAGAAAAGCATACACAAAAGGAGTGATGAAGGAAACATTATTATTACTATTTTTTTTTTTTTTTTTTTTTGGGGGGGGAGGGAGGTCTATCACAGTTCTCCAATTAGACTGGATGATATTTATAGTGTGAGGTTCCGGGTTGCATCCTGCCTCCTTAGGAGTCCATCATTTTTCTTACTATGTGCGCTGCTTCCAGGAGCACACTCTTCA
Source organism: Macrobrachium nipponense (assembly GCF_015104395.2). NCBI lineage: Eukaryota > Metazoa > Arthropoda > Malacostraca > Decapoda > Palaemonidae > Macrobrachium > Macrobrachium nipponense. The sequence goes on from NC_061102.1 coordinate 15,961,120, forward strand.
GCACGAGTCCTAGAGCTACTTCAGCCTATTATTATTATCTTATTATTATCATTATTATTATTTGCTCCTGCATAGAAGGTGCCAAATAGAGCAAGGTTAAGTTACAAGTTGGAGATATGGGTAGGATGAAGCCAATAGGAACTAATCAGTAAAAAATGGAAAAAAACAGACTGAATAAAACAGGGATTACTTGGACCCCGCAAAGTATTAAAGGAAACAGAAGAAAATATCAAATACAGAGCTAAGGGAGAAGACATGGGTGAAAAAACACCTGCAAACCACACATGTAGTAGAAACAATTTCAAGAACCACATCACCCTCGATGCCACGGGTCAAACTCAAAAGGATAAATCTAAATTCTTAACATTTCAGTTACCTATGGGTATGAGGGAACGATTTAGTAGGGCCGTAGCACTCTCAAATTCGTGGAAATCCAGCCACAAAGTTAAGTATTAGAGCTTCTATCAGATAAAAAGAATAGCGATATAAAGCAGATTTTTACTAATTTGTTTCTATTGGCATACTCCTACTCATATCTCCAACTTATAATAATAATAATAATAATAATAATAATAATAATAATAATAATAATAATAATAAATATAAACTGATGAAGAATGTACAGTGAATTATCACTTAAAAACAGTTCCATTACGGCGACAAATATATTGATAAATATTATTTCACGAGTAACGCCCAGAAAAAATATGGAACACGACGTAACAAGTCCCCCCCCCCCCCTCTCTCTCTCTCTCTCTCTCTCTCTCTCTCTCTCTCTCTCTCTCTCTCTCTCTCTTTTCACTTATAAACGACTTCCACATTAAGGATTTTCCGTTCGGAAATGGGGATAAAGTGTTTTACCCTACCATTTCCTCTTCCTCCAGCAAAGAAATGTGAGAGAGAGAGACAGATACAGACTGACCCTCAATGGGATTCTCCTAGATGCCAAAACTAGAGACAAGAGAGAACTAGAAGATTTGACTACGGGACGTTGGCACCTATGCCCACGGAAGAAGGGCCCAGAGAAGAGAGTTCACTCTATTCTTAGAGAGTCTCACACACACACTCATATAGAAGAAAGAGGATCATCCAATATTCATTCTTGAAATAACATGAAACTTAATATTTCGCTTTCCTTTCAGGAGTCCCTAAGGTTGGAGGAGGAGGAGGAGGAGGAGGGAGGAGGAGGAGGAGGGAGGAGGAGGAGGAGGAGGAGGAGGAGGAGGAGGAGGGGATGGAAGTGGGAAGAAAGAGGTGAGAAAGAGAATAATATTCTGAATTTTCAAGTATCAGTTTTGAATATGGCATACACGAGGAGGATGGCTAAGGTTAGCCAATATACGAGTCTTCTCTCTCTCTCTCTCTCTCTCTCTCTCTCCTCTCTCTCTCTCTCTCTCTCGAGTCGGTTTCAGAGAGGTCGCTTTGACCTCAGCATCACCCCTTCACCCCCCCAACCCGCCCCTGAAAAAGGAGCATTTTCTTTGTGCAATCACTGCCATCATCATTTCTATGCCATAGTGGAACGGAAACAAATCCAAAGTCGGTCTTCTTTGGCGATTTATAGCTTCGAAGACCCAATTCTTTAATATATATATATATATATCTATATATATATATATATATATATATATATATATACAAACACAAATATATACATATATAGTATTTATATATATATATATATATATATATATATATATACATACACAAATATATACATAGTATTTATTTATTATGGATATATTATATATATATATTGTTTTAATATATACGCATAAAATATATTATTAATATATATTGTTAATATATAAATAATATATACTATATATATATATATATTGTGCCATCCTCTTCCTTTTCAGCAATTAAACTGGAATGAAGTTACAAAACTGTATGCCTTCTCCACTTTGACTGCCGTCCACCACAATCGACACCTACCATGTATATAATTAACTGGTGAATTCATCGAAAGCTAAATTGGATTTACTGTAATATATTAAATTCAAAAAAATATTTTATATATATATATATATATATATATATATATAATATATATATATACACACACACACACATAAATACATACATGCAAGGGTGTTAATATGTTCTGTAAGCAACGAAATTTACGCGTATGATCTCAACCCTTAACTACTTCCATAGATGACAGTCTCGATATGACGCAAAGATCACCGAGCAGAGACGATCTTCAGACACCTACACTCAACTACTCAGAACGGGATACATTTCTCTGGGTTTATTCTGAGGTCCCGAATGATTCCGAGTACATCAGCTCAGCCAATGTGCTGTTGCGTTCGTGTGTACGTACACAAAATACGCACGATGTACGTAACCAAACCGAGGAATGAAGGAGTCACACAAAAAAGTTAAGTATATCTTAGTTTAAACAGACCACTGAGCTAATTAACAGCTCTCCTAAGGTTGGCCCGAAGGATCAGATATTTTGAACGTGGCTAGGAACCACCTGGTTACCTGGCAACGGGACCTGCAGCTTATTGTGGGATCCGGACCACATTTCATCGAGAAATGAAGAGAGAGAGAGAATTTGGGGCAAATGCCAAGCCCTGAGACCTATGAGGTCATTCAGCGCTGAAAGGGGAAACTGACAGTAAAGAGGTTTGAAAGGTATAACAGGAGGAAAACCTCAAAGCAGTTGCACTATAAAAACAATTGTAAAAGAGGGTGGAAAGTCAGATGGAAGGAGGAGAATATGAACGGAGGTTACAGTAAAAGGAATGAAGGAGGTTGCTGCTAGGGGCCGAATGGCGGCTGCAAAGACCTTTCAGTAATGCCTACAGTGCAGCACGTGAAGTGCGATTACGGCACTATCCCGCTACGAGAGAGAGAGAGAGAGAGAGAGAGAGAGAGAGAGAGACGTTTAAATTACGTTAGTTGGGAACCTCTCTTTGGCCAATGAGAGCTGATTTTCACACGCAGCTCCGCAAACCTAGCGTCGAAGTTATTCTTTGGACGTACCAAAAGGATTTATCATACTAGGAGTGTAGGCGTGGATGGACACTGAAGCAAGCGTCTGGCTGTCGATGATTCTGCGGGGGCAGTTGTATCAGTGGAAGGTTTTGCCACTGAGGAAAAGGTTACAAAATTAACCCTCCAAGAAAAGAGAGAGAGAGAGAGAGAGAGAGAGAGAGAGAGAGAATAGCAAACACTTGTCCGCCATCTATTAATAGAGCGTTTCTCCTTTATGGAGTATCATCATCATTATATAACATCTTTGGTGAGAGGTATTAAGCAATGACGTAATCATATACTGCCCACGATCACGTATACAGGCAGCTTCAAAAAGGGCAAAAATATATCATTTCGAAGGAAGGACAAGAAAGTCCTTTTCGAAGCCGCAAATTCCCTCTCTTAACCGAGGAAGACTGAAATCAATATCATCTGTAGAGCTGCTCTCTCTCTCTCTCTCTCTCTCTCTCTCTCTCTCTCTCTCTCTCTCTCTCTCTCTTTTACAAAAGGTCACATACACCACATACAGAGCGAGGCAGCTGAAATGAACATGGACACACTTGAATATCAGCGTGAACTCCTTTATAAGATGTAGCCTTTTTATGTGTTGTACTTATTCTACAGAAAGGGACGGTCATTGAAAGAGAGGAAAACCGACTGTATTTAATAAATAGTTCATACTGTCGTGTTTCAGAGAGAGAGAGAGAGAGAGAGAGAGAGAGAGAGAGAGAGAGAGAGAGAGAGAGAGCAAACACATTTTTAGAACAGAAAGCAGCAGCAACTGGTTACGATCAATCAAATAAGAGAGAGAGAGAGAGAGAGAGAGAGAACATTCTTAAAACAGACTTTGAATACTAGTCTCTCTATATTATAATAAGTTTATACATATATATACATTATATATATAATATATATATATATATATAATATATATAATATATATATATATAGAGAGAGAGAGAGAGAGAGAGAGAGAGGAGAGTGAGAGAGAGAGAGGAGAGAGAGAGGCCATTCCGAAAATAAGTGCGGCTCTGGTTACAACACCTAATGAAAGAAGGCAAATTACAAATAGAAGCTTCCTCGAAATAGAATGTAACAACTCGTTATGCTCACTCATAAGAGAGAGAGAGTAGAGAGAGAGAGAGAGAGAGAGAGAGAGAGAGGCCATTCCCGAAATAAGTGTGCGGCTACTGGTTACAATCACCTATGAAAGAATGCAAATTACACAATAGAAAGCGTTCCTGAAATAGAATGTAACAACTCGTTATGCTCACTCCATAAGAGAGAGAGAGAGAGAGAGAGAGAGAGAGAGAGAGAGAGAGAGAGAGAGAGAGAGCCATACCTAAAAGATGCAAATGACAAAGTAGGGAAACACTCCTGAGCCTGGCAACGAAAAATCTAATAAAGGCTGGGCCCATTACGATAAACGGACCGCGTATGGGGTAGTGGGGAAGGAGATAAGGGGGGAGGGGCGGGAGAGGGTTATGTCGGTAAGGGTAAAGCAGCATAAGGGGAAGGCATTGCAGCAGAAACCAGGTAAATCATAAGGGGGGGAGAGACTCCGTCAAAGCATGATGAAGTAGGTGTATTTCTCTCTCTCTCTCTCTCTCTCTCTCTCTCTCTCTCTCTCTCTCTCTCGTGGAAGCAGATTGTTGTAACATTTGCTGACGCAAACATCAAAGGGGATATGCAACTGCAGGATCTCACTGACGACAATATTGACTGTATTTTTGCCTCCTTTTTTTTTTCTTTGTTTTAATTCCCTTTGTTCAGACGGGAGATACAATTGAGCTGGAGGAACGAATTCCCCTTCAGATACGAATTCTCCTGAACTGAACGAACGCCACTTCTTTTCGTACTCGGCGAATGGGTGAGAGAGAGAGTATGCTGTTAATAATGGTGATGGCAACACGCTCTCTCTCTCTTCTCTCTCTCTCTCTCTCTCTCTCTCTCTCTCTCTCTCTCTCGTCCAGAAATGTTGTCTAACTAAAGCGCTGACCGGCCGATCAATACGATAAACACATATGCCAAGTCACAAGCACGCAGGCCTAATACAAATAAGCTTGCGCGCACATTCAAACAAGAATATTCATGACCTTATGGACGGAAGGACGGACTGAGGGACGCGCGGACGACGTAACAATGAGTCAACAAACACGTCTCTCGTTTCTCATACACACACACACACACACATCTGATGTTGTCCTCTTGTCTTCACGACAGCAGGAGAGTGACCGCCAACTCCGAAAGCAAAAAAACAGGCCGAGTCACATTCGGCTAAAAATTTCAATATAATGACTCATAAAAGTTCGTGGAAATATTTAGGTGCGGAATGAAGTATTATAAAAAAAAAAAAAATCCCGAATTGCAGAATTGCAAACTTAGAACAATGGGGACACATTCCACGTCGATAAAACTTTTTTTTTTTTTTTTTTTATTTCCGGCCCCTAAAACGGAAAATATCGCTAAAAACAATGCGGGGTCTTTTCTGGCATCATCATTCATTGTGTTAGTGGGTTTTTTTTTTTATCCCATTACTAAATACAGTTCGCCTATGGCATAGAGAAACGAGCGTAGGCTGCTCAGTCGAATAATAATCGAACCACTGCCAATCTCTTTGCCTGAAACAGATCTCGCTAATGCTCATTTATACTGAGACACTCACGCGTTCATACTTGCATAGTGACGAACGCACAAACAGAAATACATTTATACTGGCACATTCAAAACATCCGTAAATACGAATACTTACATGCATACATATATATATATATATATATATATATATATATATATATATATCCATACCTATAACTGGTTCACTTAAGGTAGATTCTTGAGTGAGCCCTATGCCTACGAGACGTTAGTTTGGCTGCCGCTGATTGGCTGGGAGCTGCCTACCTCCCGGTACCAGCCAATCAGCAGCCACCAAACAAACGTCTTGTAAGAATAAGGCTCATCCGAGAATCTACCTTAAGTGAACTCAGTTATATATATAACACATACATTAAGATATATAAATACGTATATGTATATGTGTGTATGTACACACACACACACACACACATATATATATATATATATATATATATATATATATATAGATTGATAGATAGATAGATAGAAGGTCAACACATTATAATACAACTGAAAAGATGTGGTGGTTAGTCCCATGAGTAAGCAGACTATTATTGTCTTGTTTACGTTCTCCGCCCACCAATGGTAAGGAAAAAAAAAAAGAGTATGATGTATATGTGTGTGTGTGTATATGTGTATATATATATATATATATATATATATATATATATATATATATATATATATATATATATCTATTATATATAGTGTGTGAATGAAGATAGAGGGAGAGTGAGTACATATACATATAAATACGCGCATACTTGCACAATACGATCGCAAAATCACAATAAAATTCCAAATAGTTGGAACATCATCATGTATATGAAAATGAATAAAAAATTCAATAACTGTAAATCGGGATATCAAAGGGCACGCCATTCATTATTCTAGAGACCTTTTACAGAGAGAGAGAGAGAGAGAGAGAGAGAGAGAGAGAGAGAGAGAGAGAGAGAGAGAGAGAGAGAGAGAGAGAGATTTTTTCTAATTGCCTCCTAAGATGTCTAATTTATCCTGAGGATCACCAGGCACTGAAACATTTAAATAAACAGAAAATATTCCATTATGATAATATTAACAAAATAATAGGAATCATAACTTTAAACAAAACCATATAAGTAAACAAATGATGGTCATATCAGATATGTAAATACAATCCTTCACGTACATCATTAACAAACCGTGGGGCAGTAAGCATTCCATAGATGATACTAACTTAATCTTAATAAAAGAAAGTATCTCTTTATAAACCAGGTATTTCATTCCAAATGACTTACCTACATTACCTTTTTCCCCTTCTGTATAATCATGGCGTCTCAAGCTCCTAACCTCCTCAATGCATTTTTGTGTTCCTTTTTTCTTTTTCTTTTTTCTCGCGGCTAATTTCGGAAGTCAATACGGGCTTCAAATTTACTCCGCTCGCGTAACACTACCACATCTCTAAAGCTCTTTAACAAAGAGAACCACAACCTGTTTCCCAGAGATTTATAAATTATTTAAGGAATGTGGACTTAACACCCTCCCCTCTGCTTTTGTTCTCACAAATTTAAAGACCCAGGTGTTTGGGTACATTGTACATTTTAACGTTGAAGTTTACGTGATGAATTAGGAAAAAAATGGAGAGAGAGAGAGAGAGAGAGAGAGAGAGAGAGAGAGAGAGAGAGAGAGAGAGAGAGAGAGAGAGAGAGCATATCAGGAACGCTGTCCCCTCTACGTAAAAATAACTAAATAAATACAATGGATAAATGAATTCACGTAACGTTAAAGAGGAATCTACAGAAATGCGTGGAAATTATTTCTATAACGGATACAAAAAAGGGGGGAAAATACAAAGAATAAACGAATATAAATAACGGTAAACCCCAATTTGCATAATGCGAGGAAATTTATTTCTAAAAAAACGAAAAAAAAAATCATGATAAAAAGAAAGAAACATAAAGGAAGAATTGGTCATACGCAAGGCACAGAAAGGGAGGCATTTAGCGTTGAATTTCTCGATTGATGCCACAAGTTGCAAGATATCTAAAAGCGAGGAGCGCAGGATGAGGAGGAGAGAGAGCGAGACGCAGGAGGAGAGAGAGAGAGAGAGAGAGAGAGAGCGCTTCCCAAACGCAAACATTTTCTTTTGTGTTTGTGAAAAAACCCGACTGTATTGCTTTGCCTTTAAGGGTTTTCTTTGTGCATGGCTGTGTATTTTCAAGCTTCAAATGTTACAATTACTAACAGCTTTAACATCCTTCCTTCTTCCTTTTACAAAAGGCGAAAGCAGGCAAGCAGCACTAGTTAGATAAAAGACAACATCTGAAACAGTTAAAAGTCACCTGGACGGTTTTACGCTATTGATTATTTCCCCGAGGCCAGTTCTACGATAAAGTTCTCTCTCTCTCTCTCTCTCTCTCTCTCTCTCTCTCTCTCTCTCTCTCTCTCTCTCTCTCTCTTTTCCAGCGCAAGGAAACGGGTTACTTTCAAATGGAAATGCAAAGTGGTTTTTAATGGCTCTTAGGAATAGATGTGCATAAACCTGTCTTTCAAATGGAAACTATAGAGGCTGAACAGTGGAACTGAATATCATATGAAATGGTCAAAAGTGTCAGACCCAATCGGCTTTTCGTTAAGAGCAAAGGCCAGTTGGATGGGTAACTCGTGTCCTTTTGTAGCCCAAGCTCGAATATTACAAGAAAAACGTAAACAGCAAGGGTTAGGAGGAAAGAGTATTTCTTTCATCTATGAACCAATTCCCTTTTCTGTTGTGAATCCAGGAGGTAGGTACCTTTCATTTGCAAGCAATTTGTGGAGAGGAATGAGGTTGCAAGCAGTGGTTGCTTCATTTGGAAAGCAAATAGGGAAATTTTGTCCACCCTTTAAAAAAAACCTCCCCCGATCAACTTTTTCTGCATCGTTTCGTACACAAATAAAGATCTCCTTTCAAAATGTTGTTCAAAACCAAAGATCATTTGGGGAGTCTCTCTTTGGAATGACCTCAAGGGAAAATTATATGGTAAAATATAGCTTCGAGAGAAAATACTTAGTAAAATATAGCTTCAAAGGAAAATTATGTAGCAAAATATGATTAGTAAGGAAAACAATGCTTGAAAAGACGATTAAGGGTAATGACCCATTCCTCATAATAAGCAAGCGGCCTTGAAATGCAAATGTCATCATAATCTATCGAGCGACAACTTGGGCACAAAGGGGAAGTTATTTTTTCTAATTTACAAAAAAGTGAAGGGGTAGTCTGGTGTAAACATAAGACTGTTATCAATATCATTACTGCAAATCATATACATAGTATATTAATGAATGCAGACGTATACGTATTGGTATAATATAGTCGAATTTATACATACCAATGATGGATCTTGGTCCTATGCTACAATCATGACTTTTATTTCTTGAAAAAGTTAGACGAAATTATTAAAATCGTCAACATTAATGTAAAAAATCAGACGAAAGAAAAACAACGAATTCCCAAATTTTGACAGAAAATAAATACTTATAAGGTAATTTAAGAAAACTTCTTTAATAAATCATGCACATCAACAAACTCAAGTTGTCCAGTTGACAAAGAAACCATTTCAAGAATACTTAACCACAGGAACTAAAGAACTCCAAGTTCTACAAACGATTGCCTCAGCGAAATTTTAAAATGACCAAACTAATAAACCGATTCTGAGAGAGAGAGAGAGAGAGAGAGAGAGAGAGAGAAGAGAGAGAGGAGAGAGAGAGAGAGAGGGTAGGGGGGGGGATTGCTAAAACCCATTTGCAGTGCCCGAGAACTTAATCCAAGCACACAACTTCAACAGCAGCTGGCTTCTTCTGATTTCCTCACCAACAACTAATTTAGCTTCATAATCACAAGTTCGAAAGAGATTTTGGACAAGAAATAAATTTATATTTCTAAACACCGTCGCACAAGCTACTTCGTCTACTTTTAACGCTGTAATTTTTTAGAGAGAAAAAAAAAACATGAAATATATCTGAAGCAACAGGCTAAAACCCGTTTCCAATGGAAGGCTCAGAATTAAACATGAAATTTAAGTGTTTACAATTACAGCCTACTACTTGTTGACTTTTCATAACGATTTCAACAGCTTACATTCCAGCACTTAACGCTTTGAAGGACGTTATTAGGAATACAACAGTTTTGTAGTACCTATTTCTCAACATCTTAAAAGAAAGTTATGGATTTTTTTTACATATATCACTGTCCAAACAAACAAGCAAACACACACATATATAAATATATATGCATTATATTATATAGTATATATATATACTATATATATATATATAGATATATATATATATATCTATATATATATATTAATATATATCATATAATACTATATAATATAATATATATATATATATACATAATACATATGTGTGTATACTAAATATGTCAACGCTTTGTGTTTAATTTACCTTGAGAGAAACCTCGTGTTTTCAATAATGACTAAAGTAAAAGTAGACAAAAATATTCGGATTTACAACGCAAAGCATAAAGACTAATTTGCACGAACAACCAAAGTCCTAACAACACCAAGAACAGGATGTATGTATATCTAGTATGTGCATTATGTACATAAATTAACTAAATAATGCACATAGTTTACATAGGTAAATAGTACTTACATTATCCGAGCTTACCCCCCCCCCCCACCAAAAGGTAGCCCCATAGGGCTTTAACCTTCGTTTATAAATATATTGTATACAAGGGGAGGGGGAGATTACTACCCCCTAACCCCTCCAAATACCCGGGACCCCCCCCCCCCAACCCACCAGCCCCGACCCCCTCCGGCAAACAGCTGGGTAATGTACTGATAGCGTCTGGTGTTCCACGATCCGCTCAAGGAAGACTAATCCTGTTTAACTTAACTGATCGGAAAAGAACCTGTCATGTTTATACATCTGTGAAGGTTTTGTTGTTGTACATGTACTGACGCGCACACACTATATATATACTCGTATATATATATGCACACATTGCATAATATATATATATATATATATATATATATATATATATATATATATATATATATATATACACACAGATGTAATTATATGTATGTGTGTGTGCCATCAATAATCAGGTTGGGAATTCACTCAAGGTCTACTCCAGCAGTTGACCCACCTGGGAATAGTTACTGGCAGCATCTGAAAGTCAAGGGTAACCTCTCCTATTAAGACAATACCGATAACCTGCAAGCACTACTCATATTATATATATATATATATATAATATTATATATATATATATATATATTATAATAATATATATATATATATAGATATATCTATATATATATATATATATATATATACTATATATATATATATATATATATATATCCTAACCTCCCAAGAGATCATCTAATGTCCTTTTCCCATAATTACCTGAGCCGTCCTACAGATCCTCATCTTACAACTACTTATTATCTACTGTTTAACCGACCGAGCATTTCTCATCCCTTCTCACGACATGTTCAAAAAGTCTCAATATTTGTCCAGCCTCTGAACTACTAATCTCTCCACCATTTTCTAATTTGCAATAGTCTCCCTACTGTATTCTGGCTAAACATGTTATCTTATATGATCATGCTTCCTCGAAACATATATACAAATGCGTCGATGGGTATGGAGAAAATGAATGGTTGGTTGTGCTATGTGATTTAGATGCAGATGTAACAGACAGAAAATGAGATGGCATTGTAGGCAGGTTTGGAGTTCCTAAAATAAACGAGAATGGACAGAGCCTTCTGAATGAGTATGAAAAGGGGCAAAACTTAAAAATACAAAATTTCAGGAAAAGATAATTTAAAGAAAACTTGGGAAAGGCTAAGGCTTAGTATTCACCACCACACTATGTATTAGTAAGGAGCAAATGTATGAGCATTCTGAGTGAAATAACGGAGAGAGGATGCTTGAGGTTTATCTGATTATTATTTAACTGAAGCATGTGTCAGAATGCATGTAAATTTAAGTTGGATAAGAAGAGATAAAGTGTGGTTAAATATATAATTAAAACGAGTGAGTTTGGTAAGCAGGAAGTGAGAAGAGTTGACGAGTTTGTGACAGCAGGGATTGTTTGTGGATAAAGAACAGGCATACAGTGTAAAAAAGAGGAGTTCGTGGGATAAGGAAGTGAAGGCTTTCATGAAAGAAAGGGGGGGATAATATGAGGTGCAACTGCATTACAGAGGAGATTACGTGCAGGCAGGCCTGCAAAAGGTCGGGTAGGATAATCAGGAGGAAAGTGAAAATGAAAAGGCAGGTAGGTCATGAAAACAGGTGTGAAGTGAGCAAGAGCTTTATAAAGAACATGAGGTATCTCAGCAAGGAAATAGTTGCTGAGAGATAGCTTGAAGAATGCAAGGATCTCATGATAAATGATGCTGTCCTTAGTAAACGGAGTATTTGATGAACTGTTCATTGTTGAAGGTACAAGAGAGTTAAATGATACCAATTGTTGAAGGTAAAAGAGTTAGAGCTAAATGATGCAAAAGTTAAAAGTAAAGGTGTATAGTACGTTTGACAATACTTCAGGAAGTGATTGTTGAGGTTGTAAGGACGGCATTATTAAGATGAAGAATAGATAGACAGAAGGAGTTAACTGGGTTACAAGTGAGATGCAAAACCACAGTGGAGATATTGTGAAGAAGTTACATATCAGCGTTTCTCAAGTATATCTGGATGAACCAAAGGACGAACTAAAGGAACACCTGAGGATATCAAGTCCTACTCTGAATTACAAGAGAGTTGCAGTAGTGCGGTGATTAAGTCGCTGATCGGGTTTGTAAGGTATACCTGCAAGACCCAAAAGAATGGTTGATATTACAGCTTACACTTCACAAAGCAAAATGTGACAGGTGACTGCCAGACTTATAGGGGAATAATATTTCTCTGCACACCAGGGAAGGTGTATGGAAGGGTTATGACTGAGGAAGTAAGATCAAGACAGAGGGATTATTCAGGAAAGAACAGTTCGGGTTCTGAATAAGAGGACGTGTGTGGATCATGTGCCAGTTATGTGGGAAGTCTGAGAATATGAGTAAAAGACTGTATGTGACATACAAGGAACTAAAGAAAGCTTACTGTAGATTCAAGAGAAACAACATATAGAGCATAGAAGATGTGTTGCTGACAGACTAAACTTTTGTACGGTGGATATGCAACATGTTGTGATATGTAGGTGGAAGTGACTGGTTCTGTGTAAAAGTAAGTCTCGTACAGAAACGTGTTATGTATCCATGTAGTATATTCAATATCTATGTGGATGGAGTGGAACTAGAAGCAAGATAAAGGACAGTACACATCGGTGCAAAGTTACATAATAAGAAAACAGTTATGAATAGAATGCAGAATAGCTGAAGCTCGTAGATCATGCATAGTGAAGAGACGCTGCAGAAACTAAGAGAAACGTTTGTGCAAAACACTGCAGTTGAAGGGGAAACAAGCATTTGAGATGAACTGTTTGTCTGGTATCTGAAGCACAAGAGGATTGAAAGGTTGACAAATGAGGATATACGGAAATGATACAAAGATTGGCATAAGTGCATGGCTGGATCAGTGTGTTTGATGACGTGGTCATGTGGAAAAATGGAGGGCAATTCGTTGGTGAAACGGGCAAAAATGTGGAAAGGATAGGGGTCAAGAAGAGGAAGAACTAGGAGGAGCAGAGACAGAGGAATCTGAGAGAAAAAGATGAATCAAGATGAATGGCTATGTCTCTTGGCATTTTAATGCCCCGCGGATGAACCTTTTAAATGGGCATATGAAGCAGCTGATAATATAAAAGTATATTGCACAGGTGGTTCATCTGCTGTTCAGAAATTAAGAGTATTATGGTTGCGTAATGTGACGAGTGTGTTCTTTTTACTGCTTCTCCATTGTCGGAAGACACAGCTTCATATTGAGTGTATGTATGTATGTATGTATGTATGTATATTTCACTACTTACAACAAGAAGTGTAGTTTCTATTGAAACTCGTTTATTAAAGAATTCAATGGAAATTTCTCAGAAGACTAATGTCCTACCAATTGGACCAATAAGTTGTATGTATGTATGTATATACGTACACAAACACACACACATATGTATGTATGTATATACAGTATTACTGCGCTGGTCAGTAAATTATTAGAAGAGTGACAACCATATATTACCTGATAATCTGCAAATGTGCCATAGTATATATATATATAATATATTATATATATATATATATATATATATATAAAACAATAATATATAAATATATATATATATATATATATATATATATATATTATATATATATATATATATATATATATATATAAGCTTTGTCACAGGAGAAAATTTTTTTATATCAGCAAATATCAAACGACAAATATGACCCAATATCGAATTTGCCGTGCCTTGGGAAAAACTTACACCCGATGGAAATCACATTTGATAATTGTATTTGCCACTGGTTCAGATAGAGTGATAGGCAGTCGACTTGACCACTCGTGCGGGGAGATGCACTTATCGATTATACTTCCCCTTAAGAGAATTCAGCAATGAGTGATAGTTGTTATTTTATATAACACACATAAAGACAAAATCCACGAAGGAAAGAGAAACGACGGAGTTCTGCAAGGGCTACGTAAAGGACAAGAATCCAAAGGCCTTGCAACCCTCCATCGTTTCTTTTCGTTCGTAGATTTTGTCTTTATTTATATATTTTTCGTGATTCAGTTATACACACACACACTAATATAATATATAATATTATATTATTATATATATATATAATTTTAACATATAATATTTTTATATTATAGGTTTATATAATATTTAAAATTTAATATATAGATATATTATATATATAAACAATATATTATATACATGTATGTATGTATATATATATATATATATATATATATATATATATATCTATATATATATATATATATATATATATACTTTATATATACTCACTTTATATATATATATATGTGAGACATACATTATATGTATATATATATATATATATATATATTTATATTATAATATATATATATATTACATATATGTAATTTGTGTATGTGCCAATCCCCTCATAAGGCGTTTTTTGTTTTTACAATTATCTTGGGATATAAGGTTACTGGGCCAGTACCCTTCTCCATCACCAGCAAATAAATCTACCATACATACTTCATTCACTGCACCGGTCTTAAAGCGAAAAGAATTTATCAAAGGAATATGCCCATATCATACCCACTTCTTCATGGATTCGATTCTGGTGAGAAGCGATTACTATCGATAACGCCAGAAGAATTTGTTTATATATATATATATATATATATATATATATATATATATATATGTTAGTATATATATGCGTAAATACACACACACACACATCAAGTGCCACCCGTCATGTATAACGGGCCCAGTGCTCGTTTTTGGACTTGGGATACTATTCCGTCAACTCGTCCGAAAAAGCTGTGTTGAATTTTAATCGACTTCCTTTCCGCCTGCATTTTCTTTTATCCCTTTCATTCATATTTAAATGACATTTTTGCCGAAGGGGGAGGTGGGTAGGAGGGGGGGGGAGGACCTTGTCTCGTTTGGGTCCTCTGATCGGATGGGTGAAAAGAAAGATGCCTTTGCTATTAAATGAATAGCAAGTGCACAAACCGACCGCCAATGGGGATAACATGGGCTATTTGGAGAATTAGGTCAAGAATGATTTTCCAACATTTTATGAATGAAAGTTCATGAAATTCATATGACTTTCTCCTTCATTGAAGGGTAATTCATGAAATCTATAAACTTTCTCCTTCATTCTATGACAGTTCATGAAATCTACAACTTTCTCCATTCTATGATAGTTCATGAATTGCATAATACTTTCTCTTTCATTTTGTGATAGTTCGTGAAATCTATAAATCTTTCGCCTTCATTCTGATAGTAAGTGAAATTTATAACTTTCTTCTTCGTTCTATGATAGTTCATGAAATTCATAACTTTCTCCTTCATTTAACGAGTTCATGAAATTTATGACTGTCTCCTACACTTAATGATAGTTTATAAAATTGATAAGACTTTCTCCTTCATTTAATGATGGTTCATGAAATTTATGACTTTCTCCTTCACTATATGATCGTCCATGAAATTAATGAGACTTTTTACTTCATTCTATGACAGTCCATGAAATTTATGAGACTGTCTCCATCATTTAACGATAGTTCATAAAATTTATAAGACTTTCTCCTCCATTCTAAAGATAGTCCATGAAATTACTAAGATTTTCTCCTTCATTTAATGATAGTCCATGAAATTAATGAGATTTTCTCCTTCATTTACTGATAATTCATGAAATCTATACGACCTTTGCTGTTATGCACGAGGATCCGAACATACTTATCGATAGTGACAGTTATAAGTAATAGTCAATAAATGCCTATATGCTCCGATATGTCACCTACAAAATTTAAGCAATTTCGTCCAACTAAAGACTAGCTGCAAAAAAAGCTATTCAGTTTCCCTACTTCCTTTAATAGTATCATAATTCTGATTAAACTAGTTTAACTAGCGCAATGTCATCATTCAGCTATTCAGTGACAATAGTAACAATAATCATGATGATGGAGTTTCTTTATTATTGAATTTATCAATATCATTAAAATTCCACAATTCAGCATCAGCTGAAAAGGTGAATTTCTCCTCAAGCCCATTGACAGCTAAACCGTATATTTATAAATGAATATACAATACATAATGTATCACCGTACTTTCATATATAAAAACGTTAATGCTATTACACGTCGTTCATTCAATATTCTATCACTCAGCAATATGACATGAGCTTAGTCATTTGGTTATAATTATAGAATTATATCCCACATTATCATGATACGTAGTCTATATTATTATTTTAAAAATGCACAAAAACAGAGTCATAATTCTAAACTTAAAACGAGCATAAAAATAAATATCAGTAAAGAGAATTTATGCTTATAACGAAACCCCTAAAACTTGTATTGCTGAAATAATTACCAAAAAACTA
This sequence comes from Macrobrachium nipponense, assembly GCF_015104395.2. NCBI lineage: Eukaryota > Metazoa > Arthropoda > Malacostraca > Decapoda > Palaemonidae > Macrobrachium > Macrobrachium nipponense. Next base: position 15,977,784 of record NC_061102.1, read on the forward strand.
TTACTGGCAGGAACAATCAATATTCTCCACATGAAAATGTATTGTAAATGCGCTATACCATTAATAACATAAGAAATTCTTAATACTGCATATACTCCGGGAATAAATATCCTTCAAGAAATCGAAACAACTACGAAACTCTACGGACATTGTTTGCCGAATTTCACTAACATCCACATGGTGAACATCCCGATATTGAACATGCGCGTGACGTCTGGAATCTAAAAGACAATTACTTTTTACACAATAAAGTCACTTTCCGTTTAGATGGAAAGTTATAACCATTAAGACCATTAAATTCTATTTATGTAAACGATAGATGGGTGGATTAGAAATAAGGACATTTAAAATATATATATATATATATATATATATATATATATATATATATATATATATATAATATATATATATATATATATATATATATATATATATATATATATATATATTATATATATATACACACACACATACATACATATATATATAAATTTTTTACATCGTATTTACAAGAATCTTATGGCATTTTAATAAAAGTACGACACTTAAATTTTACTACTTCACTTGAAGAAAAAGAAAAATATATATAAATAAAAAATATTTTATTATTTATACACATACATATGGGCTTGTATGGATTACACATAATTTTTCCTTATATCTTCATCTATTTATAATTTCTTTAAAAATTGCGAATCCAACGCTTTGAGAGCGTTTCCAATTTGAAATATTTTTCTCCGCTTAACTCACTTAGAAATTCGGTCATAATATATATTTCTAATCCACGGCTGAAAACTTACCATGCCTTTTTTTTTATTAAAAATAAGAAAATATTGGGGAATGTAATGAAATTATATGACTCACAATTAGAAGGCAACTCAAAACACAGAACAATAAATCCAAAAAGGTTTTTATAAAAAGACTCAATTTTCAGTTTTAGGCTCTCAAAATTATGGATGATAATCCATACAATAAATAACATCAATTCATACCGAATAACCATAATTTTGACCTACACATTCTTCAACTTACCGTCCAAATGAATATCAGTGGGCTAGAAATTTACCCTGAATTTTTTATTTATTTATTATTATTATTTTTTTTTTTTTACTTTGAAAGAGATTGTAATGGAGAGATGACCGAGTGCTCACCTGAAAGAAGAGGCAGAAGCAGACCCACTGATAGTACTTGACGTAACGTTTCTCCTCTTCTCTCTTGGACTTTTCGATGCCCGGGTGGGCAACGTCCACCCCGAGCTCCTTGTTGAAGGCCGAGGGTATGGTGTAAGTCGAATGAATCCAACAGTACGTGTTGATCACGTCCTCCGGTATTTCCTTGGCATGAATGCAGTCTATGGGGTTCCCCACGTACTGGCGAGTGGTGACGATCAGGCTGAACGCCAGCAGGATCATCACCGTGATCGAGTAATGCAGACGGAACACCGAGGAGTCGATGTGCACATGGGAGACTTTGATGAAATTCTTGAGGCCGCGAAATATATCCAACATCTTGCCGGTTTACGAGTCAAACCAATTCTCCTCTTCTTTGCCGATGACAGACGGATTAATTGACTGACAGACGAGCCTTGTAGAGCTGTACAGTAGACACGCCTTTTCGATGCGTTTAACTTGTCCCGTGCCCTTTTCTCCTTCGATATTTCTATGGGGGGAGAAGATAATCTCCTGCCAATGCAAATACAAATTCAGTTAACTGATACAAGACACTTTCTCTGCTGGTGAATTTGCCTTACAAACTTTTATTGTTTTAGTTTATTTTTATCGTAGAAGAAGTCTTTTGGTAACTTTTTTTCTTCTTGAATTCTGGAGCCTGAATCTAGCTGGAATGGGGAGCTTACTCCACCAATAGCAGGGCCGTATTCAGAATTGCGCCTTTTGAGTCCACATTAACTAAAAGAAGTCTTTTTGTCCCATAGAGAGCACATCATCTATGACAGCGTATCGACTGACGTTCTCTTAGTCGGTTCGAGCTGGCCATCGAGAGGATAGCGACAACGACGACGAGTGACAACCTCAAGAATCTTTAGCAGGTCAGATTTTTATTTTCTCTCTTTCAAAATAAACGGTGACTATTTTTCCTTTTGCAAAACACAACCTTCCTTCTCTCCTTTCCTCTAATCTTTCAATTTAATCTTATCAATGACAATCTTACTTTTTTTTCCAGTAGAAGTATCGAATTGTTTCTTTTTAACACGAATAATCTTATTACTCCACTTTCTCAACAGTTCACATACACGTTTTAATGATAATTTCCAGATCGAAGCACTTTAAGTCTAATGATCAGCCACCGAATGTTTCGTTCGAACAAAATAACGAGAGATCACCGAGTTTTGTGCCGGAACAGTGTTAACAGAAAATCTTATTTGGACGTGAGTGAAACGATGATGACGATGGAGACCATGAAATTGTGTTGTTACTATTATTATTTAAATTCCACTGAGAGCAGAGGGGATCCCAGGCAGACACACTCACACAACGAGACCTACTTTTATGATCGCAGCAGCATAACAACAGTACACTACAGTAGCAGCAGCAGGACGATTATATGTTCAACAATCGCTCCACTGGGAAATAAAAGACAAACGCACGCACGCACACTCCACAAACGCTAAAAGGAGGAGGAAAGGAGTAATAGGAAGGAGGAAGAAGAGAAGGAAAAAGAAGGAGACTAAACCTTCGAGAGGAACTGACCAGATTCACAACCACCAACACCTTTCACAATTACGATCAAGCGTTCTTTCTTTCTTTCCTTATTTTTCTTTCCAATTCCTAAAGCAGTCCACGAAATGCGCGATCAGTCCACGTATGTCACACACCACGGGAGAAGGATACACAGGAACAAGCGGCAGATAATGGAAGAGGTGAATGCCAGAGAGAAATCAGAGAAGAGGAGGACTCCTACGAACAGAAGGGTCACAGACACTTAGTTATAAGGCCCAAAAATTATCCTACTGGTTTAAGGCTTCGGGGTCGTTGATTTACAAGAAGATGCTTGTGTGTGTGTATGTGTGTGTCAGTGAAGGGTCTAAGTGTATGTTGTGTGGGTTTGCTCGCGTGTAACTCTGTCGTCTTTGTATCTGGCAATTAATGTGTGGAGGTGAGTGGGGACGATGGAGTTTTCATGTATCGGGAAGAAGCGTTGTACCACCACAGCCTGGCACCGATGGCGTCTCGATGCCCACTGGAAGAAGAAGAAGAGAGAGAGACCGTGGATGATGATGATGTTGTGTACGTGTGTGTGTGTGTGAGTATGTGTGTGTGCGTGTGTATGTTAGTAGGAAGAGGAGGTTGCTTCAGTATTGGGGGTACGGGAAGGGGGGAGAGAGGATGCTGGGGGTTGGGGTGTGACGGGTCTAGTTAGTAGTGTGTGAGGAGTCTTCTGCCATTGATCTCACTGCGGTAGCGGCGGGCGAGCGACTCCCAGCCTCCGTTTCCACTGTTGCCCGCCACTGGTCCAGCTCTCAACCAGGCCCCGCCCTCGTCCAATCACAGCCTTCCTTTCCACCTAAGACACGCCCCCTCCACCTGACCTCACACCCACCTGCTCTAAAGCCCACTCCGGTCCCTCCACGGGTCACACCTCAACACACTAACACAATTGTCGTCCGAAAAGGAGGATTGAAGAGATTTAGCCTTGATGTTCCGTCCTTCCAGGAAAACGAGACTCACTGACTGGCAAGGAAAGTCAAGGAGAGTTTTCCCTCTCCCTCTCTCTCTCTCCCTCCCCTCTTCCTCTTCTGGAAAGGCAAATTAATTTGAGGTTCACACTCGAAGGGCCATCACATTAAAACAAAGAAGGAAAAAGTGAGAGAGAGGCCTTGAGCAACTGCATTCTTGGCCAACACACCACTGACCCAGTTAGTACTACGACGACGACCAGGGGTCAATGCTTTTCCTAACCAGGATCAACAACTACTTGCAATCGATTTCTACCTTCGCCTCTTCCGAACTAATTATCCTTTTCAATTTGGAAATTGCAGTGTTCGATTGTTCGTTTTCTCGCATCAAAGTCTTGTTTTCATTCCTAACCTTTTTTATGAGCGATAACACTCAAAAATCCACTTTTCTAATGTTTATTGAACTCTTCACTTGATGTTCTTCCTCGGTGCTTCCAGCTGATCAAGAGTAACTAATTGCACCTGTAGTAGTATTTAGAGCGCGGGAGATGCTCTCCCATGCGGAATTCTGGTTTGACACTTATGAGCAGTTGTTAATAATACATCTACTTTACTAAGGCTCTGGGCTTTTCGGGAACGTAAAAGACACTCGGTGGGGAAGTAGATTCCCACCCCCTGTGCAAGTGAGCTATCGAAGTTATTATTACAAGTGACTGCGATGGGTTTGGTGGCGCCGGGGTCAATTTTTATAAGCTTTTAGGCACTTTGTTTTCTATGGGTCGACGGTGAAGTTTTAACTACGTGATAAATGAAACGTGCTCTTCTACACCTGCACTAGATCACAGATGCAGCTTTAAGTTATTTTTTTTTTACAAATAATAAAACACACTACTTTTTATTTTTTATTTTTTTACTGTACAGCTTTTTTTTCCAGGGACAGATTGAATAAATGAACAATTAGACACTTGGTGTATAGCGACAAATACTACTGGAAGGAAATATCAGTGACCTATATATTTTGCTATTTCACACAAATGAGGAGGTGATTTGGCCAAGAGTATCCATAAACTTGTGAATATTTTTTATTTTTATTTTGAGATATTTTCTTCAGGGAATGTTGAGTGCTGGGGATGGCGTTGTGCTATTATGGCAAATAGCAATGAACACTGACGGTGGACAGTATTGTTAAGGCAGGAATGACTACAGATATTCGGTTCTCAATTCAGTGAAGAACAACAACCAGCATTATTTCGAATATATTTATATATTTTTTTCACTGGGTTACGAACGAACGGTGAAACTGTACACATACAAATGTCACGACTGTGAACACGTAGAACACACGAACACTCACTCGCACAGACGACACAAGGAGGGACCACAGCACCGCAGCACTAGAGAGAGAGTGTGTGTGTGTGTGAGAGAGAGAAAGAGAGAGAGAGAGAGTGAGACAGAGAGAGAAAGAGCGTGCAAACACACACAACCACCACACGCCACAGAAGAGATGACGATTATTACGGGGTCTGGTTTGACTGAGAAAGGCTGTGCCAACAACCCCCACAGGCTCCAGCCGAGTCACGCAAAGGCGTCTCTCTCTCGATCAACACTAGGAGGACGAGGACGAGAGTCGTCGGGCAGCAGTTGGTCCTTGGGCTTCCACTGACAGGCGTTCGAGGGAGTCTCTCATCACAGCCCGCATGTCACAGGAGGGGCGTCAGCGGTCAAACCTGGAGGAGTGTTCTTCGTCCTCCTCCGGCCTTTCGAAAAAGCCTTGTGGCTGCTGTGTCTAAGGCGAAGGCGGCACCAGCGGCAGACTTCGGGTTCAACCGCCCTGACACAAATTCCTGAAGGCGAGGACTGAGGATGACGGCAGGGGCTCCTCGGGGCAGATGGAGCCCTTAGGGTAGACGAGGGTCTCCAGGGGCGTTGGTGATGATGCTACTGCAGGTGATTGTGGTCGTGCTGCTGCCACAGGAGCCGCGGAGGCACTGAGAGTCGCCCGGCCGAGAGAGAGAGAGAGAGGGGGGGGAGGGGGCGCACGCCCCCTCCCCCTTTCCCTCCTCCTCCTCCTCGTCCACGTCCCCTCATGGAGAGCCCCTCTTTCTGAACGGAGGGAGGGTGTGAAGGAGGTAGAACCGGGAGGGTCTTCCCAATTTGACGCAGGCACCTCTCGGCCCTCCTCCTCCTCCTCTCTCCCTCTACCCCTCCCTTCTCTCTTTCCCCTCCACCTTTCCCCACTACTCCTCCTCCTCCTCCTCCTCCTCCCCGTTCCCCCTCAGTGGTCTTCTCTTCATGAGCTCTAACGTGTGTACCTGCTGCTGCTTCTGATACAGCCAAGTGGAGGTGAAGATGCTTATCAGCATCATCATAAACATGCGTCATCTCTAGGGGGGAAAAATGAGAGCAAAAAAATACTTTAATATAAAAAAATTCTCAGAAAAAGCACAAACGGAAACCAAT
>NC_061102.1:15986380-15997428 GCF_015104395.2 Macrobrachium nipponense
GTGATATATTCCTTGCTGCCTGATTTCAGAGTGTGTGTGTGTGGTGTGTGTGTATTTGCTACGTGATTCGCGTACAGTCATGACCGAATGGGTGTATGGGCGAATCTTCAGAGGATTCTAAGAGCACTGTGTTCTGGTCTAGCTGAGCTCAGTTTTCAGAGGAATCGAAGAAAATTGTGTTCAGGTTTAGCTGACCTCATACGAATGATATACAAAATGTATGGATGTATTATGTATGCAGTTACTGCTTTAATATTCTTCTCCTACATTCTTATACCATACCCACATACACTCCTACTATTCTGTTATCCAACCACCATTAATCAATTTTCCAAGTAATTGATCTCTACTGTAATCATTCTACCATTTTTATTATTATTATTATTATTATTATTATTATTATTATTATTACGCCCTCCCATGGCCACGAACGTTTCCCAGCAACTCTATGAATCAATCCTGGAATTTTTTAAATTTAACCAGAGCACTTCTCCATTATCCTGTACCATTTCCTATTCTTAAGGCTACGATTCAGAAAGAAGATAAAAATCGATACCTATGCTGTTCCTTTCAATACATTTTGAGGACAGTTGTTTCAACCCTTAATTAACGGCTGGCATAAGAGCTACACAGATTCTAAAATGAAACTACAAAGCTATATGAGAAATGTGAAATTAACTAGTAAATGTGACTCTTTGAAACAAATCAGGACGAGAACCCTGCATGAATAACCTCTTATTACTACACACACTCAAGTTTCCTAGAATTCAAGGCCATTTCTGTCCAATATCTTTTTTTGGTACAGTACATCCAGCATTTTCTATGTACGCCTTTCTATATCATCTGCAATATACAGCCTTACTGTATTTTCCACAAGACGTAGCCATCTCAAAATGCTTTGATCTGTAATTGTAAGAGGGGAGAGTGGATAACGTAAATAAATAAGGGTACAAAGATAGGACTCAATAAGAAAGTGGGAGAGCAAATAATATAAAAATACAGAAACGAAGACAGAAAGATTACTGAGCTAATGGATCTCAGAATAAAAGATACAAATGTTGTGATGAAAAATGCCGAGCTGAATCATGCAACAGTGAAGGAGATTGGTGCAAGTTTGGGATGCTTCTAACAATGACTGTTATTGAGGAAATAAGATGCGCCATTGCAATGTTAAAGAATGGAATAGCACCATAAGTCTACTGAATAAAACAACGTTTTCCACCCCACTTTTCGTCCACCTAGATTTTCCTCCTTCACGATATTATATAACACAGTATTTTGGGCAACTCATCAGGATGCAAAACTGCAATACAGCCAGCCATTAGCTTGTATACAGAAATGTTGTATTTGTTCCCAAATAACTTAATGATTGGCTAACAAGGATGCATGAAGTCTGTCTGGTAGATGGAGAGCCGTTCCAAAAGAATGAATAAGCCGAATAACAAAGGAGACAGAGAATCTTGAGGGAATAACGTTACCTAGTATACTAGAGAAGGAGCATTTGGGATCTTGATTGAATGACTGATCAGGGAATGTGTGGATGAAGTGTTTGCTGTGAATCAGCTACGTGAAAATTTTGAGGTTGGAAAATAAAAGGCAAAATGTTTCTTATATAATATATATATAAACCTAGATAAAAAGCTTATAACTGGCTTAGCGCAGTGTGGTGGGTGTTGACAAGGTGTGGTAAAAATCGTAAGTTGTTGAGGGCATGGTAAAAAAAAAATATGGCAGGGATAAAACTGAGCAAATGTTATATCATGGAGATTCGTAGCTAAAAAGTGAGTGTAAGATAAAAGTGCGCTATGACCCACGACTCGTGAATCGTGACATTTAGGCTATAAAGCCAAGCCCTAGGACAAGTATCATTCATTCAGCACTTAACCCAGGGAAAGAAGAAGCTGGAGTGGAAAACACGATAGTGATCCAGAAAGGAAATGAAATGAGGCAGGCGGATCTAAAGGTGAAGCCAGGAAAAAACTCCATAGCTGAATAAAGACATAATGGTTCGAGAGGTTGGGAACAAGAAAGAAGGAAGAAATTGGGAATGGAGGCAATGCAAAGCCTAAAACGTTGGTCCAGTTCAGTGGCCCTTTAGTAATGTTTAGTGCACATGTGACGTGTGCTGACGGCACTACTTCCCCACGGGAAACATTTTTGCTATCCCATTTATGGCTAATGCAAACAGGGTTACATTTGAAACCTTCCCTGTGACACAGCTCCTTGGTGTTTGATACTTGACAATATTGCCCCTACTGTACTCGAAACGTTGTAAACTTTATAAACCCTTTTAAGAAAATTGGTAGTTTTCCAAGATACTGCAGAATGTCCCTGCCTCCAAGTGGTGCCATATGCTTTTTTTTTTTTCTTCAAATAAAAGAAGGATACCGACACGATGCTGCTTAGTCACAACAACTACACAGATAGAGGACTTCGTTCGAACTAAAAACTTCCGTGTTGGAACAAACGCCCCTGAAGCCACACTGGGCTGCTGAAATAATTTCATTACATAAAAAATATCACATTAGGTCAGTATCAATTACTTTTTCCATTATCTTAAGAAGGGAACGTGTCAGTCCTATAGACTGATAGGATGGCGTCAACAAACCGTCCTTTCCTGGATTTACAAAGGGAAGTAATCTTGTATTTTTCCATAAAGGGGGATAGATGTGTTTAAAAAAATTCTACGGTTTACATTATATGGATAAATTTGGCGCACAACGGATGGAATGTCAAGTGGACCAGCAGCATAGTTATTTGAATTTGCTTAGACTCATTCCATTTCCCTTCTATTTCCCTTACAGGATTATTAACATCTGCTCTCTCTCTCTCTCTCTCTCTCCTCTCTCTCTCTCTCTCTCTTCTCTCTTCTCTCTCTCGATTGTCTGCATGAAGACTTACTTTCTGATTTTTTCGACACATCACTGGAAGCTGAGTTAGTCCCTAGCACCCTTGAAGAGGTCATTATATGTATAAGGTACACAAGTTTAATACCACATCTTTAAGGACCATAAGAGCTCCACCTTAGAGCAGATCTAGTGTACTTCGCAGTTGAACTGGAATTACGACAAAAGTCAATGACAGCGAGTGAAATCTTCCCTACATTCCCCATCTCCTCGTTTCCTTAGGTCAGTGGTCTTCAAACTGTGGGCCATGGGCTGATTATCAGGTAGCCCACGGACAAAAAAAAATGTAGAATTCAAAGTTAAATAAACAATATATAAAAATAAAAATAAAAGTATTTTCTTTTATCCGGACCTATATTGAATTTATGAAAATCTATATTTTGGATTTATGGCAATACCACGTAATAAAATTCCAGTTCCAGGCACTATATGCTGTATTTTGAATTTATCAATTCCTATTCTAAATTTGAAGTAGTGGGCCATGGGTATTTGGAGATAACTAACCCATGACCTCAAAATGTTTGAAGACCACTGCCTTAGGTAATGAGCCATAAAAAAAAGGTTTCAGTTACCCGTTCCCACTGGCCTTTACACCTATGATATATATAAAAAAAATTTCATGACGATATATAAATTAAAATTAAATACACAAAAATAAATCTGCTTTACCAAGTTATTTGCAAGATGGAATAGCCATAACGAGCAAGGAATAAACACCCATAGGAATTCCCCTTGAAACCAAAGATAGTGGATATGAATTGAGAATGGGAGAAAATATAAAAATGAAAAGTTTTTGTAAGAATAAGGATATCCTGAATGCAACCCCCCTTGCAACTTTCCCTATCAGGATGTCATATAATCTTCACACGTTTCCCTTATGCAGAGTATAAGTCGTGAAATTCATTTTTAATCTACTTTACCTGATTTTTGCCATTTCTGTCATGGCGGATTTGTATTTTTCCAAGTCATTATTTGTAAATACATTACTGAATTTTGTTCCATGAAAATTAACTTATTACACCATGTCTTCATTATTCTTTTATTTGTACATTTGTTACCGATTTTTCCGATTTTTGTTCCACGAATAATAACTTATTTACTTTATGTCCTCCTTTGTTAGTAAATTCATCATTGATCTTTGTTCCAAGAAAATTAACTTATTACACCATGTCCTTCGTTTTCCATGTCCTTTTTTTGGAATTTTTTTTTCTTTTTACTGATTTTCGTTCCACGTATATTAACTTCTTATATGTCCTTTACTAGTCAATTTATTACTGATTTTTGTTCCAAACAAATTAACTTATTACACCATGTCCTTTCTTAGTAATTTTTTTTACTGATTTTTGTTCCACGAATATTAACTTATTACACCATGTCCTTTATTTGTAAATTCATTGCCGAATTTCTTTCATGAAGAATATCGTATTACACCTTGTCCTTTATTTGTAAATTTTTTATCCATTTTTGTTTCATGAAGATTAACTTCTTACATCATGTTCTTCATTTTCCATGTCCTTCATTTGTAAATTCATTACTGATTTTGTTCCACGAAGACGCAAAATAATTAACTTACACCTTTTCATAAGTACTGAAATAAAACTGATACAACGTACCTGACTGTACCTTATAAAATGAACTAAATGTTCCCGATAAAAGCCGTAAGAGCTAATATTATTTTATGAGACAATTACACTGTGCAACAGCAGCACTTTACTTCAATAGTTTGAACAAATATTCTCTGCAGTCCACATCTCAATTACGTCTGAGTAGATGTTGAGTTTCTTCCACAACAATGTTTTCACGTAGTACAATTTAAAAAAAAACTAACATTAGGAATATCTTGAAAACAAACCTTAGGAATATCGCGAAAACTAACAATAGAAATACCTCCAAAACTAACAATTGGAATATCTAGAAAATTAACAATAGGAATATCTTGCAAACTAATATTAGAAATATCTTGATAACTAACATTAGTAATATCTAGAAAACTAAGATTCGGAATATCATAAAACCATTTTTAGGAATATCTTGAAAACTACCATTTGGAATATCTTGAAAACTGACATTAGAAATATCTTGTCAACTAACATTAGTAACATATATCTTGAAAACTAAGATTCGGAATATCTTAAAATCCAACATTAGTAATACCTAGAAAACTAACATTAGGAATATCTTCAAAACTAACATTAGGAATATCTCAAAAACTTACATTAGGAAAAACTCGAAAACTAACATCAGGAAAATTCCAAAAACTAACATTAGGAACATCTGGTACACAACAGCCTGGCACACAAGGACAATTGTATAAGTGTGAGAGAAAGAAAAAAAATATATATATTTAATAATAATAATAATAATAATAATAATAATAATAATAATAATAATAATAATAATAATAATAATAATAATAATAATAATAATAGCATACGAAAGTACATTAATGTTCTGCCAATTGTAGAAAAAACAACACTTTACAGCACATATTTTTACGTATGTTGATATAAAACGGAATTCTTTACCACTCAAAAGCTAATAAATTATGCATTACATTAATATACTTCAAATTATCTACACAAGAGGGCCTTTTTGTGTACTTGACTAATAATAATAATAATAATAATAATAATAATGTGTGAGAGAGAGAGAGAGAGAGAGAGAGAGAGAGAGAGAGAGAGAGAGAGAGAGAGAGAGAGAGAGATGCATAAACAAAACCAATCATAACCTTCTCTCTTTAAATTGCAAGATCACTTCACACTTTTTGAAATATCTAAAACTGTGATAACGAACAGCTTTCAGCAAAAAAAAGAAAAAAAAAAAAAAAAAAAAAAAAAAAAAAAAAAAAAAAAAAAAAAAAAAAAAAAAATACACTAGGACGTTCTACCAATAACTTAGTGAAAATACCCACTATCACAACGAAGAGGGTAATAAAATTCTGAACAATACTGTTCTAATGAACGTCAAGATACTAGACTCGAGGAAAGTACGACGTTGCTCATAACCCGATTGATTGTGGTCAAGGACGAGCCACACCACTACGGAATTCTCCAATTTGGGAAATGAGCAGGAGGAGGAGTAGGAGGAGGAGGAGGAGGCCTTTCTTCGGCCATCTCGCAACCGGGAGAATTTCTTGAAAGCCTTGATCTTTTAACATTTCATCGGCGTCTTCCCATAAAAGAAGACCTTTTACGCCAATAAGCTTATTCCGTTAAAGGACAAAGTAATATTCGTGGAGGGGGTGGAGGAGGGATGAGGGGAGGGAGGCGGGGGGGGGGGGGGGGGAGGGAGGGGAAAGGGGGGAGGGTAGGGGGGAGGGAGGAGAGAGCGTGGATGACACTAGCCTCCAAAACTTATTTCTCTAATATACTAACCCAGTTTGATATTCGCATCAGATAGCTTTCTCCCGATGCTTTCCACGGATTGAGATTTACATATTCCGTCGAAGTTTTGCGCGCCTTCTCCTGATAAGCATATTTAGAGATTCAGAAGGGACATGGGCGTCCCCTAATGCCCCTGATTGGATCAAAGAATTTCGTAGGACTATCTATTTAGTGTCGATGCGTTTCCGTGGATGGCGTTCTGGAAATCAGCTCAAAGAGTTCTTTCGGTACAAAGAACGGGAATTCACCCTAAACGGGAGTGGCAATATCTTCATGTAAACAATGATGTACCGTCTAGTATAAAATATTATACATACAAAACTATATATGTTCAGATTAACGCAATAGTTTATGCAGATTGGCTAAATAGGCACATAAGTCTGCACTTAAATAACAACACTCGCCTACAACGCTGAAACTAGAGTACATAGCGGTAAGCATATAATAATAATAATAATACTAATAATAATAATAATAATAATAATAATAATAATAATAATATAATAATAATAATAATAATAAAATATCCTTTATTTCAGCTCAGGGCCATATACATGGAATATACAAAATACATACAGTAACATACACAATCTAGATACATGAGACAGCATGATAAAAAAAAATGAATAATCGGCACTTAAAACACAAAATAGCTGAGGTAGCATAAAAAGTATAGTAATCATACATACTGGTAAATAACCAGTAATAAATTGGTGGGAGAAAAAAAAAAAAAAACATACATTGGTGAGAAAAAAAAATACATTGGGAGTTATAGCAGTTAGTGCACAGATTATATAACTTAAATTTCAACTAGAGACCTTAGGTGGTTACAGTAGTCAGGTCCAGAGGGGTAAATACGAAAATTGAATGTAAAAAAAAACTTTACATTGACAGTAATCACAGTAATAATGGAAAAGTAAAATATCAGCAATAAAAATAATGACAAAATCTGCAGATGATATCTTGCCAATACAGAGACTAAGTCCTTTGGGGGACAAAGGCCTCATTTTCCCATCTTTCGCACAATTTAGATCTTCTTCTTGCTTCACTCCTTAGGATGCTTTGTATGAGCGAGTTGCTGCTGTTTCTCACTCGGGTTACCAGACTGGACATTGTTCGCCTTACAATGATTTTTAAATTGTTCAGGTGGTTTTCTATGAACATCTGTCTCAGAGTGTCGTTGCGCACAACAGTGATATGTCTCATGGTCTCTCGGGTATAGTTCGTCAAGAGGGAACACCCATAGATACTGTAGCAGTACGAGCGGAAGAGCAGCAGTTTCACGTCTTGGTGACAGAAGGCAAACCTCCTTGCAATCATGTTGCCAGTTGCACAGTTTACGACGCCTCTGTTCAATGTCTGCCGTATCTTTTAGGTCGTCGGTGATAATGTGACCCAAATACGGAAATTCGTGCACAAATTCCAGCCGATGGTTTCCGAGGAAAATTTGTGGTTCTGCAATATGCTTTAGCAATCTCGGGAGCAGCGACATGCACTGGGTCTTGGTTTCGTTGTAGATTATATCAAATTCCTCTGCATATTGGCGGCAAGTGTCGATGAGTCGTTGGAGACGTTGCACCGATGGGGAAATCAGAACCATATCTTCGGCGTATACAGAGTTCTATTTGAATAATAAACGCTGATTCTAACAATAATGAAAAAACTTCAAATAACAAAAACAATTGTTCTTCTCGACCTTACAAAACACAACGATCTCGAGTTATTTGCGTCACCACCAGTTAGACAGGCTAGATCAACCATACCTGAAGATTACGGATTGAAAATTGTGCAAAAAGTGCGAGCTTCTTGAAAAGAAGAACTGGGACCAATGACATGGCGACAGTTATAAATTCAGAATCTGGTACAGTTTCTTCGTGCATGCATCAAGGAGGCTCAAAATACCGTAATGCATATGAGCACACAAAAAAATGGCTCTCTAGCTAAAATCTACCATATTTCTATGATGAATGGGATAAAAGTTTACATATAACAATATATTCGTTAATATGTAAATATACAGACATATAAAAGTTGAAAGTATCCATAATTTCAAGTACGTACAAAATTATACACTTGGCTTCTAAGTAATATAATCGACGCCAATGCAAAGAAATAATGGAAACAGTCAAAGAGGGCTGTATGAACAAAGGACAACATACTGACTACAGTGAAGTTGGTTAAAATAGAGACGTGGAGAAGAATGAAATACAAGCCTAATGGGTCACACTAAAGCTTGAATGAGCAATCATTTGTCAAAAAACAAAACAAAAAATCCCGACTTTCTCACACCCTCCACAGGAAGGCATTAGGTAATGTCCATACTTCTTAACAGTTTGGCATACAAAACTTTGAACAAAGTCAACATGCTGACGAGGGCTTCCGGTCCTCAAAAAACAATTCTGAAAACTGTAAGTCGAGCTACACTGACCTTAAGTATTAAAAGTACAGAATTAATATAAAGCTTAAAATAAAAATCTAACTTCATATACTGCTCAGAAATATGCTCGTTTTGTGTCGCAGCGCGAATTCAGGAAATCGTACAAAATACTACAAGTGAGAGGGAAGGGGAATGATAGAGGGAGTGTGAGTGGAATGAAGGAATTGGGGGAGAGAAGGAATGGGGGGAAGAAAAGGGGGGTGGGAGAGACGAATATCTATCAAACGTACTAGATGCATGTGGATACGACTAGAATAATAACATTTTAAAGAAATTCTCTACTGAGAATTCATCACTGATATACAAAGTAACACATTCCTTCAAACATGCAATCCGTGCATTATTTATTTTACGCCTGAGCCAAAGATAATGTCACTTAACGGCAATACACTGGGAACATATTTTCTAATCTTACCGTTCGGAACCAAAAATTCTTTACACGTGGGTTGAAGAGTTTCAGTAAATTAATTAAAATTTTTAACCAATGATCGGCCTCTGGTGAACACACTTACATTAGTATCCCATCAACATTTTCTTTTTCTACATGCGAAGCCAAAGAAAATGGGAATTAGATTTCGTGGGTGAAATGAACAAATGTATTACTGCAAAACCTCGACATTTTTAATTTCTTTATTTTATTATTATTATTATTATTATTATTATTATTTATTATTATTATTATTATTATTATTATTTGTTTTTCAATCAGTACGACCTATAATCTTGAAGATCTAGAGATAAGCAAAAATGTAAAAACGGGTGAAAAGCACATCACTGTATTAACGAATTTCGAATAATAAGCGCAGTTATGTAAAAAAAAAAATTGAACTCTTATCATCCCATTATTTTATAAATAAGAAATTTCTCTCTCTCTCTCTCTCTCTCTCTCTCTCTCTCTCTCTCTCTCTCTGAGGGCCTGCCTAATTACTTTCCACTCAGTCGATTCTCTAACGTCTAAATTACCGTGATACCGAAATAAAACATGACCTCTATATTTTGCGGAATCGCACGAAACCAAGGTCCCAGAATCCCTAATCAAAAAATTATGTCGAAATCTAGAGCCAATTTTAAATACGACAGTAAATTATATAAATAAAAATAAGATGCCAGCATCAACGCTAAAACACCAAAATACTAATAAATAAAAGACAATCTTGAAAGATATCAAGCTATCTCGTATTTGCTCAAATGTATAAAAAATGAAAAATGAAAAACCAAACATAAGTAAAGTCAAAAGACAAAAGATATAAAGCTATCTCGTATTTGCTCAAAGGTACAAAATAAATGAACAAAATTAAAAGCCAAACATAAAGGAAAGTCAAAAGACAAAAGATATAAAGCTATCGATTATTTGCTCAAAGGTATAAAACAAAAGAAAAAAAATGAACAACCAAACATAAAGAAAGGTCAAAAGACACTCTTAATAGCGGAAAAAGCAGCATACAGTGGTAAGCAGATTCTTAAAGTTAAAAAAAAAAAAAAAAAAAAAAAAAAAAAAACAAAAAAAAAAAAAAAAAAAAAAAAAAAAAAAAAAAAAATTGACCACCAAAACTCGAATCTCTATGTAATAAGATTCCAAACCAGTAGCCTCACCTCAATGTAATGCATGTTTGTTTGTTTGTTTGTATGGTGTTTTTACGTTGCATGGAACCAGTGGTTATTCAGCAACGGGACCAACTGCTTTACGTGACTTCCGAACCACGTCGAGAGTGAACTTTTATCACCATAAATACACATCTCTCACTCCTCAATGGAATGGCCGAAAATCGAACCCGCGACCACCGAGGTGGGACGCAAACATCATACAAACCACGCCACTGAATGTAATGCATGTGGTCTCTCGAGATTGGATCAGATTACGCAATGCATAACGCGAACAAGAGAAAAATGGCGACATTAATAGCACAATGAGACTTCACTGATAAATATAAAAGAATTTCCTTTTCTTGTACAAAGTTATGGATATATTCAGGTAACATTACTGTGGTATATACTAAACAACCCTTGACAGTAATAATAGTTCAGCAACAGAAGGCTTCATCTACTTAGAACAAAACTGTGTAACAAACCAAAGCAAAGGTACGCAATCTTCAAATGCCAAGATTAAAGGGGGTTAAATTTCCTACAGAAAGGAGCCCTACGTAGACTATAGGAACTACAGAAACTACAAAACATTCTCTTCAAAGTAAACCAACGCACTACCCTAGAAAACTTCTCTTAATGGAATGAAACAGATGAATCCATTGTTTCTGAGCCTCTGGTATTGTTTGCTTGCTTTAAGGGGCATAAAACTGAATGAACCAAGCTCCTTTGAAATGTGTG
>NC_061102.1:15997928-16005428 GCF_015104395.2 Macrobrachium nipponense
GCATTCCTCATTAACCCCAAACACCAGCGTTTCCTAATGATTTGCTCGCGAGCCCCACAAGTCTTCTTCCTGTATTGTCTGGCGGCATTGTTTCATACGGACCGAAATCTTTCTCTCGCAATTACCAGCTTTTCACTGGCTTAAGACTGACAGGGAATTTGTATTGGAAAAGACTGCTAACCAGTTACCGAGCAGAAATGGCACACACACACATCAATCCATATACATATATACCATATATATATATATATATATATATATATAATGCTTCTCTCCGGATTGTGGAAAAAGGAACGAGTACTTAAGTACTTGAAAACCACCTAATGTAAAATTAATGGATGATGCATCAAGTACATACATACATACATACATACATACACAATCTTTCTTACTTATATGATAGTCTACTTCGTTTGACTACACCTCCAATATACGAATCTCCACCAGTCCGCAAACTAAGATCGTTATTTTTATTCTTTTTATTTATTTATTTATTTATTTTTTATCTATCACTTTTATTTATTTATTTATTATATTTTATTCTCTTTTGCTGTATATAAGGAATTTAATGCAGACCATTACCAGGAATTCTGACGATTTTTTCATACATAACAATCGGATTGTGCCACTTGCCATGCAATCGTGAGAAGGGTTTGTGTGTGTGTTGGGTGTGTGTGTGTGTGTGTTGTGTTAGTGTGTGTGTGGTGTGTGTGTGTGTGTGTGTGAACATAACTACAAATAATATGTAATACTGACATCTATTAAAAATAGAAACTAACTCTAAAATCTGTTGAAAACCTGAAGCACCAAAACTATTAAATATAATCTATTCTTTTGCTTCAAAACAACCGACTAGATATCTAACGACGCAACAAAATAATGGAGTAATGAAAATGACGAAATTCTCCCCCCACCAAAAAAAAAAAAAAAAAAAAAAAAAAAAAAAAAAAAAAAAAAAAAAAAAAAAAAAAAAAAAAAAAACCCCCCCCCGACAAAAAAAAAAAAAAAAAAAAAAAAAAAAAAAAAAAAAAAAAAAAAAAAAAAAAAAAAAAAAAAAAAAGGTCAAAAGGAAGGATAAAACACAAAAGAAAAAAAAACACACACAACGATGACCGATCTGAAGAATGTGGCAACCAAAAAGGACACGAGGGGGGGAAAAAAAAAAATCAGTCCATAACTCAGCCTGGACTTGATAGCTCTCGTCGATGGATTCTCCTGACGCAGGCAAATTCCCACCTTCACCAATTCGCGGGTCCCGTCGTCAGTCAGAACTGAAGCAGCGCATGGCGCGTCGGCGGGCTTCAAGGGACAAACCGCCCCCCCCCACCCCCGGGAGGATCTTGATAGGGCATCTCGGAAACCGCTTCTATCACGACCTTGGCGATGCACGGTGTTGCCTCCGGAGTTCCTGTTTTTTTTTTTTTTTTTTTTTTTTTTTTTTTTTTTTTTTTTTTTTTGTGGGGGGGGGAGGGGGTGGGAGGAGAGAGATTCCAAGATCCAATCACGACGACAATTATGAATTTAAAAAATATTAATTTCATGACTGAAAACACGAATTTTAATTTAGCCTTGCTTTCATCATCAAAGACTTGCATGAAAGTCATTTTTAAAGATTTAAATCTTACTAACGAACAGGCTAATTTACAAGACTTATACCTGACCAACATTAATGTTAATTTATAAGACTTCATCCTGTTAGTCAGACTTGTCTTATAAAATTACTTTCATGCAAGTTTTGTCACATTTCAAGGTAAATTCAACCTTTGTGTTAGTAAAATTTAAGTCTCATAAAATGAAAGTAATTTTCTAAGATTTAAACCTGACTAACGTAAAGGTTAATTCAGCCTTGCTATAAGCAAAAGCCTGCATGAAAGTCATTTTATAAGACTGAAACCTAACTAATATAAAGGCTAATTTGTCGCTGCTATATGCAAAAGCTTGCATGAAAGCCCTTGTATAAGACTGAACCCTGACTAACAAAAAGGGTTAATTTGTCGCTGCTATAAGCAAAAGCTTGCATGAGAGCCGTTCATAGAAATTTATAACTAAAAAACATCAGGGATAAACATCAAAGACTTTGAACGTATAGTTAAAAAAGGTTGAACATTAATTTTTCCCGAATATCCGTCGAACTGACGGGCAAGTTCGTATTCCCAGCATAAATTGTTCGTAAATTCCGAGCATAAAATTTGACCCCCATGTTACAAGTTCGTATTTTCCCAGCATAAAGTTCTTATTCAGCATAAAGATGAAACTTGTAAATTGTTCTGCAAAGCTTCATATCACTTCTTGAAACATACTGCATTTGATTCTTTTTTAAGTTTAGTTAGTAGAATAAAGAACCTGTATCATGTAACCAATGTGATATTTCAAAATAATGTGTACTGCTGTTACGAAAAAACTAGATAGATAATTGAACGTACAAAATTAATTGATGTCCGAATAATATATATATATATATAGTATAATATATATATATATATAGTATATATATATATGTTAAATATATATAATATATAATATATATATATAGTATATATATATATATATATTATATATATATATATATATGTGTGTGTATGTGTATATGGTCTGTGTGCGTATGTATAATATATATCGTGTTATATATATAGGTATATATATATATATATATATATATATATCTATATATAATATATTATATATATATATATATATATATATATATACTATATATAAGCAGTATTTGGATGAATATGCGATCCACATTAAAATTATGCTATTCTCCATAAGTTTCCTAAAAAAAATATTAACAAGTGAATTACCAGTGTTAGGAAAAAAAGGATAACTAAACGTACAAAGTTACCTCATGCTGAATACGAGTGTATACGCAGTATTTAGATTAATTTCGAATTAACATTACCCTATTCCCAGTTCGTTTCCTTAAAAAAATAGTTAACTGAATCAAATTTACACCAGTGTTCGACAAAAAAGAATAACTCAAAGTACAAAGTTGTTTTTGAGCGAATACGAGTGGTTATAAGTAGTATTTAGATTAATTTCGAATTAACATTATCCTATTCCCAGTTCGTTTCCTTAAAAAATATGTTAACTGAATATCAAATGAATTCACCAGTGTTCGACAAAAAGAATAACTCAAAGTACAAAGTTGTCTTTTGAGGAATACGAGTGTATAAGTAGTATTTGGATAATTTTGACATCAAAATTATTCTATTTCCCATAATTATCCTAAAACAAACATTAGCTGACTAACCAATGAATTAACTGTGCTCGAAAAAATATCAAAGTTAACTCATGCCGAATATAAAAGCAGCAATTAGATCCTTTTCCAATTCATAGCAAAATTACCCTATTTCCAATAATTATCCTGAGAAAAATTACCCTATTTCCAACAATTATCCTGAGAAAAATTACCCTATTTCCTATAATTACCCTGAAAAAAATTACCCTATTTCCAATAATTATCCTGAGAAAAATTACCTTATTTCCAATAATTATCCTGAGAAAAATCACCCTATTTCCTATAATTACCCTGAAAAAAATTACCCTATTTCCAATAATTATCCTGAGAAAAATTACCCTATTTCCAATAATTACCTTACGATAGAAAAAGTTACCCTATTTCCAATAATTATCCTGAGGAAAAATTGCCCTATTTCCAATAATTATCCTGAGAAAAATTACCCTATTTCCAATAATTATCCTGGAGGAAAATTACCCTATTTCCAATAATTATCCTGAGAAAAATTGCCCTATTTCCAATAATTATCCTGAGAAAAATTACCCTATTTCCAATAATTATCCTGAGAAAAATTACCCTGTTTCCAATAATTACCCTGAAAAATTTACCCTATTTCCAATAATTATCCTGAGAAAAATGACCCTGTTTCCAATAATTATCCTGAGAAAAATGACCCTATTTCCAATAATTATCCTGAGAAAAATTACCCTATTTCCAATAATTATCCTGAGAAAAATGACCCTGTTTCCAATAATTATCCTCTGAGAAAAATATTAACAGAAAAACAAATGAATTTACCAGTGACAAGAGGTTAACGTAGGCCTTTCAGTGGTGTGTAACTTGCATTTTGAATCAACAGCTTATACTGGGAACCTTCTCTCTATGAATTATTTGGAATCCTAATACCAAGAAAACCATCCACGTTGAAAGGTGACGCAATGGTAAATATGTATCTATCAACGTCACAAAGTCATTTTAAAACTTGGTATTCTATTTAAATTAAGTTCACTGTTCGTAAATATTTATCTTATTTCTTACGTTACTGCAATACATCAAATATTTGTAGCTTAATAGGGATTCTGTTCTCGCTGGAGAAAAGGCAATGGGAAGAATAGGAATCGCCTTAAAAAAATTAATAGTTCGTGTCAATTTGTTTGAATAATGCATTTTTGCAATTGCAATGTCTAACTATTTCTTATATTGGCTAAGAAAAATAGACCTTAAATCTATTTACAGCTTTATAAATTTTCTATTTATCTTCAGACGACTCAGGTATCTATTCTTTTAAATATTTTTTATTTGACCATCTCATCAATGCTTTCATATGATTCTAATAGAGAGTGTAATTGGAATGTGCTTTGAACCACCTTGTTTCTTAATATATTTTTTATTAAACTATATATTACTTAGCAGTGACTTCCTGTTCCTTTCAAGTCTTTTCATTTCCTTCGTAAGCACCTTCCAAGTTACTTTTATATAAAATTTAACCATAATCCCCATTTCCTTGACCTCCTTACAAGGGGAGCCAAAACTTAGTTTGTGTATTTATCTACACAGGGAGAAACCCAACTGATTCAATAAGCAGAAACCCACCTCACTCCACAAGGAGAAACCAATTTGATTCCATAAGGAAACAAGTAGAAAGTCCGGCGCAATCGAGTTTTCTGAACAGCGTATAACGCTGTATAAATCTCTCAGCCACGGCCCATGAAACTCTCAGCCGCGGCCCTGTGGTGGTCGGAGTTTGTTGGTACCTAAAGCGGCGCCAGACCTATGATATGACTAAATTTGACCTAAAATCAAATAAGTCAGAGGCTAGAGGGTTGCAACTTGGTATGTTGCATGATTGGAGGGTGGATGATCAACATACCAATTTGCAGCCCTCTAGCCTCGGTAGTTTCTAAGATCTGAGGGCGGACAAGAAAAAAATGTGCGGACGGACAGACAAAGAGACATCTCGATAGTTTTCTTTCACAGAAAACGAAAACCCATCTGACTCCACAGGGAGAAACCGCTCCCCCACACCTCCCAGTCTCCCCGCCCGCTCCCGCTGAGAAATGGGCGTAGACTCCATCGACACTGTGCGTGAACTGACCTCTGACCTCTGCTCCTCAGATGATGCTTCTGTCACGACTGCAGCTTTGTCCGTGACCTCACGACAAGTTTATTTACGTGGCATAAGGGTGGTCATTACATTGACCATCTTCTTACGCACTCAAGTAACCAATTACAAAGAGAATCAGCTCATTCCGTACCGAAACAGGACGTCTATTTACGTGCAATGACATCATCATTTCATATGGTTAGCAAATATTACAAAGCAGTATATGATGTTTACATTTTATGAACATTATGTACTCCAGGTAGGTGGGGATAAAAAATAAATTCCGTTTATGTGCGCAGGATATAAATTTAATTTATATCCTGCGCACATAAAAGGAATTTATTTTTCGGCCCTAATTAATTTCCTCGTCGAGCTCCTTTATGCTCGGCTTCTATTCTGCGACTTCAGTCTCGGTTCCAAGAACCTCTAGACAATCAAAATGAAAACAAATAATTGTATGGCAAGGTCATTACTCAAGACAACAATAATCATCGCGGCACAATTAGAGTTAACTACCCATCTTTGGTCCACAGAGAGTCGCCTGCTATTTGTCACATTAAAGGGATATAATTGCCCAGAATCAACTCTCAGATCCACTTAGGTCAATCCTTTGTATCACTGGCGTTTCATCAGCGACACAAACACACTTGCAATTCAATTTTATCCTCGGCCTCGACGGCAACAGTTGGTCGAAAACATCGCCATGTCGTGTAATGAACCAGATCAAGATCGGTTATTCTATTATCAACGGTTGTCAAACTTCCATATAAGTAATGGGAGTCGCTAACTTCCATATCACTAATGAGAGACTGAAGGTTGTTGATCGTAATCGAGAGCGCTTTACCCTAAAGAAAAAAAACAAAGCAGCAATGAAAAAAAATTGTATCAATATAAAAGCCTTTTCAGACATGGCTACGTCAATCTCATTGGAACCTAACGGAAAGAAACGCCGTGATTGACAGGTATTATCAAACCTTATAGTACGTACAATTTTTACAGAGAGGAATATCGATTTTCTCTGTTTTTTAATGTCAGTCTCATGGCTTCTGTATGAAGGGATGAAACCCTTTCTTTAATACTTGCAATATTTTGTTAATATTCATCATTAATGCACTGTTTTTTTAAAGTTTGATTTCAAGTCAATGGCACCTCTGGGCTCGTTCCATATGTAAAGGGATTATCTTGAATAATAATAAATAAGAATAATAATAATAATAATAATAATAATAATAATAATAATAATAATAATAATAATAATGATAATAATAAATAATAATAATATTGGAAAATTAAATCCACAATAGTATGCCTGTTTGATTTTGTAATTTAAAATTCAAACACACATACTATTGTAGATTTACTTTTCCATTTGTATTGACTCATATGATTAAGTTTGCCTTTGAATAATAATAATAATAATAATAATAATAATAATAATAATAATAATAATAATAATAATAATAATAATAATAATTAATGGCGTATTGTTTATAATATTCACCCTTGATTTGTGGTTCAATTTACTATATCTGTTTATCTATCTGTTTATTTTCTTTTTTTTTCGCAGATCAAACAGTGCCAAATTAAAACCAAAATGGAATCTCGTGACTAGTTAAAAACTTTCAGAGATAGAACTTACACTCAATGTCATTGAAACAGACAAAAAAAAAAAAAAAAAAAAAAAAAAGAAGCCTCTTCGGCCTGATCTCTTTCCCTCAGAAGCCATTTTTCGAGTGCCTACGTCTTACAACTTTCTTTTCCCCACTTTCGTTTTCCCTACGTCCAGAAGAAGTTTGTTTCCCTAAGACACACGAAACTATTAAAAGGAAAGGCGAAATAAAGAGTGAAAGTCACACACGACACTGTTAAACCTTATAAGCCAATTTCTAAACTCGATTTGGGCCCGTGTAGCCACAAGCTAATAGTATTGTTCCAACTCAAACACCGATAGTTTGCACGATCAGAGAATGGTGTGTGTGTGAGAGAGAGAGAGAGAGAGAGAGAGAGAGAGAGAGAGAGAGAGAGAGAGAGAGAGAGACTCTCGGAAAGAAACGACAACGCCGCCATAGCAAAGGTAACGCAACGGAAAAATAGTCTTGTGGTTAACTCATTTGATTGATTTATAGCTACTAAACCTGGTGTCATAGCCTACATG
>NC_061102.1:16010428-16022928 GCF_015104395.2 Macrobrachium nipponense
ATACAATTTGCTGAACTCCTCACACATAGAGAAGATGAAGGGGTTGAATTTCTATTGAATGGCAATAAAAGAAAACAAAAATTGCCCCAGGAACTATTCGATAAAACTTCAAATTGATCATACCTGGAGGCGACGGACGGACCCCTAAAACTAATGACCACCAGTGAATATGCATTCCCGTGTTTCTCAGCTGGCAATCGCAAGTTAGAAAATATTTAATACTTTATCCCGACATAAGATAAGATTTACTCCTAAACGCATTAAAAAAAAACTACAGTTCCTTTCAACTAACCCTACTAGAAAACTAAATCCCATAATGGTAACACAAAATCAATCAATACACACACACACACACACACACACACACACACACATATATATATATATATATATATATATATATATATATATATATATATATATAATATATATATATATATTTGATGTCTGATGGGCCAGAAACTAGTCGCAATAAAGAATGTTTACTCAAGTACTGCTCTACCTACTCCTTATATATATATAATATAATATATATATATATATATATATTTATATATATATATATATATATATGTGTGTGTGTGTGTGTGTGTGTGTGTGCGTGTGTGTGTGTGTGTGTGTGTGTTTTATCTCCCTTAGACTAACGGGATTCTGCATGAGAAAGGTAGGCAGGTGACGGAAGGACTGACAAGAGTAGAGCAATAAGTGTGTGATTCGAGCGCTTATTACGATACATTTGCGTGAGAATTTCCCAGTAATTTGTCTTCCTTTACCGAGTTAACTCGACGTGAAGCCTAAACGGCCGAGCAAATGCTGAGATACCGCGTGACGCTATAACTTAAAAAAGAGTTTTGATCCCACATTAATCGTTCGCTATAATACGCAAGAAGGAATCCAGGAAATAATAAGGCCACTAACAACTGGTATCCTAAAGTGAGGCGACATGCAGTCAATAAAGGGCTACAGTTATTGGCGTAATATCTTAGGATTGCGAGATTAGAAAGAAAAGTTGCTCTACTGTACTACCTGACTCTTATCATTAATAATAATATATATATATATATATATATATATATATATATATATATATATAGTATGTATGTATGTATATATATATATATATATATATATATATATATATATATATATAATAATATATAATATATATATATATATTTGTGTTCCAATTTCCATCATATATTAGTACGTTGGTTTAGTTTATGTGAAACCATTTCAAAAGCAGACATTTTTGTTCTCGTGACTGCGTAACAATAAATTTATTGTTTTAAAAAAATTTTAATTGCAATAAAAAGAAACGGATTCTTTGTAGATATGAGATTCGAACTGGGTTACTTTCCCACCTAACTGACAGACAATATGGTATCGTACACACACATATATTTATTAAATATAATATATATATATATATATATATATATATATATATATATATATATATATGAACGATTAAAGTACAAAGCAGTTATAGCATATGAAGGATGTGCATATTAAGGTTTATGCATTTACAAGCTTGTATATCAGCAAGATTATTATCTATTCATCCACCAAATGAACTCGCACATATGTAGGACGAATATGTTTAGAAATTTATGCATTTGAAATTTTGTTTGTAAGCAAGATTATATATTCATCAATTACCTCTGCTGAAAATATTATTGCCAGCCTGACGAATTCCTGAAACCGTACCTTGGACTCCTAACTAATTACTCAACCCATCAAAAAATTTAATACCAAAAACTTGCATCGAAGTTATTTATGCTCTAGGTGGGAGGAAAATCTGAGGCCATCAGTTCACTCGGGAAGTATTTCACAGAACTAGCACTAGCAAACCGCCTTGCAGGTTGCGCAAAGTAATCATAATTATTACGAATTGCTTTCCCAACGAAACAAAGAAAGAAATTTGATTTTATATAGAATTTTGGCATTATGCCAAGCACTAGGGCAACTAAGGCCATTGAGCGCTGAAACGGAAATCGACAGTAAAAGTTTGAAAGGTGTAACAGGAAGAAAACCTCGCAGTTGCACTAGGCAACAATTGTTAGGAAAGGATGGACAGTAAGATGGAAGAAAGAGAATATGAACGAAGGTACAGTAAAAGGATTGAAAGTAGTTGCAGATAGGGGCCGAAGGGACGCTGCAAAGAACCTTAAGCAATGCCTACATTGCACCGAATGAGGTGCACTGATGGCACTACCCCCCCTTACGGGGAACAAAGACAGAAAGGAAGCCTTGCCTTAACAATTAACTACTGAATTACTAACAGGCACAAAGTCCCACGACAACAAACAATTTGGGAAATTAAAATCCACCTTCCTTCAAGCAGTTACTATTCTCAATTATTTTTATTTTTTTAACATTAATTTGCGACCTGAATACGCATCACATCGCAGAGAACAACGGCTGATTAAATTCAAAAGAAAATTAACCATTCTCATGGTTTATTCAGTTCAGAATCATTTCGAATAATTATCATATCACTTACTCTGTAACATACGACCCAAATCTACACAGAGTTAATGAGAGATATCAACATTCCTCGAAATATTTTGTATTTAATACTGACAATAAAAAAAAAACTGAAGAGCGAGCCACAGAAACAAGTAGAAGGAATAAGTTGATTGAAATGAAAAAATTAAAAAAACAAAGTGGTTGTGGGTTTACATATAGGTATGGGTAAACGCCTATATATGTAAACTTTCCTGTGTGTAGGTGCCTTTGTATATATAACTGTTTGTGGGATGGCCTTCTGAGGCGAGCTATGAATTAATTATAGGCAACATTACGGTAGAGTTTGGGTCACTGCACACCTGCGCTGTTTTCCTCCTTGCCACTCCTCTCTCTCTCTCTCTCTCTCTCTCTCTCTCTCTCTCTCTCTCTCTCTCTCTCTCTCTCTCAGCTCGCCATATGGTCCCAGAGGCTCTCATGACCTTCCTCCTTGCTCCATATGTAAGAAGAGAATAGTGTTTATTCTGCTGTTCATTAGAAACTAGCTCTATACATACACACATATATATCAATATATGTGGATAATTATCCTAACGTTTTTAGAATTAGGTTATATATACGTATATATATGTATAATATATATATATATATATATATATATATATATATATATATATATATGTATATACATATACATACATATAAACGTATTGTATGTATAAATGTATGATATGTATATGTATCTTATCTATCTATCTTTCTATCTGTACACACACAATATATATATATATATATATATATATATATATATATATATATATATATATTATAATATATATATATATATAATATATATATATATATATATATATATATATATATATAATCCATATACATACATGTATATAGTTGACCTAATTGTAATAAACGTTAGAATAATTATAAGCAATGTATATTTACATACTATATAAGTAGATAGACAGACAGAAAGTTAGACAGACAGACAGATGATGTGCGCGTGTGCCCGTGGATTTCATAATCTCCCCTCAAATATTCAAACATTAATTAATGAGGTCCGCCGCCCTTGGCGCATCAGGTCATGCGCACAAGGAACACTCCACCACCATGACGCCTTTATTTTGAGACCAAGATCTGCAGTGGATATCGGAGAGCGTCCAAAATAGCCTTCCAAATGTAATGTCCTTTCTATGCCTTCATAGGCGCTTACGCCGGGGATAACAAATAACTAGAGGTTTTTACAACATAATTAATACAAACGAACAATGATAATGACCATTTTCTTGGAGAATGGTTTTCTCTTCAGCTCATGGAAATACAGCAATACGTGGGTGAGTGTGTAAATAATAAATAAGCACACTTCTGTATTTGACTGAAAAAGTGGGAAGGTATCTCTATCTGACTTTAGGTTTTTGGATGAAAGATGCATGCGTATCAAAGCAATGCACCTACAAGTTTAAAATGTTCTATAAAATCATCAGCCATGACCGGTAGCGTTTCAGTAGCTCACCAGATACGGTGGAGTGAGGGTGCGTCCCAAACCTCCAGAAAATGCTGCCAGATGCACGATCCATAGCTACCTTTAACCTTAAATAAAATCAAAACTACTGAGATTAAAGGGTTGCAATTTGGTATGTCTGCTGATTGGACGGTGGATGATCAAAATACCAATTTGCAGCCCTCTGGCTTAAGTGATTTTTTTAGCTCTGAGGGTAGATAGAATAGTGCAGACAAAGTCGACTCAATAGTCTCCTTTTACTGAGAACTAAAAAGCAGCAACAGAAAAGTTGAGAGATGATGATCTATCAGTTAAAGACGAAGAGAAAAAGAATCCCATTTTTCTTCAAAAACCCAAGTTCTCAAATTTACTTGACTCAATAACCGTAGGATCAAAACAGACAGTAAGGAATGGCAGATATGGAATACGAAAACGCATCAATAAACATGACAGTTAATGCATCAATCTAGCCATTGCTGGAACGTAGAAATTAACGAGAACAAAAAGGCTTTAATTAGAGAAAGTGCTTACGCCAATTCGACCCTACGATAAAAAGGGTTTTTATTTACAGAAGCCTCTTAGTAAAAAATTGGAGGGTGCGAGGATAAGACGTAATTACCATAATTACCATCAGACTTCGTTAGGGAAGGTAATTATTACTGTATCCGCTTAAGAGTGTCATTTTTTAGTGGCTGGAGATATTAACAACCAAATTGTCACCATGGTGGAAAGTCGCCGTATTTTCATCTATACAAATATAAAATTCAACAAATACCATTCGTATTTATTCACCCGTTCTTGAGATATAATGCCGGCACACCCCGATAGGGATAAAAACATAATCTCTTTCCACTTCGTTAACTAACACCATTTCAGTAGGAATTACTAGAACCACTCAGATGGTTGACCATAGGGGGGAAAGGGGGGGCATTGTTTTATCATTTCAGGGAAATTCAAACGGCAATATTTCATCAACAAGACATTGTCGATCAGACTTGGTAAGGGGATGTCACTGAATTCATAATATCAAGGGCTTAAAAAATACCCAATGGCTAATAATGCTCTCATGTCGTTACCACCTTACTTTTAACGCAATATTCTCGTCGTAAAAATGTAGACAAGCAAACACACAAATATATGTATGTATATATATTATATATATATATATATATATATATATATATATATATATATATATATAATATACTATATATATACACTATATATGTACACTAATGTGAATAAATAAAGTAAATACACGTATACGATTTACATTAAATTACAAACTAGTTCTCCTCAAAGCCTACAACCCTCTTCATAAGAGCACCATGATCAGTACACATAACAGTTGCTGTGAAAGAGCTGATCCATTTAAATAACAGATCGCCGATGGTACATTAGCGGGCAAAGATGCTAACTAGACCCCAAATTGATAGAAAGTCATCGTTCAGTAATATATGCACAGCATGCTTGCTTGCTTGCTTGCTTGCTTGCTTCGTTCTCTCTCTCTCTCTCTCTCTCTCTCTCTCTCTCTCTCTCTGTGTGTGTGCGTGCGTGTGTGTGTAAAAATGTTATAAATATTGTAAAATTGTATGTGATTAACCAATGTAAATTGGAAATTTATTTAAATTCTTGAATGCTGTTTGTGTGTGTGTGTGTAAATCTGTTGTTGTATATAGTGTAAAATTGTATGCGAATAACCAGTATAAATTGGAAATTAATGTTTGAATTCCTGAATTCTTCACCACTATCTCGTCTCTCTCTCCTCTCGTCTCTCTCTCTCTCTCTCTCTCTCTCTCTCTCTCCTCCTCTCTCTCTCTCTCTCTCAAAAAAAAAAAAAAAAAAAAAAAAAAAAAAATCTGCTGTTGTAAATATTGAAATATTGAATGTGAATAGCCAATATGAATTGGGAGTAAATGCTTGAATTCCTGACTCTGAGTGTGTGTTTGTATTATACAAAGATGTCTTGTTACAGCCGTAGCTAGAAAGGATCAAAGAGTATCTATCCTGACACAGGACTAAAAGGGAAAGGAATATCTTGTTTAGAGAAGAGGTAAATCATCTCCAGGACCACTGGACATTTCCTTAAACAGCTAACATATTTTGAGGACGTATGGTCACATTGACCCCATTCACTGGCTAGGATTCCACAAGAGGACTTCTCGTGTCCACCATATGTCATCTTGCGTAGACTCCACAAATCTCCCGGCTCATTAAACAATTGTATTCGAATGACACGAGCACCTTATGTTACTCATCCGTGAGCCTGATATTAAACCGACACTTTTATGAGGAATTAAGAAAAGGTAGCAAGCCTTGAAATAAGACTGAAATGAAGAAGGGAGATATTTATTTTGTCTTTACAAAGAGGTCAAATGTACTTCCAGCACGCACGCCCAGAGGCATAAAAGCACAGAGAAGTGTGGACGACAGTAATAACAATAAAATCATAAAATCAGGAATCCAGGTTACAGGCACAGCTATTAAATCAGCGCCATAAACTCAACAGTGTTGAAGACAATGAGTTCCAATTCCAAGATTCTAATAATGACCTCATATAATAAAATAAAACTATGATAACTCAAATTATGAACTAAAGTACTTGGATATTAATCTTCCTTCCAGATAATATTGTCACCTCTAGATTTATACAACAGCTTAAAAGTGAAGCTACTGTTTATAGCCTCCACATACCAGTCAGGAAGCTCTCGTAACATGAAGAGGTCATACATACATTTTGTTGTCAGTCCAGCTGTTAGGCATTACCTCATTTTTGTTGAGTGTGTTTCGGGAGGCATTGCTGAACAAATCCAACACAAACATATCAAGAACAAAACGTGACAGCAACCCAATCTTTTCAAAATGGATTTAATTCAATTATTTTGGAACTAAAGAGGAAAGCTGAGGTTTACCAACACCTACTTACACGGTATTCAAGGACGTAGTAAAGGAACCTCTCAAGGACTATAATCCAAAGTGTTATATCAATAGAATTATCAGAAAGCACCCGACCTCAATACGAAGACGAAGCGAATCAAAACTGGCTTACAAGGGAGGTTCAGTGGTTAGATTAAAACCCATTGATTCAAAAATAAATTCAAGATAACAATGTGAGACTGAGTGCAAATCCTTGAGGATAATACTACAGATCAGAACGTGTGTAGAATTAGCATCATCAAAAACAAATATTTCTAATAAATGTTTTTACAGAAAGATTTCAAGAGTTAAAAACATTATATAAATACTTCCAAAGGTTCCCAAGAGGAGGGGGCCAGATAAGTGTAAGACTGAATAGATAATCGAATAAAATAAATAGTATTTTGAGGGATAAGAAGGGCCAGTGTCAAAACTTACTTCTACTATGCATCCCAAAGCCGTCAGTAAAATGAAGGCAAAAATGGATGACAAAATATAGGGATTAGTTGACCTTCAAACTCCAGATAACATCACCCTTAAAATACTGCACGTTTCACAGTCCATTAGTAGCCTTAAAAATATACTTGATATTGAAAGGGTTTAAAAAATATTATTAACATATTACAAAAACAAGTGGATTCGTTAAATACATTGTACTTTAAAAATTTCCATAAAATGAGTTACACCTTCCAGCTTCTATTAGTCTATGTATATATATATATATATATTATATATATATATATATATATATATAGTATATATATATATATATGTGTGTGTGTGTGTGTGTGTGTGTATTGTGTGTATTTATGTATACGTGGGTGTGTGTATGTGTATATACATACGCAGAAATAGAGTAGAATTAGGTCTAGATTTCTCCAACACCATGAATGAATAAAAAAAAAAATTCCATTTACTGGAAGGCGAGAATTTACCAAGAGAGAAAAAGGAGGAAAATTATATAAACTGTACATGGTGGCCATTTATTTTACAACCTACCGTCTATCATTTCAAATAGTAGAAATGAAAACGCGAGCCGTACAGCTTTCGTTAATGGTAAACATATGCACTACATAACTAATAACGAGAGAGAGAGAGAGAGAGAGAGAGAGAGAGAGAGAGAGAGAGAGAGAGAGAGA
This sequence comes from Macrobrachium nipponense, assembly GCF_015104395.2. Classification (NCBI taxonomy): domain Eukaryota; kingdom Metazoa; phylum Arthropoda; class Malacostraca; order Decapoda; family Palaemonidae; genus Macrobrachium; species Macrobrachium nipponense. The sequence goes on from NC_061102.1 coordinate 16,018,466, forward strand.
GAGAGAGAGAGAGAGACTATCATCCCAAAGACAAGAATAAGAACATCAGAGAGGGAGATTAATATCAGTAATATAAATGACCTTAGTGATTAATGAAGACTTATACTTATCCTCAGAAAGTGCAAATAAAAAGCTGAATAAATTAGAATATACAAATGTCGTCAGCTGTTTTGCAGTTACAAGAATAAATATTGCATCATTTGCATTTAATGTATATTAAGTGTTGCAGTTACAAGTATATTACATGCTTTGCAGTTGCAAGTAAAAACATTACAAGATTTGCAATTACAAGTATATTACATGCTTGGCAGTTACAAGTAAAAACATTACAAGTTTTGCGATTACAAGTATATTACATGCTTGGCAGTTAAAAGTAAAAACATTACAAGTTTTGCGATTACAAGCGTTTTACGTGTTTTGCAGTTACACGTAAAAATACTACAGGTTTTGCCATTACAAGCAAAAATATTACATGTTTAGCAGTTACAAGTAAAATTATTACATGTTTTGAAGTTACAAGTACAAACATTACTACTTTTGCAGTTACAAGTATATTATGTACATGTTTTTGAACGAACGGAACCCATACCGGAAGCATTTCAAAATCGTACTTCCGTTGCAACAGTCAATATTTCTTCCCCAAACTTAAAGGCTTCTGATGGGTTCTCTCGTTTCAAGTATCCCTTGACATTTTAAAGGAATTATGAAAAGGATATCTCATATCTACACATAAGAATTTGGTGATTACGTACTGTATTTCAACCAAACATCATCCTGCATCAAGAAGCATAATGTACTTCACCCGGCATCAAGAAATATAATGTACTTCATCCGGTATCAAGAAGTATAATGTACTTCACCATGCATCGAGAAGTATAATGTCTAAATAGGCAAGTCCAATCTTCAAAGTGTGGCTTGACCTCATGATAAAATTATTCACTTATACGTGAATTATTAAAATATTATGTCAAAAATTTTATAAATTTTAAACTATAAACTATAAATTTTATAACTTATAAATAAATTATAAACTAAAAATGGAGAGAAACAAAAGGACGGTGGCATTTAAACAAATTATAAATTTGATAAATTTTAATTTATAAACTATAAATTTTATAACTTATAAATAACAAAATAAATTATAAATTACAAAGGGAAAGAAAAAAAAGGGAGGGAGGGGAGCCTCTTTCAACGATAAATCCCATCTATAGTTCCATTGGAAACCAGATTGAGGAAGTGTCTCGTGACACTGAAAAACCCGCTATCTGGATCCATATAAAAACACAATATGACACCACGGTCTAGGATGACACCAGCCAAGCGTCAGACTTGACACCGGGGCATCGGTTAGAGTTCAGCAAAAGAAAACGGGAACACAGAGACGCTGTTAGACAGGGAGAAAAGGACGATGGCACTTTTGAATAATAACTCTACGATAGGACCATTATATGCCCCAATTTTCTCTTACGTCTGGAGAGAGAGAGAGAGAGAGAGAGAGAGAGAGAGAGAGAGAGAGAGAGAGAGAGAGAGAGAGAAGCCTATTTTTATCACAAGATCGGAATGCGAGTTAACAGCATATTACGCTCGAAAATATGTCATTATGTGTGTGTATGTATGAATGTATGTATGTAATGTATATATGTATGTATGTATATGTAATATATGAGTATAATCAATATATATAATATCTTATATATAGAAAAACAATATGTATAATTTAAATTTTAAATACATATACGTGTTTGTATATGTATATATCTATATGCATATATATTTCCATTTATGTACGTATATACATATATAAAATATATATTCATTATTCATATTCTATCTTTATCTATCTATCTATCTATCTATCTAGCTATCTATCTATATATATTATATTTATATATATAATATAAAATATTTAATATATAATATATAATATATATATATAATATATATATATATATATATATATATATATATATATAGTTAGTTAGTTAGTTAGTTAGGATGCTCCTCCGTAACTAAAAATGCTCAATTAGTGGCAATCCACTTCCTTTTCGAAGTAGGTTACCTGTCATCGCTTTGTGAAACTCAACGCCCTCCCTCGACTTTTCTTAGCATTACAATGCTTGTGGCGGACAAAAAAATATTGCTTGTGTCACGGAAGCAATTGTCCTCAAGTATGTGTTTTCGTCGGTTAAATTCCTTCTCCCCGCAACTTGTGCCTTGTACCTCCTATTACCACTTCGGAAACCTTCTAATTACAGGAGGGACTGCAATTTCCTGTTGAGCTTTTTTTGTCATGTTGATTAATTGGTCAATAACAAATATGAATTTCTTGTGTCTTGCAACTGGAAAAGTACGGCGTTTCCATAAGACGAATAAGTTCAGTATATCTTAGTTTAACCAGGCCACTGACCTGATTAACAGCACTCCTATGGCTGGCCCGAAGGGTTAGGTATTTTTAAAGTGGCAAGGAACCAATTGGTTACTTAGCAACGGATCTACAGCTTATTGTGGGATCCGAACCACATCGAGAAATGAATTTCTAGTCTCCAGAAATAAATTCCTCTGATTACGGGTTGGCAGCGCATAAGATGAATGTATGTAGGTTATTCAAGAGCTGGAAAGCCGTATACGCTTACTGATTTTATTCCCAAACGGCAAACCTCATAGAATTCATCAAGCTGATATAAGTTGGTTTATCTTTCCATATCAAATACATCATACTTTAATGTAATTTATCAGAACTGTTCTCGGATAAGAAGTGGCTACTTATCACCAAAAATCTAACTCGTCTTTGTAGACCAGAGGAAAACCTTACCACAGAACAAGCTAGCTCTACCCGTCAGATAAGTATTACTAGAGTGGCTCTTTCTTCTCGTTAAGAATGAATATACACAAACTTGTTAAGTATACAGTTCAGTATTCTATACCAATACGAAATGAAAAAATCCCAGGGAGATGTACGTATCCATATTCAAGAATTATTTAATTTGTATAGAGTATATTCTACTTCGTTAGAACCAGATCTAAGAGCAAGCTTGCAGCTTATCCCAATTGTCAACTAAAATTTAAAAACATCTGCCAAACTTTTATCATTTGCTCAGTCACTATGATAAAAATCTATGATTTTAATCTTTATTTTACTCTTTAAAACTATAAACAAAGAATATATTCAATAATCCCCATCTTTTGTAAGTACCAATTACAATAAAACACCAACATTTACATTTTTGACAAGAAAAAAGACGAAGCAATGCAAAACATTAAATGTAGGTTAGAACCCCCAATTCTGTAACAGTATTAAAGCAAAATTATGTGGCCTTCAAACTCTTAAATACCAAACACGAGATTATAATGTCGCTGTGGCCATATGATCCACTGTATTACTCCAGGGCTACAGACAATGTTTTCGAGACAAACCCAAACCATGAGAACATTACCCCACAAACATGCCTAAAAGCAAGGACCACAAGAGCACGCACACGACAGCAAAGATGCGAATGTACAACTGGGAATCAGTTCCACCTTAACAGGTGTTCTGTTGCAGATGCACACAGGTGTCATCCACTGTCCTGGTAATGACCTACTCTACAGGTATCTATACAACTTTACTTAGAATATTTTCGATTAGATTAAAAACTAATTAAAAACCGTACGGACAAAAAATACTTGCTCAGGCCGAATATTACAATTAGCAATTATAAAATGATGACTTTTACTAACTGGAGATGAGACCATAAATAGAAAAGACAGGTGTTGGTAAAGGAGAAAAATTTAAAGGTACAGTACTATGTCACGGTGGCTCTTCATCTTCAATATAATGTCAGATTACAGTGGTGAATGGTTATCCCTGGTGATCACTGGAGAGAGAGAGAGAGAAAAAAAAAACTTCCAAAGCAGTACTCCGCCCTCTCTCTCTCTCTCTCTCTCTCTCTCTCTCTCGTATGTGTATATATACACACATATATTATATATACACACATACATACTTATATTTCTTTTTATACAAATACATATATGTACATATGTGTAGATAATATATATTTAGAATAGATATAATATATATATAGATATATATATATTAATATATATATATATATATAATTATATATATATACATATAATAATAATTAATAATATATATATAATATATACATATATATATAATATATACATAAATTCATTACATACATATAAATGTCGTTTTGAAATATGGCCATAAAAAGCTCTGATGCAGAAATGACATATTTTTAATCACACCAGCAGCAGCGAGAAACACTCGGAATTATACTGGGCTTCAAGCAACCCACCTGTCTGTCAGCGGGGCCGTGAGAAATATTCGGCCCACGGACAACTGGGCTCCTCCTCACTTCAGTGATTAGTTAGTGCGGTAGTTTAATAATAATACATTAGTCGATATAGCTTTGCATCGTATGTGCTAGGATGAAACGTCTTTTTAAAACTGCAAA